>NC_081410.1:321766930-322088493 GCF_030272615.1 Cryptomeria japonica
TGTTTAGGATGATAGATATTTTATGCTACTAATTGATGATTATTCTAGGATGATGTCGGTTGTCTTTTTGAAGGAGAAATCAAAAGCATTGGACAAATTCAAGATATTCAAATCTAATGTGGAGACTAAGTCTGGACTGAAGGTGAAGTATCTGAGATCTGATAGAGGTGGATAATTCTATTTTGGTGAGTTCAATTCATTCTATGAGATGCATGCAATTAGAAGAAAATTGTCTACTCCTAGAGCCCCTCAATAGAATGGAGTTGTTGAGAGGAAAAACATAACTGTTTTGGATGTTGCAAAGACTATGTCGATTGAAGGAAATGTTCTAAAAATTTACTGGAGAGAAGCTATTAGCACTATTTTTTACACATTCAATAGAGTTCACATCAAAGGTGATACTGGTAAGACCCCTTATGAGCTATGGTTTGTTCATGTTCCTACTGTAAGATATTTCAAAGTATTTGGTAGCAAATATTATATCAAGAGAGATGATGATATAGGAAAGTTTGATGCTAGAAGTGATGAAGGTATCTTCTTGGGATATTAAACTATGAGTAAAGCCTATCAGTGCTACAATAAGAGATTGAGAATGATTATGGAGAGTGAAAATGTGAAGGTGGATGAGAACCTTGGTAAGGAGATCAAAGCATGTGGTTATGATGATGGTCAAAATGTTGTTCTAGCCCCTATTCAGATTGAAGAGCCTAAGCAGAATGATCCAGTAGAGATTGTTAATCTAGATGTTGTTGCTGGTGGTGATGGAATGCAGGGGCTTGAGAATCAGTACAATCAGAAGACTTTGAGGTATGTAAGATTGAATCATTCTAAAAATCAGATTATTGGTGATAAGAATAAGGGTGCAATGATTGGAAGAAGGTTAACTGTTGAACAAGTATGCTTGATTTCTAAAGTTAAACCTAAAGATGTTGTTGAAGCTTGTAAAGATGAAAGTTGGATGAAAGCAATGGAAGAAGAACTAGATCAGATTGAAAAGAATAATATTTGGAAACTTGTGCCTAGACCTAAGAATAAAAATGTTATTGGTACTAAATGGATATTCAAAAACAAACTGAATGAAGCTAGTGAAGTTGTTAGAAATAAAGCAAGACTAGTTTGCAAAGGGTATTCACAGCAAGAAGGAATTGATTATAAGGATACTTTTCCTCTAGTTGCCAAACTTGAAGCTGTTAGAATATTGCTTGCTTATGCTACTTATAAAGATTTAAAGGTATATTAGATGGATGTCAAATCTGCCTTTTTGAATGGTGGTCTTAAGGAAGAAGTTTACATTGAACATCCTGATGGATTTTTTATTTTCAAATGATGGAGACATGGTATGTAAATTGAAGAAAGATCTTTATGGATTGAAACAAGCCCCTAGAGCTTGGTATGCTAGATTAGACAAATACTTGTTAAAATTAGGATTTACTAAAGGTGTTGCTGACAATAACCTGTATTTCTAGATTGAAAATGATAACATCCTCACTGTTGAAATATTTGTTGATGATATTATCTTTGGTGGTGATGATAACTTGAGTATGAATTTGGTCGGTGATATGTAGAAAGAATTTGAGATGTCCATGATTGGAGAGACAAAAAATTTCTTAGGTTTGCAGATTGCACAAATAGGAGAAGGCATATTTATATCTCAAACTAACTATGTGAAGGAATTGCTAAAGAATTTTAGATTAGATGATTCCAAATTGGTCAAAACTCCTATGGTGACTAGTTATAAATTTTCTAAAAATGATGAATCTCCAAAAGCTAATAAGAGTTTGTATAGATCTATGGTTGGTGGACTGTTGTATCTTACTTGGACTAGACCAGACATTATGGATGTTGTGTGCATGGCTGGTAGATATCAAGTTGATCCAAAGGAGATTCATGTCACTCCTATTAAGAGGATATTCAAATACCTAAAGGGAACTATGGATTATGGTTTGTGGTATCCAAGGAATGATGATTTCATGTTATGTGCCTACACTGATGCAAACTGGGTTGGTGATGTAGATGACTAGAAGAGAACTACCAATGAAGCATTATTTTTGGGAAAGAAGTTGGTTTCATGGGAAAGTAAGAAACAAGATTCAGTGTCCTTATCTATTAGCTAAAGTTGAGTACATTGTTGCTTCTAGTAATTGCATTCAGGTGGTTTAGATAAAGCAGATGTTGAAAGATATCAGATGTCCTTTACTGTGATAATTCTAGTGCTATCAAAATGTCAATGAATCTGGTGCAACATTTGAAGAATAAGCATATAAATATCATTACTTGAGAGAACAAGTCAGTGAAGAAAAGGTGAAGCTAGAGTATGTATCTACAAAGGAACAAATAGCTAATATTTTTACTAAGCCTTTGCCTGCAGATGCATTTGTCTATTTGAGAGACAAGTTAGGGGTATCCACCCCTCCTAATGAGAGATAGATGCATTGAGTTATATCATTCTAGTGGATTTTAGAGCCTTATCTTTTATCTGGATTGGTTAGTTGGTGTTGCTCCTTTGTTGGAGTAGTTTGTTGATCTGGTTATGGTTTCAAGAAGTGAGAGATTTGTGTTTCTATTTTGGGAGAGAGAGTTTGGATTTTTGTTTATGAGATCTTTGGCATTGTTGTCAAAAGGGGAGAGAGATCATCTTAAAAACTGATTTATCTATCTCAATCTTAGGGGGAGTTTGCTAGTGATATCTTATTTCTTTGCATTGACTGTTTTTCACATTCATATGTTGCCATCAATGCCAGAGGAAGAGATTGTTGGATATTATCATGCATTTTTGTTGCTAGGATATGTTGTTGTCATTGATGTCAACATATTCCTGTGATTTATTCCAGTGTGATTGGGAATATTTCTTGATCCGGTTTTGTAGTTTGGTTTTGTTAATCACTATTTTGCAGAGGTTGACATATCCTCTGGTATATTTCGGTGTGATTAGATCTTGTGTTGAGACTCTGGTATATTGTTTTGGATGGTCTTGTGTATCTTCATTTCAGATGGTTCATGATTTGGTACTCCGCTAGTTTTCTTTCTTTGTGACAGTTGCTGATTTGTTGTGTTCTTGAGCTTTCACACATTGACCGATAAAGATTTGAAAAATGGTATTGGTGCGGCTATTTTAGATGATTCTAACATGCTTGTTGGTGTTTCCTAGTCATGTCCTATTTCTTTTGATGATTTTCATTGATTGTTGTGTGAGTTTCTGGTGGTTTTCATCAACCGATATTGATTTTTTGTGTTATGTGATATTTATGGTGGTGTAGCATGTTGCAATTGATCTTGGTGTGATTTTTGGTGGATTTGATTGTTTGGAAATTTGAATTAGGGCCATGATATGCTATGTAAATCATTATACTGGTTCGCTGGTTGATCTTTGTATCATGTCATGTAATTTTTTAATTGTGAGTTGAGGGTTAGGGTTTAGCTAACCTTGTTATCAAGGTTAATGATTTGTATATAAAGGTGAGTTATTCATGTAATTTGGGTGTCAATTTTATGTTTGCATTATCAGAGAATGGTGCATGTGCAAACAAGTGATTTATCTTTTGGTGTTGAGTTTGAGGTGAGATTGGTGTTCCAGAGAAGACAATTGTGCTTAACTGGAACTATAATTAGACATTTGGAGATGCTATTATTTTAATTCATTCATTCTGGATTGTAGTTTGAATCATAGTGTAAGTCAGTGATACTTCCCTGAGGGTTGTAGCCTTCTAGGAAAATATGTTTTGAGCAGTGATCTCTAGGCAGTGTTCCTGAATGCCCGTGCATTCCCCATTATAATATTTTCACATACTACTATAGAGTATCATCTTAGTATAAGTAGGTTCCCACCGTGGTTTTTCCCTTAACCGGGTTTTCCACATAAAAAATCTTGGTGTTGTGTGTCATAATCTTAGAGGATCTGATTAATACTAAGAGGGGGGTTTAATCGGTATTAAATAAAATTTCAATCTTAAAACTTGAACTTATAAAACTTCTTCAAATCAAACATAAACTGGTAGTAAACTCTTTACCATTACCAATAATCACTAATAACCAATTGTTAAACTAGTTTATTAGAACAACGCATTAAGTGTTCATCAATATGCATAAACTAAAAGTAAAACATAACAGCACATAAAAACTTTCATCATATGAACACCATGTTTTTCGTGTGGAAACCCAAATAGGGAAAAACCATGGTGGGAATTGGTACCCTCAAAAATTGTGCACTATTTCGGAATGTGCCCTGTTAGGAGCCTAGCCTAGTTAGAAGCTTACAATGAAGCCCTGTTAGGAGCAAACCCTGTTAGGAGTCACCCGGTTAAGGGATTTAGATGATGAGCCCTGTTAGGAGCTTTGACCGATTAGGATCAACCTCGCAAGAGGATTTAACACTCTGATATAGAGCTACTTGGTTAAGGGGTTTCCAATGTAAGGCATGTTAGGACCTACCCGGTAAAGGGATTTTGACTGTTGCAATTATTAGAGAACAACAGTGATTGATCTAGGTACAACACTTAACTGCTTGCTTGATCAGATCTAATTAAGCTCCAAATCTGCTACACTCTGGTAGATCTCATACTCTAGTTCAGCTTCACACTTTTCTCAAAACCACTGACACTCCAAACATCAACTTTACTGACATAAATAACCTTTACAATTTAGTTGGTTACAAAACCCTAAGACTTATAATATAGATCATCACAGATCTTTTACATCTCATTACAGATTATCATTGATCATCATGGATCATTATAGTCAATTAAAAATCAATTACAATCATTGAATGATTATCACATCTCAATCCGATACAAAGTCAAACCCTTAGAACACTCTGCTAAGCACTTTTCATATTTCCAAGAAATTCACTTTCCAAATGCACCAAAAAATATTTCAAACACTTCACGTGGTTTGTGCCACATCATCACCAACATTTGAACTTGATGTAGATCACCACCAAACCAAAAATCATTATTGATTAAGAGAATTTTTTACCGGTCCTTAAACCCTTTTTAAACCCTAGCAAAAATACAATAGAAATCATAAACATGATTTTTGATAACCAAAACATGATGTGATTATGGTCAGATACATATTACAATGATACAAGCTCACATTCCAAACCACAACACTTCAATCATCACCAATTGCCAGATCAAATCAAAACATTCCTCATTTACTGGTTAAGGTCCTAATTTCTAGTTTACTATCTATAATACCGGTAAGGCATTTTTGGTAGACCAAAAAGACTTAGATGATAAAATACAACATAGAAAAAATCATTTTCCATCAATGAAAATACGAATAACTGATCAAAGTCATCTGATCATACAATCTCAATCTCTTCATCACAATGTCATCACAAATAGTCCTTTACTAGTTTAGTCACCATTCTTTATCTGCATCAGTTATGCCAATTATGTCAACATTCTCCCCCTTTGGCATTGATGGCAACACCAACATAAACTCCAACATATTCAACTAAAATCATGTTGCTCAATTTTGAAACTTCTCTGCTGTAATTCACTCTTCTATCGGTTCACTCAATTCATCTCTACCTGGAACTAAATATTCATTTCTTCTCCCCCTTTCTGTTACACATCTTCTCCTCCTTAGGCTAATATATTTCTCCTCCCCCTTTAACAACAATGCCAAAGGTGAATATGCATCACCGGTCATCAAATCTTATCTAAGTTTCTCCTCTTGCGGGGTAGCCACCATTTCATCAATCCTCAATGAAAAATATTTTGTAAGCCCATTGGATTGATGCATCTCCTGCATCTTAGTTCTTCTTATGTAGGGTTTTGACCCCTAATTTACCTCTGAGGTACTCAAAGGTAGTCCTCAGCAATGATTTTGTGAAAATGTCTCGAAGCTTCTCTTTACTTGTCACATACTCCATTCTGACTTGCTTCTCCTAGACTATCTCCCTCAGAAAATGATATTTCAATTCTATGTGCTTTGTCCTTGCATGTTACACAGGATTTTTTGAAATATTAATAATACTTGTATTATCACAATAAATAGTTACCGGTTCAGACATATCAAGTTTAAAACCTACATGTCTCATCCAGATTGCATGCATGCAATTCATTAATGTTGCAACATACTCTACCTCTATTGTTTACTATGATACACATGTTTTCTTCTTACTTTTCCAAGCAACCAATCTACCTTCAAGAAGAACAACTCCACTGGTAGTTCTTTTCCAGTCATCAACATTACCTTCCCAATCTGCATCAATAAACACTTCCAAAGAAAAATCATTTTTATAAGGATACCATAAACCATAGTCTATTGTGCCTTTCAAGTACCAGAATATCGTTTTCACCACTACCAAGTGAGTCTCCTCAGGATCCTTCTAAAATCTAATAACCAAACCAACAACATGTACAATATCAGTCCTACTATGAACAACATAATGCAATTAACCAATCATGGACCTGTATTCCTTTTCATCAAAAAATGGTGAATCATCTTGCTTAGATAGTTTACAACTTGTCACCATTGGAGTGCCAACTGGTTTACAATCCTCCATGCCAAATGTTTTCAACACTTCCTTTACATACTTACTCTAACAAATAAATATTCAACCAACCAATTGTTGGACCTGCAACCCAATGAAAAACCTAATTTCACTAATAAGAGACATTTCAAATTATTTCTTCATCTCCTCAGCAAACACCATACATAAATAATCATCACCTCCAAAAATTATATCATCTACAAATAATTCATCTATTAATACTTTGTCTCCATCAGTCTTAAGATAAATGTTACTATCCTCACTGGTATGCTGAAATCCTATGTTGATTAGATGTGCATGCAATCTTTCAAACCATGCTCTCAGTGCTTGCTTCAATCCATACAGTGCCTTATGAAACTTGTAAACCATATCTTTCTTCTCAATTAAAGCAAATCCATCTAGTTGTTCTATGTACACTTCTTCCTCAAGGATGCCATTAAGAAAAGTAGATTTAACATCCATTTGGTAGACCTTAAATCCTTTAAATGCATCATAAGAAAGTAACATTCTAACTCCTTCCAATCTCATCATTGGTGCAAAGGTTTCTCCATAGTCTTCTCCTTCTTCTTGTGCATAGTCTTTGCATACCAACCTTTCTTTATTCCTCACAACCTTGCCTTCTTCATTCAACTTGTTTCTAAAGACCCATTTAGTGTCGATCACATTCTTGTCTTCTGGTCTAGGACCAAGTGTCCATGTCTTGTTCTTCTCAATCTAATCCAATTCCTCATTCATGGCATTAATCCAATCATCATCCTTCAATGCCTCTCTTACCGTTTTAGGCTCTATAGTTGATATCAGACAAGAGTTTTCTCTGATTTTCCTTCTTGTTTGTACACTACCATTTTTTATCTCTTATAATGTGTTCTTTTGAATGATTCAATCTGACATATCTTGGTATTATCAGTTCTAGTTTTGTGCCTTCTGTGTCATGTTCTTCATCTTATTCATCATTATCTTCATATACCGGTTGAGAACCTATTTTTGCATTGTTCTACTCATCATTCTTTTGTACCTCCGGTTCAATAAACACAAGTTTATCTTCATCTTTCTCAGGTTCAAATTTGTTGGTCTCGTCAGACTTCTCTGAGATTTCATCTACCTTCACATTAGCACTCTTAATGATTTTTTTTGTTCTTTTGTTATAACATTTGAAAGCCTTACTCTTTGTAGAGTAACCAAGAAAAATACCTTCATCACACTTTGCTTCAAACTTTCTAGTGTATTCATCACATTTAATGAAACGTCTACTCCCAAAAAATTTAAAGTAACTTATAGTAGGAGTCTTGACATGCCATAATTCATAAGGTGTTTCGTTGTAACCTCTCTTGAGAAGTACCTGGTTCAAAGTGTAAACAATAGTGCTAATTGCTTCTCTGCAAAATATTTTTGGTACTTCACCTTGAATCAACATGGTTCTAGAAGCTTCAACAATTGTTCTATTCATCCTCTCTGCTATCCCATTTTGTTGTGGAGTTCTAGGAGCTGACACTTACCGCTTGATTCCTTGTTCATCACGGAACTTCACAAATTCATCAGAAGTAAATTCTCCACCCTGATCAGATCTTAAACATTTCAAATTATTCCTGGATTCTTTATTAACTAAAGCTTTGAATATTTTGAATTTACTGAATGCCTCTGACTTTTCTCTCAAAAAAGTTACCCACATCATCTTTGAAAAATCATCAATGAAAATCATAAATATTTATCACCAAACTAACTTTTAGTCCTCATAGGACCACAAATATCAGTATGAACCAAATCAAGGATATTTTCTGAAGAGAAAGACTTACTCTTGAAAGATACAAAAGCCATTTTACCCATCTAACAGTCTTTACATAACACATTATCTGGTTTAACAAGTTAGGGGAAACTGATAGTTTTGATACTTAATGTAAGTACAGATCCAATAGCCAACAAGATGAGGGGGGGGGGGGTGAATCATACAAACTTAATCTTCCATAAAAACATCAGATTCAACCTCGGTAACATATACTTCAGTAATATAACCAAAACTGCTAAACATGCAAACTCAAAAGCATATAAACATTATAAACCTCATAACACCAGATTTAATGTGGAAACCCAAATAGGGAAAAACCACTATGGGATTTTGGACCCACTAAGAAATATACTCTTCTAGAGTATGCTCAGTTAAAAGAAAATCATGTTAAAGATTACAAACACATTGCTATATGTGACCCGATTAAGGGATTTCCCTCATATCTGTTAGGATCTTCACCTTGTTAGAAGTGACCTTGTTAAAGGATTTCAAACACTCAATCAGAATGTCACCTTGCTAGAGGGTTTTACAAATAAGACTGTTAAGTCCACTCAGTTAAGAGATTTTCTATCACTTTCACAAAATAACAATAATAAAAATCTATCTGCAACTTCACATCTAAAATGCTAAAGAAGATCCTTATTTGCTCAATACAATCTAGACATAGAACTAATCTTGTCCATCTGTTGGGCTTCTATACTCTGTTATTCAAACAGGTCTTCAAGCTTTTGTGCTCGGTCATCACTATGTAGCATCCCTGTGCATACATTTGCCTGCATGCATTGTTTATCAATAGTTCCCTATTTATAAACAATTAGCCAACCGCTTAATCTCCTTGATCACATTCCCATGATCAATCATAGCCATCAAATCTTCAAACTTTGACCAGGTTCAATGTATCCTTTGATCTGAAAATGTTTTACCCCACCTAGGAACTTGCATACATTTCTTGGTACTTGTGCTAGGGTATTGCAGTTCAATCTGAGTTGTAGATCTTCATGCCAATTTTCCTTTGCCATAGATTCATTAACAAACTTCATGCACTACATACCAATCATCTAATCAATTCTAGCTCATCAGCTTCCTTCATTAAATAATGCATGTAACCATTTAATGTATTCTGTTACAGCTCAGTTACAACTTGGCAACAACTTGGTAAATACTAAACTTCACTCGGTAGACATTCTACCTTCATTAACCGATAGCGATAACCTTAGGGTTTACTGAGTAGGTTCCTTAGGTTTTACCAACTAGGTTCTTTGCTCGGTAACATAGTATAGTATTAACCTTACAATTTACAACATATGTATGATGTTTAAAACAATATAAATGTCACGATCTCATCATTGTCTGACTCGGTAATAGTTGCCCATTGAATACCTTATTCATCCCCTTATTCATCATATTCTTTATGTGTCTTTTACCGACATCTTTATACTCTTTAAATCATGCTTCTCAAGATATGGCAACATCATACTAAATTAGAAAATTAATTTCTTGACATCAATGACAAAATAATAATATCAAGATAGTAAACATCCTTAATCAGTTATATCCATAATCATCAACAACCTTCTCAATATCTTTATTGAAATGCCAACAATCTCCCATTGTCTGTTATAATCCCAAATGCTAACAGAAACCTCTCACAACACTTGATTTACTAACCTTTATCATATTGTCAAAATTAACATGACAAAATCTCTTGTGTCATAACTAGTTGTCTTCAATCTTTTCCACCAAGCAACTATTCACATTAGTATTCAAATGAAAAAGATTACCTCTTGTCTTCTTTCCAGTAGCAATCAATTCTCCATTATTTACAAGAATCCTCCACACTCCACTTTTAAATTCTAAAAGATAACCCTTATCATTTAATTGATCAACACTCAAAAGGTTATGCTTTAATCCATCAACCCAAAAGACATCATTTGCATTTCTTTTTCCATTTAATGAAATAGTTCCTTTACCTTTAACCATGCAGGGTGAGTTGACACCAAATCTTACTATACCTCCATCAAATTCTTCAAGGGATAAGAACTTGGTTCTATCACCGGTCATGTGGTGTGAGCAACCACTATCTATTATCCATTCATCACTGCTATCCACCTGAAATACCAATGCATTTTCATTAGTTGGATCTTCCTTCATAGCAATAAACACTATCTCCTCATTGTCATCTTCTTTTGATTCTTCATTAATTACTCCTTTATCATCTGTAACATAACAATGTTTTTGTCCTTTTCCTTTGAAATTTTTGAATCTCTCTTTCTTATCAATGTTAGGATAGTTATCAGTTATGTGTCCAATTTTATTGCAAGAGAAACACTTCAAGGGTAATTTACCTTTATACTTATTGGTGCCTCTAGGAAACCTTTTAGTTGATAATGCCTCAAGTTCCATCAGATGATCTTCATTATCATCCTCACCTCTGCTACCAGGATCTTAGTTGAACCTTTTAGTTGATAATGCCTCAAGGATATTTGTCATTATGATTATGACAAATATGCTTTTTTTTCCTAATATATGTACCAGTAACAGATGCTTTAAAAGTAGATTCATATGGTTTTGAAACACTATTATCAAAGTTGTTTAACTCAAACGCAATCAACTTTCCAATAAGAGAATCAATAGTAACTTTATCTTTAGAGATACATCTCAGTTCGTGAATTGTAGAAACTCTAATAGCAGACTATGGTATGAGAGTTCTAAGAATTTTACTAAAAATAATATCATCATCAATCTTACCTCTAGCACTCTTAATACCACCTACAACTTCTTTAATCCTTTGACCATATTGTGCAATGTTCTCATCAACAACCATTTTCATGTCATCAAATTTGCCTCTTAAACTCTCTTCTTTTTCTCTTTGAACATGTTCATCTCCTCCATAAATCAATTCTAATTTCTCCCATACCTCAAATGTAGTTTCTAATCCATGAACATCTTGTTGGAATACAAGGAATCCAAGAACACTAAGAGGGGGGGTGAATCGATGTTCTGTCGGTAATATAAGATTTTACCTTATTACAACATACACATATAAATTGGTAAATGAAGAAACATATAACATGAAGTAAATAAACCAGCCACATGAATGAACACCATAATATACTAAATTTTATATGCAGAAAACCTCAAAGAGGAAAAACCATAGTGGGATTTGTGACCCACAATATCAATTCACTGACCATATGAAAGATGTTACATAGTATGGGGGCTTGCACATGCAGGAAGGCACACTGCCTAGAGTACACTACTCAACACAAAAGAGTCTCACTGACTACAAGCTTCTATTGAGATAAAACAGTAATAGTGAACTCACAAAATGCATCTACAATGCCAAAAAGAGTTTTGATTATAGCTCTATTTTGCACCAGTTCATAAACCTTAAACCCTTTTACTGGTATCTCCTTTCCTCCAAGAATATTTTACAAACCATCTACTGATCATTGCATGATATAACTTTCACATACAAATGATCTATATACATATCCTTCGCATCACATTGTTCTACTTCCTTGTCATATTTCAAAATGACCTAATAAACTAACTTTTATACCCTTTAAAAATAATATGCCTTATGTCAGCTTACAATACATTAAAAAAGATATTCAATGTCGGCCCTATACAATTACAAAATGATTTTACAAATAAAACCTTTCAGATCCCAAACTGATGTCGGCTTCACTTAAGTGCTAGATGTCGGTGTTGGTGTCGATGTTGGTGATGACCCTAATTACTCCAATGTTGGTATCTATTGGTGTATGCCTCGAATGTCAATATATGCCTTCTAGAGAATCTTGTTGCCATCAATGATAACATATGAATCCAATGAGTGTCAATTGCCAACAATCTCCCCCTTTGGCATTGATGGCAACACTCATATAAAAAATGGATTCCCTGTCGATTCAACTAAAAGTAAAACATGCTCCCCCTAAGCTGATTGACTATGTTTGCAATATACTCTCTGTCTGATATCCTCCCCCTACAATTATATGCATATTTTTCACATACATATACTCCCCCTTTGGCATCAATGCCAAAGACCGATGAAAGAATTATTAGGAATCTGTGCAAAAGAATGAATGATTACAGATTACTTACTGGAGCTTGACTAATTTCAATATTTCCGGATAAGCTTTCTCTAGTAACTCTATATAGGTATCCCAGCCAGTTTTGAATGTTTTAGATATGGATACTATTGGCATATGTGCAGAATATGTTGACATGATGATATTGTGTTGTCATTAATGTCAATATGCTGAAAGAATGAACTGGTAATATGCTCAAGAGAGTGTTGGCATTTTTTATGTTTATGTTGTGATTGTCATTGATGGACACATACTTGCTTTGAGATCACTTTTTGTATGTATAAGTTATGCTCAACTGGTCTTTGTTCCAAACCGGTATTGTGTTATAGTCTCTAGGCTATCGGTGTTTTGCAGAAAGTGTTTAATGATCTCAAGTGGTATGGAGACCTCAAGTGGTTCGAGGATCTCAAGCGGAGTGAAGAAACTTAAGCGACAGTTATCATTTTCCCAGTCTTCATTTTTATCAACCGGTAATCGGTAAAGTTATATGAACTGGTATTACTCTGTGATGAGTTATCAATCGGTAATCGGTAAAGTTGTATGAACCTGTAATACTCCATGATGAGTTACCAACTGATATTTTTGTGATGAGTTACCATCCACCGACACTTTGACGGTGATTTTGTGTCATGTTACCAAATGTGTCTAGATGCAATGAACCTAGGAACTTGCAATGTAATCCTATTGGACCAACATGAAATCAGATTCCTTTTAAGGACATCATGTCTAGGGTTTTGAAGGAATGTTGAATAGCTATTAGGGTTTGTGGTGGTTGATGAGTTTATGTATGTGCGATCTTAGGAAAGAAGATTAAGTCTATGTGCTGTAATAGACTGTGGATTTACTGAAGTAATGCTGGAATGCATTAACAATGAGCTATCAAGGATCTAACCAAGCATATTGTGCTAACTTTTAGATCATTTACTTGTTGATTACTTACATCTTCAACAAGTTTGAAACCCTTAATCGGGTAGGCTTGGCAAAGCCTTTGTAAATCCTCTAACAAGGTGGTTCACATCTGTGGATCTGAAATCCTCTTACAAGGTAGTCTTTAATCAGACTTATCTCCTAACAAAGATTGAGATTCTTAATAGGATCTTTTCTGGTGAAGAACATTGTATGACCTTAATCGGTCTGACCTTAATCAGTCTGGTTACTATTCTGCAGATAGTTACTTGTGAGTTTCATCTCACCGTGGTTTTTCCCATTTGGGTTTCCATGTTAAAATCTTGTGTTATGGTGATTGTACTTCTATGGGTGAATTCCTTATTTGCTGTTTGGTTTGCATGTGTATTAACCAGTTTGTTTGCAAAACTGTTTTACCGGTTTATTGCCAAACTATTAAAGTGTTTGGGTTTAATATTTTTTGGTATACTAGTTCACCCCCTCCTCTTAGTATTCATCAATTGCTATCAGAGCCAACCTTTCTATAAGTATAATCACTTGGAGAGAGATATGGGGGAATACACTGTGAGGGAACTTACTGATCGGCTCACTCAGATTAAGCAAGCCTATGATGAACTTAAAGTCAAATATAAGGTCTCTCAGGCAAAAAGAAGAGAGCATGCTGAAAAGCTGATGGAGCTAACTGAAAATAGTACTTCTAATGAAGCAGACATGGAAGTCCTAGTTGGAGAAGTTGAAAAACTAAATGAGTCTAATGCCAACCTAATAAGGGAACTTGAAGGACTGACTATTAGGATGTGTCAAGAACTTGAGAACTGGAGGAAAGATGAAGATCTGGTGAAAGACAAAGATTATGGGATCTCCAAGCTAAAGCAAGAGATCGGTGCACTTACCGCTCATCTTCATGAAAGTAAAGTAGAAAAGGAAGAAATACAAGGTGATCTACACATGGCTATTTCTGAGAATGCAACCTTAAAGAAATCCAATGCTACTATTTCCAAAGAACTCACTGATTCAAAGGAAATACTTGCCAAATTCAATAAGAGCACTGTTAAGCTAAAGCAAAAGCTTGAATCAGCTAAACCGGTAAAGAATACTAATGGACTTGGTTTCTCTGATTATGAGGAAGGTGAGACCTCTGGAACAAAAGATGGAGCATCAAAGAAGCAACCAACACCAAAGGATAAAGGTAAGCAAAAGTTCAAACCTATTTTATTTAATTGTCTCAAGGAAGGACACACTGCTAATGTATGTAGAAGTAAGGCTTACAATAATTTCCCTTATTTTCTAAACAATAAGCTAAGACCCAATAGATTCAATGGTAATTGTTATGCATGCAACAAGTTTGGGCATAGAGCATGAACCCTCTAGGAACCGGAACCCAAACCGGTTTAATACCTATAATCATCAGTCAGGAAGAAGTGGCTATCAAGTGGCAATCAGAGGGAGAGAAACCTGTTTGATCTGTCATGGTAGTGGTCACACTACTGCAACATGCAGAAGGAAGAATGGAAACATGAATAATGGACCTTGGAGAGCACCTATAATGAATTGCTATCATTGCAACAAACTAGGTCATACAACAAGATTCTGCAGAATGAGAAATAATATATTGGATGATATACTGGTCACATCGAATGGGAAGATTGATGTTGAAACTATTCAAATGGATATGAAGAAAACCTGGAAGAAGAAGCCAGAGGAAGCATCTCAAGATGAGCTGGTTTCTACACCTAGTATGGAAGTCATTAAACCAACAAACTAAGCAACAAAAAAGGTTAGGGGGAACAATCGGTGAAATATTTTGAACCCCCGATTTACACCGGTAAAAGACCTTAACCAGTATGAGATACTTGTCAATTGGCAAAAGAGCTAAAATGGTAAAACGCAATTTAGGGTTTACGCCCTAATAGTGGAACATTTATTATGGTAGGTGAAGAATTCACTTAAAAAATGATTTTCAAGTCATTTTCACTTATCAGTTTTCGAGTGAAGAAGTTTTCAAGCACAGAGCAACAAAAGGCGATTTGTCTTGCAATTCGGATAGATTTCAAAACCTTGAAAAAGAATATGAAGATATCATCAATCGGTCAAGTGCAAAACTCAAAGTGGTAAACCAGCAACTGAAGTAGAGAGTAACGAAGCAAAATTTCCAAGCCCTAAATCTTGATTTGCAAAGGTATTTTTTTGAGTTTCTCTATTTATCATGGCTTCAGCATCGCATTCTAGCTCTAGTGCACCCGTTGATTCAACCAATTTCATACAACGGAAGGGAAAATATAATGCCCTATCCCAAATTCCTGCTGGTGTTATAGTAGAGGAAGGTATTTTAGACTATATTGATTGTAAAATTGAAGACCTAGGATCTCTGATGATCCATTATCAGTTAAGCTTATTCTGTGGAAAGGACAAGAAGATCAAACCAGAATTTAACATATTGGAAAAGAAGAACCTTCATAATGCAGTCTATTTCCTTGAAGAATTTTTAGATGATCACATTCACATCATTTTAAGTAGGGTGCATGGTGACAAAATGTATTTAGAATGGACACAAGACATCACACCGAAAGCGATTCATGTCGTCACTGGTTTCTATAACAGTGGGGAAGTGCCAACCCTAAGGAAGATCGACAAGACTACAATGACCAAGCTCACCGGTTCTATGAGCGACCAACGGGGAATGACCATCAATACCATCAAGGATGATCTGGTCAAGTATGCCTGTATGGTGATAGGTTACCGAACATTTTATGCTAGCAGGATTAGCTTTGTCTCTAGTGCAACAGTAAATGCTGGTTACAAGATGATTATGGAAGATGCATCATTTGATTTATGCACCTGTATGCAAAGGCAACTCCTGGTGAACCTAAAGTCAATAAAATAGGATAATGCCTTGAGATTCAAATTTGGACAGCTATTGGTTGGATTGTTCTTCTACTTTCAAGGCTACTTTCTAGGAGTGGGTGATATTCAGTGGTCTGCTGACCAACCAGTTACAAAGCAAATCAGGGAAAGTCTTCAAGTGGTTGGAACTGGTTACCCTGAAGTCCTGAACAAATACTTTGATGAGTTAAGATGCAAGATGAGTCAAAGGGTAAGAATATCTGGTGATATTGTTAAGAAATATGAAGAGAACATCTGCTTTATCATCAAAGTAGATGAGTGCATAATGGAGGCTGTTGAGCCAAGAAAGGAAGAAGTGGAGCCTATGGGCTATGAGGTAATGTATGACATGTTGGATGAGTATGCTTCTACCCTACTTGCTCACCACTTGATCCCAAGAAGAAGAGAAATGACACCTATCTAGAGAGAATTACACCGGTTGAGGAGCCCTTAATAAAGAAAGGGAAGACGGTGCCATTTGTATCGGCACTGGTTATTGCAACAAGTCCCAAAGTGACCAAGCAGTTGCCAGCAAAGAAGAAACTGGAAGCTACACCCACCAAAGTCTTTGAGAGAAAGTGAAAGACAAAGGGCAACACACCGGACTCTGAAGACACTGTATCTAAAGAACCACCTAAGAAGACTAGGCAAACAAGGAAGAAGTCATAGGCAACCAGCAGTGAACTGGCATCATCGGCACTGGTAAATATTGATATCTCCTCTTACAAACCTCTGACACATTGTCAAAGAACCATTAAGAATATTAAGAGGAAAGTGCTAAGTGAATTAGTAGATTATTTTGATGAATTTAATGATAGTAAAAAAGAGGAAGTGGAATAAGAAATCATTAAATATTTATTTATTAATGACCGGTTGCCATCAGAAATAAAATCTATGACACCTAATTCTTTATATAATTCTTTGGACAACAAATGGCGCATTGCCATAGAGAAAGAATAGGAAATAAGAGAGGAAATATTTTCTTGGTATTTTCCTGATGTATCCAATTTCGAACTCTATGAAGTTATGGAAAAATATAAGGACTCTTCTTCATGAGAAGAAGGAGACTCCTGTTGTTAGAAGGGAAAGCTTCTAAAGTGGTAACTAATACCCACACTCATGCCAAATCAGCTTTGAGACTGCACCAAGTGTCAAAAGTCAACCGGAAATTGCTAAACTGGATGAGGTGTACAACAATGAGGGAGAATAGGTCACCGAGCAAATGGACCCCATTGATGTTGATGCCCTGAACGGTGAAGATGTTACCCCTGATACACCATTAGAAACAGTAAGATAGGTCGAAGATGAAAAGAGAAAGGAAGAAGAAAAGAGGAAACAGGAAGAGGACAAGAGAAAAGAAGAGGAGAATAAGAGACAAGAGGAAGAGAAGAAGAAGAAGGAAGCGGAAAAGAAAGAAGAAGAGAAATGGAAGGAAGAAGAAAAGAGACAAGAGGAAGAGAAGAAGAAGGAAGCAAAAAAGAAAGAAGAAGAGAAATGGAAGGAAGAATAAAAGAAACAGGAAGAAGAGAAAAGAAAGACAGAGGAAGAGGAGACAAAGAAGGCAGAAGAGGACAAGCAAAGAGCGAAAGAGGAGGAAGCAGCACAAAGCACTCATGTGGAGACCCCAAAGGCAACCGGTAGTCAAGCCAAATTGGCTGACATTACCAATCCCATTGACCTCCAATCTATAAATGAATCGGAGCTGCTGCAAAGCATTAAACTTGCTCAAGAATGCCTAGAGGTGATAAGGAGGAAGAAGGAGCAAGACGTGATCCAAGCCATGGTGGAAACTCTTACTGGTTTGATACCTGGTACCAACCTCCCTAGTACTGACTCCTCTCTGGCCCAATTGAAACTCTTATGCATAGTGGTGGAGGACCACGTAGAAATCTTGGAAGAAGTTGCTAAAGCTAGTGCACAAAAGAAGCATCAAAAGGCTCTAAACACTACCTTGGTGAAGAAGTTGAATGAGCTTCGGTCAGAACTTCAGAAAGCACAGAAAGACATTAGGGATGCAATGGATGAGGGGAAATTACTACTTAGTAAGATATGCCAACCCCATCTATTCTGTGATGATGTGCTTACTCAGAAAGACAAATTGCAAATTGATTTGTAGACATTCTTAAGCACCTTCAAGACACCATATGATTCCTTTACCACTTATGGGCAAACCGTTCACTAGTTTCAACTCTAGTCTGCAAGAATAGAGGCAATGATAAGCAACTGGACACAAAATTTGCAGGAACTTCAACTGGCCCTACTACCAAGACTGCAAATACTCCAAAAATGGTATCTCAATCTAGATGCCTTTATGGTCACTCAAGAGATGAGTACCTTGGATGCAATGGAAGAATAGGTCTATCAGATGCAAACAAAGAATGAAGTTGCTACCTCATTTCTTGAGTCATGGTCCTTATCCATGAAGTAATTTATGTAGGACTTTAAATGTGTTTTTGACAAGTTTCAATCCTTATTGTCATAAACAATTATTCAGCTAATAGAAACAAGGGTTATTCAGCTATATTTTGTCATTGCTGGCAAAGGGGGAGAAGTATTATGATATTTAAAATTTTGATGCATGCTATGTATACTTTCATGATTATCTCTGTAAGGGAGTATTATACAATGTATTCTCTGCAAAAGGGATAGTGTATATGCTTAGGGGGAGTAATTTTGATTATGGCATATTTTTGTTGTAACACACTTAGATGTCAAAATTTTCCTAAGTGTTGCCATCAATGCCAAATGGGAACCTCAAGCGGTTCGAGGATCTCAAGCGGAGCGAAGAAACTTAAGCGACAATTATCATTTTCCCAGTCTTCATTTTTATCAACTGGTAAATGGTAAAGTTGTATGAACTGGTATTACTCTATGAAGAGTTATTAACCGATAATCGATGAAGCTGTATGAACTGGTATTACTCTGTGATGAGTTATCAACCGGTAATCGGTAAAGTTGTATGAATCGGTAATACTCCATGATGAGTTACCAACCAATATTTTTGTGATCAGTTACCATCCACCAACACTTTGATGGTGATTTTGTGTCATGTTACCAAATGTGTCTAGATGCAATGAACCTAGGAACTTCCAATGTAATCCTATTGGACTGACATGAAATCAGATTCCTTTTAAGGACATTATGTCTAGGTTTTTGAAGGAATGTTGAATAGTTGTTAGGGTTTGTGGTGATTTATGAGTTTATGTATGTACGAGCTTAGGAAAGAAGATTAAGTTTGTGTGCTGTAACAGACTGTGGATTTACTGAAGATTGAAGTAATGCTGGAATGCATTAACAATGAGCTATCAAGGATCTAACCAAGCATACTGTGCTAACTTTTAGATCATTTACTTGTTGATTACTTACATTTCGACAAGTTTGAAACCCTTAACCAGGTAGGCCTGGCAAAGCCTTTGTAATTCCTCTAACAAGGTGGTTCACATCTATGGATCTAAAATCCTCTTACAAGGTAGTCTTTAATCGGACTTATCTCCTAACAGAGATTGAGATTCCTAACATGATCTATTTTGGTGAAGAACATTGTATGACCTTAACCGGTCTGGTTACTATTTTGTAAATAGTTACTTGTGAGTTTCATCTCACCATGTTTTTTCCCATTTGGGTTTCCACATCAAAATCTCTTGTGTTATGGTGATTGTGCTTCTATGGGTGAATGCCTTATTTGCTGTTTGGTTTGCATGTGTATTAACTGGTGGGTTTGCAAAACTGTTTTACCGGTTTACTACCAAACTATTAAAGTGTTTGAGTTTAGTATTTTTTGGTATACTAATTCACCCCCCCTCTTAGTATTCTTCAGAGAGAACCGGTAATATGCTAAAGAGTGAACTGGTAATATGATGAAGAGTGACTAGGTGTATTGAAGTTAAGCAACTGGCAAAGTGAACTGGTATATGTGCTAAAGGAGAAGTAGTATGTTTGTCCAAGTGAACCTGTATATGGAATGTTTTCTATCAAGGTTTAATATGGTATGACTACCGGTTGGTAGTCTCAGCTTCAAGGTTTCCGGTTGAAGTGTTTCAAGCCTGTGTGATTCAACCGATGGCATTGTGTGTTGAGTTAGCATTGTAATGGAGATCAGATCGTGTTGCCACATCAGTCTCATGCATGTGAAGGATCTTGCATGAAGGAGATTAATCCTATCCACCTTAGTAATGTGTGAAGTCTCTACAAATGGTGGAGAATGCATGATGGGTTATCACCTCCAAGAAGCGGTGAAGAACGAATGATGGAGAATGTCTTAAGATCTATTCAAGACCATTGTATTCAAATGCAAAGTGTTCAATGGTCAGGATTGAACCGACTGAATTGATCAACCTAAATGTTTAGGGTTTAGGGTTTATGTTACCGACCTATCTGTTTCCTTTAAGGTCAATGTTGTGTTTCATGTTGAAGTTGTTGGAAAATGTTGTGTGTGTATCTAAGTGCAAAGATACGTGATTCTTGCCAGACCAGATAAGAGGGTTGATACCTGTAGAGTGTGTATGCATAAGAAAGGAACTAAAGTGGGTCTACATTGGCATTGAGTGCTATTAATAGATCATTGTAATACCTATTGATCTCTAATCACTTCAATAGTTGGAAAATCCCTTAACAGGGTAGCTTTAACCAGCTTGCTGTAAATCCTTTAACAGGGTGACTCAAAGCCATTGAGTTCATAAAATCCTCTAACAAGGTAACCCTTAATAGGTTTTAACCCTTAACCGGGTATTCTATCCATCCCTTAACTGGGTGATCCCTAGCAAGATCAATTCCTAATAGAACCTGTTGTAACAGTCTTTAACCGGACTAGGCTCCTAACAGCGCGGTCTTCCAAAGAGTTCAAAAACAACTTGTGGGTATTCATCCCCACCATGGTTTTTTCCCAATTGGGTTTCCACGTGAAAAATATGTGTGTCATATGTGATGTCTTTTTCATGTGATGCTTTGTTGTTTTCTATCAAGTGGTGAATCATGTTGATCTAGCAAGTTATTATATTTTTGATGATAGATTGTCTGTCTATGTAGAAGGATAATGTGGAAATAAGGGTGTAGGTTGTGTGGTAAGATAAGTCTTTTTGGTTTATATCTTTCATAGTCTCATTATGCTTAACCGGTAGTAATTTAGTTTATGACCGGTGTTAGTGATTGCCAGTCAAGTTCACTATTTGTAGTCAAACTGGTTCAGGAAAAGTTTTTATACTTGTACTGATTCACCCCCCCCTCTCAGTACTAGTTTGGTACTCATTGTTCATCATTGTGTTATCAATTGGTAGCAAAGCATCCTCCAGGTCCTCTATGTTGTAAGCTTAACCATTTGAGGGAAAGATCCTATTGTAATGATGAAGAGGGAAGGTCCAAAGTTCAACAGAGACAACTTTAAAATATGGAAGGACAGAATTAAGATATACATCAAAAGCATGGGTGCTCAACATTGGAGCTATATTGAGAATGTTTATGTTATCCCTACCGGAACTCTCACCGATGACCAAAAGAAAGAGATTCAGGAGAATGGGAAAGTCATGGAAGCCCTAATCAGTAGTTTATCTGACATTGAGTTTATTGATGTCCAGGATAAAGAAAATCCCAAAGAAGTATGGGATACTCTTGAGAATATCTATGGCAGTGATGAGCATGTGAAACAAGCTAAGGAAGAAAGCCTTAGAGGAAAGTTTGAAGACATGCAGATGGTTGAAGGAGAGACCATTCAACAATATGGAATAAGAATCAAAACTGTTGTTGGAGATATCAACAGTGCAGGTGGTAAAATGGAAGATTCCACTATTGTTAGCAAAGTTTTGAGATCCTTATTACCGGTCTATGCAATAAGGGTTGCTACTATTCAGGAGTTGAGGTCAATAGACAAGAATAAGTTGTCCCTAGACTCCATCATTGCAAATTTGACATCCTATAAGCTAAATAGCTTTGATGGCAGTGTTCAGAAGACTGAATCAGCCTTTAGAGCATCTGTTGCACCATCTAGAAAAGGAAAAGAAGCTAGTACCAGTGGCGGACCAAGACAGAGTAGAGAAATGGATGATGAGGAGATCTTGATGGAATTTGAAGCTCTTCTTTCCAAGAGACTTCCTAAGGGAATCGGTAAATATAGAGGTGAGATTTCTTTGAAATGCTTCTCTTGTAACTGGATAGGATGCATTGTTGTAAACTATCCTAATGGTGATAGCAAGGACAAACTGGAAAAGTTTAAGAAATCAAAGGAGGAAACAGGAGAAACTGTTTTGTAGCAATTGATGAAAGAAGAAAATGAGCATATTGTGTTTGCAGCAATCAAGGAAGATGTGTCAGACAAGATGGCTCTTGTCTCCCACTTTGATAATTCCAATGAGTGGATTATTGACAGTGACTGTTCTCACCATATGACTGGTGACCGGAGTAAGTTTCTTTCTTTGGAAGAGTATGATGGTGGTGTGGTTCATTTTGGTAATGATGCACAATGTATGGTCAAAGGCAAAGGGTCCATCTCTCTGAATGGAAAGAGCAGTGTTGACAATGTGTATTGGGTAGAAGGTCTAAGGCACAACCTTTTGAGTGTTGCTCAACTAAATAATAATGGACTCGCTCTGGAATTCAAAAATGGAGTATGCAAAATCAAAGGAAAGAGTGGTGAACTGATGGCTACCGGTATGCAGACCAAAGGTAAACTATTTCAGCTAAATGCTAATGTCAGTACATGTCTTATGGCTAAGTTTGAAGATAGCTGGATATGGCATAGGAGACTTTGCCATGTAAACTTTGACAATATTGTGAAGGCCAATAAGATCAAGGTAGTTAGAGGATTGTTGGTGCTGAGAAAACTAGAAAATCCTTTGTGCAGAGAGTGTCAACTGGGGAAAATGTCTTCCTCAACCTTCAAAGGTAAATCTTTCACTGCAGACAATTTACTTGATCTTGTGCATACTGATTTGTGTGGTCCTATGAAAACTAGGAGTGTGCAGGGAGATAGGTATTTTATGATTCTTACAAATGATTGCTCAAGAATGATGTGGGTCACATTCTTGAAGGATAAGCCTGAAGCCTTTGGAAAGTTCAAAGCTTTTAGAGCACTGGTAGAAAAGGAAATTGGTAGAAGAATCAAATGTCTACGAATTGGTCAAGGAGGAGAATTCACTTCCAGTGAATTCAACAAATATTGTGAAGAGAATGGCATCAAGAGGCAATTGTCTACCCCCCGGACTCCATAGCAGAATAGCTTAGTAGAGAGGAACAATCAGACTGTGGTTGAAGCGGCTAGCACCATGTTAATCCAAGGAAAATTTGCTCACACCTTTCAAAGAGAAGCGGTGAGCACTGCAGTCTACACAATGAACTAGGTACTCATCAAGAAAGGAAAGGATAAGACTCCTTATGAGTACTGGACCAGTAAGACACTAGTGGTAAGATACTTTAGAGTGTTTGGAAGTAAATTTTATATCAAGAGGAGTGAACATCAGAGCAAGTTTGATGCTAAATGTGATGAGGGAATGTTCTTAGGGTATTCCACAAAGAGAAAAGCTCTCAAATGTTTCAACAATAGGACTCAGAGAATTGTTGAAAGAATCAATGTTAGGGTTGATGAAAACTCTGAGAAACCTAAGGAAACTGGCAAAGAGCATTTAGGAGATGAACTGGTAGTAACCTTCTAGGAACCGGTTGCAAATCAGCCCAGTACCAGTAATTGTGCTCCTACATTGGTGGATGTTGACGTTGATGAAGATGAGGATGAAGAAGAAAAGAAAGAGGAATCTATTAAGAATATACCTAGGTATGTAAAACTCAATCACGATCCAAAGCAGATCATAGGAGACAAAGATGTAGGAATTCTTACAAGAAGAAAGGTCAAAGAAAACTCATGTATGATCTCTGAATTTGAGCCTAAATCATTCCAAGAGGCACATAAAGATGAAGACTAGATCAAGGCAATGGAAGAAGAACTTGACCAGATAGAGAAGAATGGTACATGGTCTTTGGCACCCAGACCGAAGCATAAAAATGTCATTGGAACCAAATGGGTCTTCAAAAATAAACTGAATGAGGATGGCACAGTGGTAAGGAACAAAGCCATACTAGTATGTAAAGGATATGCCCAAGAAGAAGGAGAAGACTATGGAGAACCGTTTGCTCCAGTAGCAAGATTGGAAGGAGTTTGTATGCTTCTTGCATATGCAGCTTTTAAAGGATTCAAGGTATACCAAATGGATGTAAAATCTGCATTTCTAAATGGAATACTTGAAGAGGAGGTGTATATAGAGCAACCAGATGGGTTTTCCCTATCAAAAGACAGTGACATGGTGTGTAGGCTACATAAAGCCTCGTATGGTCTAAAACAGGCATCTAGAGCATGGTATGAACACTTGCACTCCCATCTTGTGAAGATTGGATTTGAAAGAACAAGTGAAGATAGCAATATCTACTTGAAATCAGAAGGAGATCAGATTCTGATCTGTGAAGTATTTATCGATGACATAATCTTTAGTGGAGATGACAAGATGAGTCTTGACTTTGTAGATGAGATGAAAAAGGAGTTTGAGATGTCACTCATAGGGGAGATTAAGTTCTTCATTGGACTACAGATTCAACAAATGAAAGATGGAATATTTATTACTTAGTCCAAGTATGTTGAAGAGGTGTTGAAGACCTTTTGCATGGAAGACAACAAACTGGTTGGTACACCAATGGTGACTAGTTGTAAACTATCAAAAGAGGATGACTCAACATTAGTAAATGAGAAGGAATACCTATCAATGATTTCTAAGTTGCATTATGTAGTGCATAGATGACCGGACATTGCGCATGCAGTGGGTATTACCACTCGGTTTCAGCAAAGCCCAAGAGAATCCCACTTGGTAGCAGTCAAGCAGATTCTTAGATATTTGAAGGGAACTATTGACTATGGATTATGGTATCCATACAATGATGATTTCAATCTGAAAGTGTTCACAGATGCTGATTGGGCTAGTAATGTGGATGACTGGAAGAGCACAACCGGTGGTGCATTCTTTCTCAGTGGTAGACTAGTCTCATGGATGAGTAAAAAGCAAAGTTGTATCTCTCAGTCTATAGTAGAAGCATAGTATGTTGCAGCTTTTATGAATTGCACCTAGACTATTTAGATGAAGCATGTATTGAATGGCTTCAAAGTTCCTGTATCTAAACCAGAAAGTATATTTTGTGATAATACAAGTGCAATTAACATTTCCAAGAATCCAGTTTTACATGCTAGAACCAAGCACTTTGAACTCAAGTATCATTTCTTGAGGGAAAAGGTTCAGAACAAAGAGGTGGTATTGGAACATGTTTCCAGTAAGGAGCAGTTAGCAGACATATTCACCAAGCCTCTACCGAAGGCTACTTTTACCTATCTAAGAGGTGAATTAGGGGTGCTGCCCCTTCAAGAGGTAATCTAAAGGTTTGTGCTCCACATCAGTCAGATCTTACTTTGCTATATCTTTTTGGGATTGATGTGTTGAAGGATGCTACTCCTCAGGGGGAGAAACATAGTGGAATAGGGAAGCTTGTGCCTCCACTTTGGCATTATTGTCAAAGGGGGAGAAGATGTGAAGTGGAAAAGATATCTACAGTATTAAGGAGAAGATGTGATGCAGAAAGAGAGATATCTTTGTATATTGCCATCAATGCCAAAGGGGGAGATTGTTGGCATATGTGTAGAATATGTTGACATGATTATATTGTATTGTCATTCATGTCAATATGCTGAAAGAATGAAACGGTAATATTCTCAAGAGAGAACCGGTAATATGTTGAAAGAGAACTAGTAATATGCTGAAGAATGAAAAGATAATATGATGAAGAGCGAGCAAGTGTATTGATGTTAAGCAACTAGCAAAGTGAACTGGTATAATGATAAGAACTGGTATATGTGCTAAAGGTGAAGCGGTACGTTTGTCCAAGTGAACTGGTATAGGGAATGTTTTCTATCAAGGTTTAGTATGGTATGACTACCGGTTAGTAGTCTCAGCTTCAGGGTTTCTGATTGAAGTGTTTCGAGCCTATGTGATTCAACTGATGGCATTGTGTGTTGAGTTAGCATTGTAATGGAGATCAAATCTTGTTTCCACGTCAGTCTCGTGCATGTGAAGGATCTTGCATGAAGGAGATTGATCCTATCCACCTTGGGAATGTGCAAAGTCTCTGCAAATGGTGGAGAACGCATGATGGGTTATCACCTCCAAGAAGTGGTGAAGAACGAACGATGGAGAATGTCTTAAGATCTGTTCAAGACCATTATATTCAAATGCAAGGTGTTCAATGGTCAGGATTGAACCGACTAAAATGCTCAACCTAAATTTTTAGAGTTTAAGGTTTATGTTACCGACCTATCTGTTTCCTATAAGGTCGATGTTGTATTTCATGTTGAAGTTGTTGGCAAATGTTGTGTGTGTATCTAAGTGCAAAGATACGTGATTTTTGCCAGACCAGATAAGAGGGTTGATACCTGCAAAGTGTGTATGTATAAGAAAGGAACTAAAGCGGGTTTGCATTGGCATTGAGTGCTATTACTAGATCATTGTAATACCTATTGATTTCTAATCACTTCAATAATTGGAAAATCCCTTAATAGGGTAGCTTTAACTAGCTTGTTGTAAATCCTTTAACAAGGTGACTCAAAGCCATTGAGTTCATAAAATCCTATAACAAGGTAACCCTTAATAGGGTTTAACCCTTAACTGGGTATTGTAGCCATCCCTTAACCGGGTGATCCCTAGCAGGATCGGTTCCTAACAGAACCTGTTGTAATAGTCTTTAACCAGACTAGGCTCCTAACAAAGCAGACTTCCAAAGAGTTCAAAAATAGCTTGTGGGTACTCATCCCCACTGTGGTTTTTTCCCAGTTGGGTTTCCATGTGAAAAATATGTGTGTCATATGTGATGCTTTGTTGTTTTCTGTCAAGCGGTGAATCATGTTGATCTAGAAAGTTATTATATTTTTGGTGATAGATTACTGCCTATGCGCAAGTATAATATGGAAATGAAGGTGTAGGTTGTGTGGTAGGATAAGTGTTTCCAGTTTATATCTTTCACACTCTCATTGTGCTTAACTGGTAGTAATTTGGTTTATGACCGGTGTTAGTGATTTCTAGTCATGTTCACTATTTGTAGTCAAACCGGTTCAGGAAAAGTTTTTATACCTGTACTGATTCATCCCCCCCTCTCGGTACTAGTTTGGTACTCACTGTTCATCATTATGTTATCAGATACAAGTCCACTTAGTAAATGTGCAAGTGTTTCTTTCTCAGTGACTTCTGTTGGTGTGGGCTTCCCAATCATATCCATGCATTCCCTCTTATGTACACCAAGTGAATCCAATCTTGGACTCACCAAACCTCTGAGACTTCTTTCTCTCTGAATAATCTTGTCTCTTTCCTTTTCAAAAGCAAAAATTTGATTCTCCAAATTTAAAATTTTTCCATCAATAGATGTTGTAAGTGAAGTTAGTCCATCAAAAGTATTACAAATATTAGCAATCTTTTCTTGTAACTCCTTTATCCTCTTATCTACATTTGTTGTAAGAATTTCTATATTACAATAGACCTTGTAGATGTTAGTACATTGTTTCAAAAAAATTTCAATAAGTATAAGTTTCTCTTGAATCTTCCTCTTTTCTATCTCAATAATCTGGTCAAAAGTGGTTTTCTTAGCCAAAGTAAATATTTCAAGTGCTTGTTGATCATAAATCTACTACAATGATTGAAAGTTTTTAGAGATGTGCTCTATCAATGCCTTAAGCTTTCCAAAAGGGCTTGCTTTAGTTTCAATCATACATTCAGGAATCAATCTATGCAAAATTGTTATTGACTGGTCTATTATTCCTTTGTCTGCAAATCCCTCCTTCATTAGCTATTGAGTAGCCATCATCATTAGCTATGTGGGACTCATCTCTATGATTGATTTCTTCTCAACTTGAGAAGTGTCAATTGCCAAAAGTTTTGATGAGGAATCAAATGTCAGTTTAGTACTGGGTGTTTTATCAATCTCCTTTTCCTTTTCTTTCTTTTCCTTATCCTCTCGCAGTGTATCTCTTTTCTCATCCTCTTTTTCACCGCTGGCTTCACCACTTGGTGCAGTATCTGTCATTGTTGGTGCATCATTATCCACAATATTATCTGTATCCTATACATTATCTATTTTACCTTGCTCCAACTATACAAATGTTGTCTCTGTCTTTTTATTTTGTACACTCTTACTATCTACTGGTTCATTCAAATTTTGATTCAAACTTCCCAAAATTCCTTTCCCTTTAGATCTGTCCGAAATGGTGGGAGTTGTTGCCTTAGAAAATTATTCTTGAGAAGTAAGGAAATCAAGATTCTTTTGGAAGAACTTAGCCCAACCATCTCTGGTCTCATTTACTATTTCATTGACTCTACCCATAATTAAGCTTATTTGTCGGGGTTTGCTGCTAAAGATTGTTATATTTGCAACTTCTATACATCTTTTCATTTCCTCATTATTTATAGTACCACAAATGCCCAAAAGTTCAATTTCTTTAATCTTTCTGTCCCTCTTGATTGCATCGAATCTCCTTGCATCTAACTTATTATACAATGATAAAGTAATTTCCTTCAAAGTCTCTACCAAAGCCTTCTTATATATGTCTAAATGTAACAAAATTGCTTCTTCTATTTCATTTTATTCATTGTCATCTAAATGCTCATATAAATTTGACACGTTCTTTCAAATTCCATCTTTAGTTACCTCATCTATTAATTCTACCCAAGTCATATTACCGGATTTAGTTTCTTCATCACTCTTACTCTTCTTCTTGTTGGGGATTGCTTGAGTGGATGGAGTAGGCTTCCTCTTCTAAGTAGGTTTCCTTGTCAGAGGTGTGGATTTTGTTGTTACCTTTCTTACTAGATTCCTCCTTGGTTCCACCTTCTTCTCTTCTACCAGAGGCTTGTCATCTTTCTTCCTTTGTACCCTTTTGAATGAAAGAGGTTGATTATCCTCTGCATCAGAGTTAGAAGTGATAGGAGATATGAAAGTTGTTGGCCTCTTTACCTCAGGAGCACTTTTCACTATAGTTGTTGTAGTTGCCATTGCCGGTTGATCTACCGGTTTAGATCCAGATCTAGTTTTGTATCTATTCTGTGAATAACATTTTGAATGAATGCAGACATTTTGCCTATTTTCTTTTCCCTCATTTTCTTGTTGAAACCAATTTTAACTTCAAGATCCTTCTCCTTAGTAGTACCAAAGTGTTCAACCTTATCATCTAAAGGAGCATCAATCAACATTTTACCATCATACCCCAATTTAGTGACCCATATTGTTCTTGGTGTTAGGAATCCCACATATACTGAGAGGGGGGGGGAGTGAATCAATATCTGACCATTATATAGAATTTCTTAACTTAAAACATGCAGAGCATAATATAACAGTGTACCGGTATGCAATAAATAATGCAATAAACAAAATCAAGAACACCCACATGAAAAGCACACTATAACACAACATTTTAATGAGGAAACTTGGTGTGGGAAAAACCTCAGTGGGATTTGTGACCCACAATATTCACTCACTAGCCACTAAGAGAATATTACTTACAATAGGGGCCTGCACATGTAGGAAGGCCAATTGCCAAGAGCTCACTGCTCAATGGGAAGTCTCACTGACTTACAATGAGGATTATACAAATCCAATATCTTGTACTGCTTTACAATAGCATCTTCAATGCCAGATTTAGTACTGGTTCCTACTCTATTCTTTACATATACCCCTTAACCTATATTTTGCATAATAGGTCTGCCTAATATTTTCCCTTATTACTTCATCTCCTATCTCAAATGTCTACAATGATCTCTTTTATATATAAGAGTCATTTTACAATTTGCCAAGTCGGCTTACAAAGTTTTACAATAATAAAAAAAATATAATATAACAAAATCCTGTCGGCCTCTATGCTAGTATACTTCCTTTCTTTTGTGCTGGTGTCGGTGTCGGTGTCCTGAGTGCCAGTGTAGAGTGTGATCTGCTGATGCCGGTATAATGCCTTTGCCGATGCCATAGGATTGCAAGGTTGCCATCAATGACAAAACCTTCAATCACATACAATGTCTCATTGGAGTGTGCATATTCCAACAATCTCCCCTTTAGCATTGATGGCAACACTCATGAGAAATTTCAAAAATGATCCAAAAAATGTGAAGTCCAAAAAATGTTACCAAAAATGTGTGAGCTCCCCCTGAGCATATGATTCATGTGATTTGAATTTTCTCATCCTACTACTCCCCCTTTGGTATCAATGACAAAGGTTGTCAAGATGTCAGTAGAGTTTGTAGTTTCAACCTTGTAACTAGGTAGTTACAATTTGAAAAAGATCTCCCAAAATCAATTTTATACTATCCATAAACTTTTTGCTATCATTTATTTTTGTCTTTGTCCTCTTCACTGTACTGATGAGATGCTGCAAATGCCTCAGATACTTCCTTCCGTAGTGATGCTAGATAGTCCAATCTTGGACTTAGTTTTGATCTCAAATGTTTTGCCTTATTTACTATTCTTTCTTTCTCTCTTTCCAATTTAAGTAATTCTTCTTCAAAATTTGTTATCTTCTCCTCAAAAATTGATAGTGTATCAAGTGAGTTGACAAAACTATCTGCAAGTTTATTGATCTCATCCTGTACCTTGCTCATTTTCTTATCTATATCTATAGTCAAAAAGTTGGTTTTACAGGTATCTTTGTATAGATTTTTGTACTCTTTCAATAAATTACATAATTCCAGTAGAAGTGTGTCAAAATCTCTGTTACACTTCTTTATTTGCTCATCAAAGAATTTCTATTTTTCAACTTCTACTTTATCCTTCAATGACTCTTCTTTTATTTTCTCAATGTTTTCTAAGATATATTTACATAGTGTATCAAGTTGTCCTAAAGAATCTTTATTGTCTATATTACAGTTGGGAGCAATTACCTTCAAAATTGGTATGGTATCATCAATTGCCTTGTAAGCTTGTGAGCTGCAGTCGGTTATTTTCTTGATTGAATCTAATAGTACCTCAGTCACATTAGTTGATTTGAAGCCTGATGATGAATCAACAATCTGAGTACCGGTGGAAGTAACCAAGCTTGTATTGACCTCTGGTAGGTCTGTTTGTGTCTGCATTTCTGTAAGCAATGGTTTTTCTACTTCACTAGTTGCTGGTGGTACTGTTTCCTTATGCACTTGTTCCTATTGTTGTTGTTCCTATTTCGGAGCCTTTTTCTCTATTTGTTCCTCTATTTGTTGCATTGCCTTAGTCTGAGTCTGAGTCTCTACCTTTTTCTTTTTGTCTTCTACCAGTTTCTCCTGTGTGTTATTAGTTGTATCTTTGTCTAACACTATGTTGATCTTTTGAGTATCAACATCCACAGTATATAAAACTTCAAGATTAGGATTATCATCCTCTACATCCATACTCTCAGCTGTCGGTTGATCTTCTATAGTTGTTATTTTTACCGGTGGAGTAATTAAAGGAGGTGGGGGTAAGTTGTCTCTAACCTTGATACTAGGTGGTCCACCAACTTTACCTTTACCCTTGTCTCTATCTTTCTGATAAACTTTTATGGGTTTGGGATTCCTGTACTCTTCTAGTTTTTCTTTCTCAACTAGGAATATGTCCCATCCATTTTTTGTCTCCTCAGTCACCTCATTAATTCTTCCAACCATTAAAGCAATATGCTGGTGTGCAGTAGAAAATACTGACCGGTTGGCTTGAGCAATTAGTTCATCAATTTCTTTGGGTGAGTTTACTGGATAAACAACAAGTAGCTTTTCAATCTTTATTTTCTTATCTAGTTCTATTACTACTTGTCTTCTTGCGTCTAGTCTTTTAAATAGCTCATTTGGAATTTCATTGACTACTTCCATCAAAAACTTCTTGTACATATCCATGTGCAATATAGCACTATTTTCAACTTGCACTTTTTCATCAGCTGTTAAGGTGTCATATATTTTCTTTATGTTCTTCAATTTACCTTCCCCTATGATTTCATTCAGTAGTATATCAAGAGGGGCCAAGTCTTTGTTTGTCCTCTTCTTCTTCTTGGGTGTTAGATTCTTCTTTGGTGTGACCTTTCTTACTGCAGATCTCATTGCTTGTTGTTTTTGTCTTGTCCTCCTGTGTGAGGGTGTGTTTGCCGGTGAGGGATCTCTTTTCCTTACAACTCTTTTGAAAGTTGTAGGCATGTCACCCTTCGAAGAAGTACCTACCGGTGATAGGTGAGTTTCAGGTTGTGGAGCTGCTAACTCATCCTCTGTTATACTAGTTTTCTTCAATACATCTTTTTTGATGGCTTTTGCTTGTCTGGAACCTTTCCTTACAACTGCCTCAACCTTTTTCACTCTTTTCTTTGATTGTATTTGGCTTTCAATGGTTTTTGCACTACCAAATACTTCTTCCTTAGGTTCTCTGGAGGCTTCCAAAAGTGCTTTAGCATATGTTTCAACTATGTGATCATCTATTTCATAGCCCATCTCGGTTACCCAAACTATCATAGGGATGATTGCTTCCATCCAGATTTCATCTTTCTTGATGACAAAGCATATTTCATCTTTGTATTTGTCGACAATATTTTGTGATAACCTTATTCTTTTCTTCATTTTGGCCTTTAATGCTTGAAAGAAGTCATGAATATTGTTTTCCTTGTTTTCACCCATGTTATTGAATAGTTCTATTAACTATTTGCCTACCGGTATATCATATCCAAGTTCTTTGTAGCCTATACCAGGAACCTATTTTGTTATATGTAGCATCAAACATACTAATAGATTTCCAAACCTGAAAGTTCCTTTCTTGTCCTTTTTAATCTTTCCAAGGTTGTCAATTAATTCAACTTTTAACCACTCACATATATCAATCTTTGCATTATCTGTGACCATATCATAAGCACTCTTAATGCATAAACTTGAAACTAAATTGAGTCTATTTGCATGAGTAGCTTTATATCCTAATATAATACTTGTAAATCTCACATTAATGTCTGTTACATCATTAACTCTTAGGGACCTTTTGTCGAATGTTGCACCAGTTAGGCTTGTAACTAGGTCATTGGATACCTTCTTGGTTTTATCTGGCCTTTTACCGGTGGTCAGTAACCCTGTGACAACTTTCACAGCTTCCTTGGTGATTGTGTGGACTGCATCTAACTAGAAAAACTCACCATGTACCCTGCTTAAGACTATCCTAATCACATCCTTGGGAGATTCAGGAATGATAAGGATCTCTGTAAATCCTAGGGTCTCAATGATCTTGTGCTCATCTTTTACATTGCCAGTTTTATCACATATCACAATTTTAAACATAGTCTTAATTTCTTCATCTCCTAGTTCCTCAATGTTGCAGTGGATGTACATTCTGGGGTCTTCGGCATAAACAACTCCCTTAGGAATTTGAGAAAAAGCACCTAAGGTATCATATTTCTTTGCTACCTTGGGAACTAACTGAAATATGGGCCTGGGGTCTTTTTATCACTTCAACAATAGTAGGGTTTTCTATATATTCAATTGCAAAGGTGGATGCCATGATTAAATACCTTTTACTGCCTTAGGATGGATGATTTCTTGGAATGTTCTTGCTTCTTGCTCAAAATGCCTTGGCTCAAAATCTTCGTGCTCTTTGTAAGTTTGAAATCTTGGTGAAATGAAATGGAGCCAAAATCTTGATTCTATAGTGTCTTTTCACCATCTACCACATTAATTGCATTCCGGTTAAGTATTCACTTAACATTGTTTGCCGGTAATAAGTAATTTCGAGCTTCTTATTTCTAACCAAGGGAATAATAGCATATGTGTCATTAGATTGCCAAACCCATTTTCTTCAATTAGATGAAGAACTTCCTATCGGTGGAGCACTACTCTATCCTTTCGGTGAAGCATCACTCTGTTCTACCGGTGAAGCATTGGTTTGTTCTACCGGTGGAGAAGTATTCCCAATATTTAGATCAACTTTTCTAATCCATTGTTTAGAGAATTCTTTCTTAACCTCTTGAACTTTTTCTTTACCTTTCAAGATAGAACTTTTGTTGTCTACCGGTGTTCCTTTACTTCTATAGAATTTAGCAATATGCCCAATCTTGTTACATGCATAACAAGTTACATTATTTTTCTGAATAGCTTTCCCATAACCTATGCTGGTTTGTGTTCTGCATTGATTAGATAAATGTCCAAATCTTCCACATATATAACATCTCACATTCATTCTATAGTTTTTAGAATTGTGACCTACTTTGTTGCATTTAGAACATTGACCGGTGGGTGTGTTGATATTTTGATAATTTCTAGATCTACATTTATTTGCTCTATGACCATACTTATTATAGTAAAAGCATTTTCCATTGAATTTATAAGCATTAGGTTATCTTATTGGTTTGCTATTATACTAAGTATTTGCAGTACCAAAGCTTTCACCAACTTCAAAGCCAATTCCAGAAGTGTCACCTTTAGGTTTTTGATTCTTCAGCAAGGTGCCAAGTTCCTCTGAGCTTTTCTTGAATTTTTCTTTATGCTGATTTGTAGTTTCTAGTTCTCTTTCTAAGACTTCTTTTTGTCTCATCAGTTCATTTGAATCATTCTTAGTATGCATCAGATCTGTCTTCAACATGTCATTTCCATAGCTAAGTCTTGTGTTCTCATTTGCTACATCACTTAGTCTTCTGGTCAATTCTTCTTCATTCTTCTTCCTATCCTCAATCTCTTTGCAAAATCTCATAGTCATATCCCGCATCTCATTCTTTGTTGTCATGATCTCTTATTTCAACTTGCTTATCATATCATTAAGTGATTCCTTTTCATCATTCTCATTTTGCAATTTTTCACAAAGTTCTCTTCTCTTATTTCTTGCAACAGTAAAATTTCCTTGAAGTGCCTGAATGATATCCTGAGCTACCCTTAAATCATCTTCTAGTTTGATATTTTTCAATTTTTCTGCATCATAGTCTGTAAGAGCTCCTTCTAATTGCTTCATCAGATTTTCCATCTTTATCGGTGTCAAGATCTTCCTCAAGCTGTTAGTTTTCTAAAAATAGAGGACCAGGCTCTAATACCAATTGTTAGGAATCCCACAGATACTGAGAGGGGGAGGGGGGTGAATCAGTATCTGACCGGTATATAGAATTTCTTAACTTAAAACATGCAGAACATAATATAATAGTGTATCGATATGCAAGAAATAATGCAATAAACAAAATCAAGAACATCCACATGAAAAGCACACCATAACACAAGATTTTAACAAGGAAACCCAGTGTGGGAAAAACCTTGGTGGGATTTGTGACCCACAATATTCACTCACTGGCCAATAAGAGAATATTACTTACAATAGGGGCCTGCACATGCAGGAAGGCCAACTGCCAAGAGCTCACTGCTCAATGGGAAGTCTCATTGACTTACAATGAGGATTATACAAATCTAATATCTTGTACTGCTTTAGAATAGTATCTTCAATGCCAGATTCAGTACTGGTTCCTGCTCTGTTCTTTACATATACCCCTTAACCTATATTTCACATAATAGGTCTGCCTAATATTTTTCCTTATTACTTCATCTCCTATCTCAAATGTCTACAATGATCTCTTTTATATATAAGAGTCATTTTACAATTTGCCAAGTCGGCTTACAAAGTTTTACAATAATAAACAAAATATAATATAACAAAATCTTGTCAGCCTCTGTGCTGGTATACTTCCTTTCTTTTGTGCTGGTGCCAGTGTCAGTGTCCTAAGTGCCAGTGTAGAGTGTGGTCTGCTGATGCCGGTATAATGCCTTTGCTGGTGCCATAGGATTGCAAGGTTGCCATCAATGATAAAACCTTCAATCACATACAATGTCTCATTGGAGTGTGCATATGCCAACACTCAGTTCCACCACTTCCATGAGAGTCTCATATGTTTTTACCATGAAGTAGATTTCAGTGGAGTAATTCTCCACAATGTGTTTGGAGATTGTCTCCCTCAGCCTCATGTTCTCTTAAAAATATTTTAAGAAGCCCCATAACTTCTCATCCCTATTGCTACCAATACCGGTGATTGCATCTTTAATCTGCATGCCTATTGGTATGTCATGAGCCCATTATTTCTTTCCCAAACCAGGTAGCTCATTCATGAAATACAACATCAAGCAGACAATAAGATTGCCAAACCAGAATGTTCCTTTCTTAACACCTTTGATTTTTCCAAGATTTATCATTAATTCACTTCTTAACCATTCACACAAATCATACTTTCCATCATTCTTTATCATTTGATATGCAGCATGGATACAGGAACTAGCAACAGAGTTTAATCAACTTGATTGTGTTACCTTGTAGCCGATGATCATGCTGGCAAATTTTACATCTGTATTTTTAATGTTGTTGATCCTCATTGACCTTCCATCATGGGTTACGCTAGTGAAATTTTCAACCTCGGTGTTGGAGATCTTCTTCTCTGGTTCTTGCCCGACTTTGGGTAAGACGGTGACCACCTGAATTGCTTCTTTGGTGATCATGTGAGGCCGGTCTAGCCAAGTGAATTTATTATGGACCCTGCTCTGAACATATCTAATCATTTCATCCTTGAATTTTGGTATACAGGATTTTGGTTAACCCTAGGTCTTCAATGATTTGATATTCTGGCTTGATTGTTCTAGAGATTACTAGTATCATAGATTGATACATTCCCTTGATTTCTTCAGTGCCTAAATCCTCCAAAATACAATGAATATAAGCCCTAACATCTTCCACATAAACTACGCTATCGGGAACCCTTGAGAATGTTCCAGTAGAGTCTTCCTTCATTGCAATTTGAGGAACTTCCTTGAAAATAGGTCTAAGACTATCCTTAACCTCAACAATAGTGGGATTTGTAATGAAAGTAGGAGCAGATGATGATCAGGATGTCATTTTAAAGAAATACCTGGATAACGATCGTTAGTTTGAAGGATCTTGATCACTTCTAAGATAACTACTGGAAATCTTTAAAATTCCCTTTCTCACTTTTGATCACCTGTGATTCACCTTTGCTTCACTCTGGTTTGCTCGAGTGCTAGTTCAGTGAAAATGAGTTGATTTTCCATTTTTATCAGTGAGTAAACCCTAATTCTTCACTGTCATAAATGCTTAGCGGTGCGCCCTACCGGATGTCGGTTTCATAGTTTTATGCTAGATAAACCTCCATCAATGATTAATACCACTCTCCAAATCTCTTTCCACATCTCTTCCAGGGAATATGCAAGATTTGCATTGAATTTTCCAACCCCTAAGGCGTATGCCTCAATTATCGGTTGGATTTCCTGTCGATGCAGGAATGCTTTGTTCTACCAGTGGAGTTACTAGTGTAGTTACCGGTTTAGTTTCATCTCCACTTGGTTCTTCAGACTTTCTAACCCATCTCTTGGTATGATCTTGTTGTAATTCATCTACCTTCTTCTTTCCTTTCTCATTTGCTTTGTCATTGCTAACCGATTTAGTCTTGCTTCTATAGTACTTAGAAATATGACCTATTTTGTTGCATGCATAACATGTAACATTGTTCTTTTGAATTTCTTTGTCATATCCGATGTCATTCCTTGATCTGCATTGGTTAGCTAAATGTCCAAACTTTCCACATGCATGACACTTAACATTCATTCTACAGCCTTCTGACTTATGACCATATTTCTTGCAATTTGTGCATTGACCGAGAACTGAATTGTAGTTTTGATTTGTTCTATTTCTACATTGTTTAGCCATATGCCAAAATTTATTACAAACAAAGCATCTACCTTTGAATTTATAAGCATTAGATTTCCTTATTGGTTTCCTTTGGTCTGATGAGTTCTGCATACCAGTTGTCTAATCTTTATTTGCAGTGCTAGAGCTTCAACCTTGTTCAAATCCAAGTCCTTTAGAATCTTCACTTTGCCTTTGTCTTTTCAATAAATCATCCAACTGTGCAACACTAATCCTGAATTTTTCTTTATACTCACTTGTAGTAGTCAGATCATTTCTCAGAGTTATATTTGTCTCTCCAGCTCTTGTTCATTATTCCAGGATTGTACCAAATTAGTTCTCAACATATCATTCTCATGAGCCAATCTACCACATTCTTCAAATTTGTTCTTCAGAGATACAACAAGATTTTCTTCCTTCTTCTTTCTGTCCTCGATATCTTTTGACATCCTCATAGTCAAGTCTTGTATTTCATTCTTCATGAGCATGTTTGCTTGACTCACTTTTTGACATTTTTCCTTAAGTGAATTTTTCTCTTCATCATCCTCGTTTTGCGAAAGTTCCTTCCTCCTAGCTTGAGCTCATGATAACCTTTCTTGCAAAACAAGAATGAATTCATTAGTAGAACTCAATTCATCTTGCAGATTTAAGTTCTTCATCCTTTCAGCATCATAATCCTCAAGTGCCATCTCAAGTTGCTTCTCCATAGCCATATTCAATGATTCCTATTTTAAGATCTTCCTCAAGCTGTTAAACTTTCTCCAAGGCACCAGACTCTGATACCAATTGTCAAAATACAAGGAATCCAAGAACACTGAGAGGGGGGACGAATTAGTGTTTTGCTGGTAATATAAGATTTTACCTTATTACAACATACACATATAACCGGTAAATGAAGAAACATATAACATGAAGTAAATAAACCAGCCACATGAATGAACACCATAACACAACAAATTTTCTATGTGGAAAATCTCAAAGAGGAAAAACAATAGTGGGATTTGTGACCCACAATATCAATTCACTGGCCATATGAAGGATGTTACATAGTATGGGGGACTACACATGCAGGAAGGCACACTACCTAGAGCACACTACTTGTTGTTCTCAAAAAAGAGAAACCCAAGTTCACCTGCAATCTATTTATGAAATAGCCAATCTCAATCAATGAAAATATTAAGGGCTTGGACAACATAACATACGATCCTAATGATCCTCCTACACTTCAGGTTCTTGTAAACCTAGGGGGGACACCCTTTAGATGCATAAAATACAACCAGTTATAGACATATGGCATCAACAAAAGTAGATGAATCTCAAAAGGCTCAACAATAAGGAGGTTACTACAGATGGGCTAGATCTACATTGACATCTCAACTATATTGGAGCATGAGATAGGTGGAACAAACTAAAGCTACAAACATAAAAGTAAATGGATATTGATTTTAAAAAATCTCTGAGAACCCCCAGAATCTGCAAGACCAATGGCTTATCCAAGGGCATGAAGTCATACATCAAACTGTAAATGAAAACCTCCATTGCAAATCCACCTTCATCATTAAATATCCCTGCATTAATGCCTTACAAAAATGCATTACTCGGCTCACTCACAAAATCATCAAATCTTGAAAATATATATTCTGTTATCTATGATTGATTAGAGAGTTTAGATTCTTCCTTGAAGAATGCCTACAAACAATCACAACAAAATCCTTGAGATGACAAACTCCAGGCTCCTTGAGGATTTAATTTGTAACAAAGAAATATATATTCAGAGACAACTTTGTGTGAATTTATGCATGCCTTGCATACATATAAATCTGCAATAAGAAACACTTACAACAAGAAAATATATTTCATTACTTGAAAAATGACATTGTATTACAAACTTGGAAAAAATTAGAATTGGAAAACAAGATTAAGGAGCCTTGCTCACAAAAATCTGGAACCCCCCAAAATGAGAAGAAACTCAGAATAAATAGGAAGAGAAGAAAATCATATCTCATCTTTGACAATGGAAACTACCCAATCTTCTACATTAACTATTTTGCACACTTAGCTTGTAGAAAATCCAATCTTTCTGACTGAAAAAATAAATTATTAGATCCCAATGTAACTACCACAAAAATATTTTTTGTGGGTTACACTTGACTACAAAAATGGATTCCTTGGATTGAGAGCTTTCCAATGATATATAATATGTCTAAATTAGGACAAAAGAATAATCCCTCAGTCATCAATCTCTCGGATAAGCTTAGTCATTAATTTCTCTTACAGACCAATCAAGCACAACAGTCATTTAAATCTTTTCATTTTCACTATAGTCTGAAACTATACACTTATTTTGACTCTGATTTTTCCCTCCCCTGCGATTTGCCACGTGTCACCTCTGGATTGGCTCTGAAGTCCCTATGTGAGCCACTTGTCCTGCCACTTGAGCAAGGCCAAACCTACGCTCTGACCTGGGCCCACCTTGTCACCATGTTCAGATGGTTAACCGACGAGCGGTTTCCCATCATGGTATAGTGATAGCCATCCGATCTTTTCCAACCTGCATGTTCTTTATTTCTCCTCTAGGCCGCTCTCCCGATCAACTCACCTAACCGTTGGATCGTCCTCAACTTGTTCAGCCTTTATCTCTTCTAAGTGGCTCCCTCTATCACTTTGTCCATTTGTGCCATGTGTCACTTCTTGATTCACTCATAGATCCAACTAGATAACACCTCGACTGCCACCTGGCCATTCACCAAGTTGTGGTGATAACCAATGAGCATCTTCATCCTATGATAAAGCAATGGTCGTTGATCTTCATTCAACCTGTTCAATCCTTAATGCCTAAGCCACTCACTATTTCCACACATGCCTTGTCGCCAAGTCATAGGGACAACTGGTGAGCCTTTTTCTATTGTGGTATAGTGAATGCCATTAGATCTTTCACATCACCGTCTAATCTTCCTTGATCTGCTCGACCTTTACCTTAGCTGATCTACTCCTCTCTACCATGTGTCACCATGTGGTATCCCTTGATTCTCTTATGAGAGCCCCCTTGGCACCACCTGTCTGCCAGGCCTGCCACATGTCAACCTCTGGTTTTCTACCTAATCCACCTAAGCACGGCCTCATCTGCCACCTCAGTGCCACCAAACCCACCGTTTCACTTTGGCTTGTTTGGCATCAGCCTTTCAACCAAACTCCTCCCTCGGTGAGCTGTTTACAAGTCGCATCAAACCTACAGTCTCATTGACACCCTTATTTTATCAGCAAGACCAATCCAGATTTTATTGATGCACCTTAAGTCGATGGAACTGAGCCTTCGGTGAAACTCTTTAGAGATCCATCACGGTTGAGTTTTGTTTGACATTAATCTTGAGTGACATACCACCTATTCTGTCGTGTGTCACCACATGGCACATTATGATTTGCTCAGAGTCCACCTCGGCATTACCTGTCATGAGGGTATTCATTTCGGGCACTTCACAACCGTGGTACAACGACAGTCATGGATGGCCCCAGAATTTCACTCCACTGTTGATCTTCCTCAGATCTATCGTTGGATCTCAGTGATCTGCTCGATCTTTAGCCTCTCTGAGCGACTCTCTCTTATGCCATGGTGTCACCATGTGTCTGCCACTAGGACCTAGGCTCGCCACCTCACCAGCCACTAAACTGGCACCTCATCAGTCGCCAAGTCACGGTGATTAACAGTCGAGCACTTTTGCATAGCATTATAATGATGGCAATCCGATCATCTGCAACCTGCTCGCTTGTTAATTTACCCTTTTACTACAAAATTTGGCCGCTTTGAGAATCATGCGCATGCAGGGGACCCACCACTCCCTTAATCGGCCACCTACCAAAAGCCCATAAGCTTTGACACTAAGGATATATGCAGCCTTGGTTTTAAATGTGATAAATTTCATCCGTGTAGCCAATGTGGGATAAATGGTCTATGCCTGGGCTTTTGCTTGAAAACCCTCCAAGTCCTTTCTTCTGTCACATGACTCCTACCATTTTCTTTTGCCTGAAGGTTTCTGAGCCTCTTCAAGAGACACACAGGGGCACTGGCTAAACACCAACCAATTGCATTTACTTGTAATTTTCACGCGAGGGGAGGATGCAAACTGGGTTTTATTTTTTCCTTCTTTGAAATGAATGTGTATCGAGCTTACCCATTAGGTGGTCCTTTGATAGCTGATGCAAAAATTAGAAATGGGCCTCCCAAATTCATCAAAATTTTATGAGTCCCAACAGTGGCTCTGATTGGGGATGGTTGATTGCAAAATCAGCACAAGAATTTAGAATCTATGGCAGAGCAGACCACCCAAAAAATAGGACACTTCTCTTCAAATAAAAAATAGGGGTTCCTTATTGAAAACCACACAACTAAAGGCAAAAAGATAGTACAATAGAATTTATTTACATATGGACCCAGGCCATCAAAATTGGAATCAATGCTTACCTCTATCAAACACATGATTCTCATTTCCATGAATCAAGGGTAAGCTGTAAGTTTCATTTACATTTGCCTGATCACAAACTTTGCGACTTCTCATCAGCTCATCACATAACAGATAATCAACACATTGGTAATCACTCAACCTTTGAAAAACAAAACCCACCTCTGAATACTAATCATCAAATGACATATAACTATCATATTGTTTACAATTGTTTCCTAGTTGAAAAGAAAAGTAACCCAACTCCATCTGATCACTGCGAACATCAGGCACATGCTGATTGCTAGTTTGCATAAATGGAAAACACTCATCCATAATACAGGCTTGCAAACTAGAGAGGAACATTTCCTCATAAAATGATTGCAATTTAGCATGCTGATTACATCTTATATCAGCCTTTTACAAACATGAAAATGCATGATCATCTGTCAATGGTTCATTTACCAATTGCAAATCTAGGAAAACCACTTCAGATTTTTCTTTCCTTTTAAAGGCAAGATCCACACAATGCACATCAGATTATGAGTTCATATCAGCATATGAATCCACATTATCACATCTATCAACCTTATATGCATTTTCATCTTGTCTACTATTCAACTCAAATGTAGGAAAAGAATTATCATATGTATCATACCTCACACCCTCAAGAACATCATCAGTATTAAAACATATACTAATTGGGTATGAGAGATTGGGGACATTCTGTTGAAATGTGGTGACTGATTAGCAAAGTATTGTACACTCAGCTCGTATCCTCACTAGGGTCCAGGGGCGGTAGCCCCCCAGAAAAGCGGGGGTTTGGGGGCGGGAGCCCCCGAGAAAAAAAAAAATTGGGTATTTTTTTTGATGAAAACCGACATTGTAATAAAACCCTAAAAAGGCTAACTTTGTTTTTGCCCTAAAAATGCATGTTATAAGCGGCTGGGATGCTTAAGGCATTGTAAGGTTGATGTACTATTTTTGCTGGATAATAAGAAAGATTGGACAACTGTGTATGGTGGACGTAACCCATTCTGGGTGAACCATGTTAAATCTCTATGTTATATGTGTCATGTTTTATTTCTTTATCTTTTGTATTTAAATCTACATATAATTGTTAGTTCATATTTGCTTCGGATCTTTTTGAGGCCCCTGACAATTGGTATCAGAGTGAAGTATTCTGTGAATTGGTAGGACTTTCAGATTTGAGTGGGAGCAATGGAGGATTCCAAATTCAAGGTCGAAAAGTTTAACGGCCAGAATTATCAGTTATGGAAAATGTAGATGGAGGATTACCTGTATCAAAAGGATCTGTGGCGGCCATTGGAAGGAAAGGCAAAGAAACCAAACACAATGTCAGATGAAGAGTGGGACATTTTAGATAGAAAGGCATTGGGATCCATTTGATTGTGCCTTGCGCCATCTGTAGCATTCATTATAATAGAAGCAAAAACGGTTGTAGATTTGATGGCAACATTGGCTAAGTTGTATGAGAAACCCTTGGCTTCGAATAAGATATTTCTTATGAAGCATTTGTTTAATTTGAAAATGAGTGAGGGAGGATCTGTAGCAGAGCACTTAAATGAATTTAATACAATTACCAATCAATTGTCTTTGGTAAAAATTACCTTTGCAGAAGAGGTTAGGGCTCTCTTTATTTTATGTTCTTTGCCAGAAAGCTGGAATAGCTTGGTTATGGCTGTAAGTAACTCTGTCTCTGATAAAAATACTTTGGTATTTGATGATATTGTTGGTGTTATCCTAAGCAAGGAAATGCGAAGGAAAAGCACAGGTGAGACTCCAACATCATCGGTTAGTGTTTTGAATGTGGAGAACAAAGGAAGATCAAAGGAAAGAGGAAAAGGCCCTTGGAATGAGAAGTCACGAGGGAAGTCAAAGAAAGGACGCTCTCAATCTAGAGGAAAGAAAGATTGCTGGTACTGCGGAAAGCCTGGTCATCTAAAGAAAGACTGTTGGTCTCAAAAAAACAAAGGAGACAAAAATGAAAATGACAGTAAGGAAGCTAATATTGCAAATAATACTTTACAAGATGCTTTAATCTTATGTTTGGATAATGTTAATGATTCCTGGATAATAGATTTTAGGGTTTCATTTCATGCTACACCCCATAGAAAATATTTTCTATATTATGTTCAAGGTGATGATGAGCCCTATCAAATTGTTGGAAAAAGAAAAATAAAGATCAAGTTGTAGAATGGAAATGACTGGTTTCTGTAGGAGGTAAGACATGTTCTTAATTTAAGAAGAAATTTAATTTCTGTAGGGCAACTAGGTAGTGAAGGTTGCATAGTTACCCTCTCAGATAGTATGTGGAAGGTCGCTAAAGGATCATTAGTAATAGCTAAAGGTGAGAAGGTAGGAACATTATATCTATGTATAGGCAACACTTACTCTACCCTAGCTACTACAGATAAAGTTACTGCAGGGACAACAATAATAAATGTTGCAAGAACATATTCGATAATGTGGCACCATAGGCTTGGGCTCATGAGTGAGAAAGGGATGAAAACCCTTCACTCCAAAAATCTATTGCTAAGAATAAAGAAGATTGATTTAGAGTTCTATGAAAATTGTGTTTATGGTAAACAGAAAAGAGTCAGATTTCTTAAGGTTGGGAAAGAGAAGAAGAGTGAGAAGTTAGAGCTTGTAAATTCAGATATATGGGGACCGGCTTAGGTATCATCTCTTGATGGCTCTTGTTATTATGTTATTTTTATTGATGACTCAACCAGAAAAACATGGGTATATTTCCTAAAAAAAAATCAGATGTTTTTGAAACTTTTAAGAAATGGAAAGCTTTGGTTGAGAATGAGACAGGAAAAAAATTGAAGAGTCTCAGATCGGATAATGGAGGTGAGTATTGCAGCAAAGCATTTGAAGATTACTGCTCCTTAAATGGGATTCAAAAGAAGAAGATAGTTCCAGGAACTCCATAGGAAAATGGTGTGTCAGAGATAATGAATATGACTATCATGGAATGCACGAGGAGCATGAGATTGCATGCTGGATTGCCCTTACATTTTTGGGCACATGCTATACATATTGCTGTCTATTTGATAAATAGAGGACCTTCAACCCCTTTGGATGGTGGTATTCCAGAGGAGGCATGGACTGGTAAAAAGTTAAATTATTCTTTTATAAAAAATTTTGGTTGCGAAGCTTTTGTCCATGTTGATAAAGAAAACAGAACCAAGCTTGATGCTAAATCTCAGAAATGTACCTTCATTGGATATGGGATAGATGAATATGGCTATCGATTATGGGATTTTAAAAATAAGAAAATGACTAGAAGTAGAGATGTTATATTCAATGAGAAGGTTATGTATAAAAAACAGATGCAGGAAAAGAAGCATGAATAGGACAAACAAGAATATGTGGTGTTGGATGAGATTCCTGAAAATGAAATGCCATAGGTACCTGATGCTTAGCAACAACAGATTGTCCCACAAACTCCTGCAAGTGTTAGATGTTCTACGAGGACAAGTAGACCCCTTGAAAGATTTTCTCCTTCTTTGTATTCTATTTTATTAACGAATTCTGGTGAACCAGAAGAATATGAAGAAGCAATGCAGGTGGATGCCAAACAACAATGGGAGCTAGGCATGAAAGAGGAGATGGACTCCTTGATGAAAAATAAGACTTGGGACTTAGTCCCTTTACCTGCAGAAAAAAGAGCCTTGCCTAACAAATGGGTTTATCGGCTGAAGGAGGAGGAAGGAGGTCAGAAAAGATATAAGGCCAGACTTGTGGTAAAAGGTTTTGCACAGAAAAAGGGTATAGATTATGATGAAATATTTTCTCCAGTTGTAAAAATGACTTCAATTAGAACTGTACTTAGTCTTGTGGTTGCAGATGATTTACATCTTGAATAATTAGATGTCAAAACAACTTTTCTCCATGGAGATTTGGAAGAGGAAATTTACATGTTGCAACCACAGGGATATGAGGTCAAAGGTAAGAAGAACTTGGTGTGCAGGTTGAAGAAAAGTTTGTATAGCCTAAAGCAAGCACCCTGACAATGGTATTTAAAATTTGATAGTTTCATGGCTGAACATGGTTATCATAGATGTCATTTTGATCATTGTGCATATTTTAAGAGATTGGGTAATGGCAGTTATATTATCCTATTGCTTTATGTTGATGACATGCTTGTTGCTGGTTCTAACATGGAACACATAAATGATCTTAAACAAAAATTAGCTAGGTCATTTGCTATGAAGGATTTGGGTGCAGCTAAGAAAATTCTTGGTATGAGGATTACACGGGATAGGAAAAATAGAACCTTGAATTTATCCCAAAGTGAATATATAAAGAAGGTGTTGAAAAGATTTAACATGCAGGATGCAAAAGCAGTTAGTACACCTTTGGCTAGTCATTTCAAATTGACTAAGGAGATATGCTCAAAGGCACAGGAAGAGGTTAATAAAATGTCTAACATCCCATATTCATCAGTTGTTGGTAGTCTAATGTATGCAATAGTATGCACAAGGCCAGATATTGCACATGCAGTGGGAGTTGTGAGCAGGTTTATGAGTAATCTGGGTATGGAACATTGGAATGCTGTGAAATGGATTCTTTGATATTTGAAAGGAACTACTACAAAGGCATTATGTTTTAAAGGATCTAATGCTGCTCTGAGTGGATTTGTTGACTCTAATCTGGCGGGTGATATTGATTCATGGAGGAGTACTACAGAGTATATTTTTACTATAGGGGGAACTACAGTCAGTTGGGTTTTTAGGCTGCAAAAGGTTGTTGCACTTTCAACCACTGAAGTTGAGTATGTTGCTGCTATAGAAGCCAGCAAGGAGATGATTTGGTTACAATGTTTTCTGGAGGAATTGGGTTAGACATAAGAGGATCGCCCATTTTATACTGATAGCTAGAGTGCCATTCATCTTGCGAAGAACTCTACTTTTCATTCAAGGACAAAGCACATTCATCTCAGGTACCACTTCATCCAGACTGTTTTGGAGGAGGGTCAGTTACGGCTTGAGAAGATTCACACAAGTGAGAATCCTGTTGATATGTTCATGAAGGCAGTTCCACAGGAGAAGCTGATTTCTTCATCAGTTTCTATTGGTCTTCTTGATTGATAATTGTGGAATTTATACCAGTCGAGTCCTAGTGTTTTATCCAGCAGATGTTGCATGTATAGTGGTGTCATGTAGTATCACTCTCCAAGTGGGAGATTGTTCGGTGTGGAGCTTGATCAGTCTCCAAGTGGGAGATTGTTGAAATGTAGCGACTAATCAGCACGTATCCTCACCAAGAACCAGGGCCAGGCTGAGCCCCGGGTAGGGGTTTGAGGGTGGCAGCCCCCAAGAAAAGCGGGGGTTTGGGGGTGGGAGCCCTCGAGAAAAAAAAAATTTGGGGTTTTTTTTAATTTATGAAAACCGACATTGTAATAAAACCTTAAAAAGACCGACTTTGTTTTTGCCCTAAAAACACATGTTATAAGCGGTTGGGATGCTTAAGGCATTGTAAGGTTGATGTACTATTTTTGCTGGATAATAAGAAAGATTGGATGATTGTGTATGGTGGACGTAACCCATTTTGGGTGAACCAGCTTAAATCTTTGTGTTATCTGTGTCCTTTTTTATTTCTTTATCTTTTGTATTTAAATCTGCATATAATTGTTAGTTCATATTTGCTTCGGATCTTCTTGAGGCCCTAACACATTCCTGAATGTATACCTCTTAAGATCACTAGCTAAGAGTTTTGAGATTTGTTCACTACTTAGTGAACCTTCTCCTTCATTTTCATTTTCCTTGGGTTCATCTTCTATGTTATAAACATTGTCCCAATCTTATGCATGCATTAAATCTGTTGTGCTCATGTCTTTGTGCACATTTATTTTGTCATTACAACAACTTGCATCTGCATCCTGACCTTTATCATGTTGATCATAAAGTGTTGCTATATGTTGCAACATAGTTTCATAACCTTGGTTGCAAACACTTTGTGGATTGATATTGACAACACTATCATCTATATCATTCAGATCTGAAACCTCAATAGGCTCATGAATATTTGAACAATAACATGTGCTCTCACAGTTTTCTTCTTGCTCTGAATACACATCTACACTGTCATGCTAAGAATAAGAGTCACCTTTAGCATCTTAAGAGGTATATCCACTCACGGATTCATCTCCATCACTGTACTCAAAACTGTGTGCATTTTCAGATTTTGTCATTTCAATCTCATCTATCCATTCTTTAATATATGCAAAACTTTCTTCCCTCAAGGTTGAAGACCAACTAACTGAGTCAAGCTCATCAAGCTCTAAAAATAGTTCAATCCAAACTGACTCATGGGATCTAACATCAACTAGAAGCTCATCTAATGCAACAATAAATCTTTCATAAAAAACATATGATGATTCAACCTTTTTCTTCCCTACTTTCCTTCTTAAAAACAAAATGCACCTATCTTGGATCTTTTGAAGACGTATTTCAATCTCCCTATCAATGTCTTTGAAAATTGACAAAGAAATTTCAGATCTAGGAACCACATCTAGATCCATCAAATTCAAAACATCAATTGAACCATTACTATGACAATGCATCTGACTATTTTACCCTCTTTTCAAAACATATGTTGTCATTAACTTCATAACTAGACATACTTCTCACCATACTTTTGACTGAAACTTTTCAAAACAAGAAGTATGTGAATTGCACATTTCTTTTCCTTTCTATGGTGACTGTTTCACCTTATAAGGAACAAATAACTATCTCAACAATGAGGAATACCTCGATTAAATTTTCTACTACTGTTCACTTTACTTCTGACTGAAAATTTGAAGAACTCCCTCCAAATCTCAGGTTCTCTCTTACAGAGTTGCCACCTCCCTGAAGAGGAATAAAATTTAACCACTGATCTTCACTCTATAATGCTTTCAGACTTCTAGGTCATACCACACATCAGAGTCACATATGTTGGCATTTTGGATATGTTGATATGGTTTTTTCATTGATGTCAACACCTATCATCGCTAGTCAACACTTATCAGCACTTGGAGATTTTTGTTATGTTTACCGACAAGTTAAAGACTTATGCACAGTCACCGGTATTTGGTTCATCGACAAATTATATTGTTCACTGACACTTGGAATAACTTGGAGACTACTTGTTTATGTCTAAGACATTATTTGATCACTTGGTTTTGGTGATTTGGTTATTTGTTTATTCAGGTTGCATATTTGTTGTTACCGGCAAATAGGTCCAGGATATGCATCAACGGGTATATCTATTCCAGATCAGCATGACACGTTATGGAGATGATTTATTATTATTGTAAATGCATTGAAACGACATCGAATATTGATTTATTTGTAATTGATTTTATTATAATATCTTTTAGTGAGCTAACCTATTCAAATTGGTCTTAGGTTATGGTATAGATGTAAGATCTCATTTATGAGACAAGTGTGAAAATGTGAAAAGGATTGCAATAAGGTATATGCGAAAATAAGCAGAGCTATACATGCAGACATCATTTGAAGGTTGAAGGAAGGATTTTGTGAAGGAAATCAGAACTAAATTGGTACTGAATCCAGCATATGAAGATGCTATTTAGTGCAGTACATTATCATTGGATTTAACCATCCAATTGTAGTCAGTGTGACTCTCATTTTGTGATTGAGCAGTGAGCTCTAGGCAGCTAGCCTTTCTGCATGTGCAGAATCCATATTGTACACACATATTATCTGCAGTAGTATCATTTGATTGTGGGTAAGGCTTCCCACCATGGTTTTTCCCTTTACAAGGTTTCCACATACAAATATTTGTGTTATGTGTTGTGGATGTTATTGTCTTTCTATTTCATGCATTAATCCTTACCGATACTACAATTAACTGTTAAGACTGTCTACTAGCATAAAGTTTGATTAACTGGTATTAAGCATTAAGTTTTGGTTAAGTTAATTTTGGTTGAATTTATTAGACAATAGATTCACCCCCCCTCTGAGTTGTCTTCGGGACCTAACAATTGGTATCAGAGCCTAGTCCTCTTTTTGTAGAAGTTTAACGGCTTGAGGAGATCCAATATCTTCTAACTATTTAAGGAAGGATAGTCTGAAACTTGATGGAACTAACGATGGCATATGGAAGATCGGGATGGAGACACATTTGAATTGCATTGGAAAGGAAATATGGAATGTTACAAAGAATGGCTATACTACTCCTACTCAAGGTCAAACTATTCCAACTAACTTGGCTAAAGATGAGGAAAATGATTGCAAAGCAAGAGAAGCACTTTTGAGCGCATTGTCAGATCAACAAGTTATGGGATTGTCAGACAGATCTACTGCTAAATCTATTTGGAACAAACTGGAAACATTGAATGAAGGAGATTCCATAGTCAAAATTGCAAAACTTGAATGCTTCTGGGTCAAGTATGAAAGTCTGAAAATGGAAGAAGAAGAAAGAATTTTTGCTTTTATGGAAAGAGTAAATGAAATTGTTTTGGGTATACAATGTTGTGGAGGAACCTTAAGTGAAGATGAGTTTGTTCTAAAGTTTTAAGAGCTTTTCCACTGGCATATAAAATGAAAGTTACTACTATAAATGAATTGAGAACAATGCCTAATACATCAGTATCTAGAGACACTTTGGTTGGAAAACTTTCAGCTTTTGAGCTTGAGGAATTTGGTCCTGTTACTACTATCAAGACAGATCTAGCTTTCAAGGCATCATCATCAACTGTAGCATCATCATCATCTGATAAATCTGATTGGAAAGTCTTCTATGCAAGAGAACTTGAAGAAAGCATGAGAGAAAATGAAGAACTTGAAGAACTTGAAGGACTATTTGCAAGGAAAATGCCTAAAGGTCCAATTGGAAGTAAGTATGAAGGTAAAGCACCCTTTTAATGTTTTAACTATAATAAGATTATGATAGTTCATATACTAAATGTAAGTATAGATCCAATAGCCAACAATTTAAAAGGGGGGGGTGATTCATACAAACTTAATCTTCCATAAAAACATCAGATTCAACCTCGGTAACATATACTTTAGTAATATAACCAAAACTGTTAAACATGCAAACTCAAAAGCATATAAACATCATAAACCTCATAACACCATATTTAATGTGCAAACCCAAATAGGGAAAAACCACTGTGGGATTTCAGACCCACTAAGAAATATACTCTTCTAGAGTATGCTCGGTTAAAAGCAAATCCTATTAAAGATTACAAACACATTGCTAGATGTGACTCGGTTAAGGGATTTCCCTCAGATTTGTTATGATCTTCACCTTGTTAAAAGTGACCTTGTTAAAGGATTTCAAATACTCAATCAGAATGTCACCTTGCTAGAGGGTTTTACAAATAAGACTGTTAAGTCCACTCGATTAAGAGATTTTTTGTTACTTCACAAAATAACAGTAATAAAACATATCTGCAACTTCACATCTAAAAATGCTAAAGCAGATTCTTATTTGCTTTATACAATCTAGTCATAGGACTTATCTTGTCCCTCTGCTAGGCTCTATACTCTATTATTCAAAATAGGTCTTCAAGCTTCAGTGCTCAGTAATCACTATGTAGCATCCTCGTGCATACACTTGCCTACATACATTGTTTATCAACAGTTCCCTATTTATAAACAATTAGCTAACTACTTAACCTTCTTGATCACATTTCCCATGATCAATCATAGCCATCAGATCCTCAAACTTGACCAGTTTCAATGCATCTTTCAATCTGAAAATGTTTTACCCTGCCTTGGAACTTGCATACATTTCTTAGAACTTGTGCTAGGGTATTATGGTTCAATCTGCGTTGTAGATCTTCATGCCGACGTTCCTTTGCCATAGATTCATTAACAAACTTCATGCATGACTTACCAATCATTTAACCAACTCCAACTCATCAGCTTTCTTCATTAAATAACGCATGTAAATATTTAATGCGTTTTGTTACAACTCGGTTACAACTCGGTTATAACTCGGTAAATACTAAACTTCATTCGGTAGACATTCTGCCTTCATTAACTGATAGCGATAACCTTAGGGTTTACCGACTAGGTTCTTTAGGGTTTACCGACTAGGTTCTTTGCTTGGTAACATAGTATAGTATTAACCTTACAATTTACAACATATGTATGATGTTAAAACAATCTAAACATCATGATCTCATCATTGTCTGACTTGGTAATAGTTGCCCATTGAATACCTTATTCATCCTCTTATTCATCATATTCTTTCTGTGTCTTTAACCGACATCTTTATACTCTTCAAATCATACTTCTCAAGATATGGCAAAATCATACTAAATTAGAAAATCAATTTATTGACATCAATGACAAAATAATAATATTAAGATAGTAGACATCCTTAATCAGTTATATCTATAGTCATCAACAACCTTCTCAATATCCTTATTGAAATGTCAACAATCCTTCATTGTCTGTTATAATGCTAAATTGCCAACAATCTCCCCCTTTGGCATTGATGGCAAAACCAATCGATTTGACCTTAAAAGATTCAAATTGTTGTGATTCTGAAATGTTGAAATGCTCTCTTGCCTTCAGTTTTCTGTCCAATCTTAGTCTTCTCCCCTTTCTCAGTTTTCTCCCCCTTTGACAACAATGCCAAAAAGTAAAGAACTAAAACATAGTTTCTTCTTGTATGAAGTGAATTCCTACTGTAATGTGTCAATTCAGTCTCGGTCAGAGAATTTTGTCTTCAATTCCTGTTCCCTGTATTGTTTCCTGCATTATTTCCTGTAATATTTCCTGTACACCTTTAGAAAACATCCTAAAGTGCGTAAATCGGCATCAACTCCTAAAAATATTTGATAGAGTCATCGGATTGATGTTTTCACCGAACTCGATCAGTGAGTAGAAGATAGGGGTAGGACCCCTTACTTACTTCTGAGATATTCAAAAATTTCCCTTGGTAGTGGTTTGGTGAAGATATCTGTTATTTGTTCCTTTGTGCTAACATATTCCAACACGACTTTCTTCTCTTGAGCTTCTTCTCTAAGATAATGATATTTGATAGAGATGTGCTTTGTCTTAGAGTGCATAACAAGATTTTTTGAAATGTTAATGGCACTAGTATTGTCACAGAATATAGTTACTAGCTCGGTAACTTTCTCATTTATACCTTCCAATAGTTGTTTGATCCATGCAATGTTAGTACAATTCAATGTTGCAGCAACGTATTTAGCTTCTGTTGTTGATTGTGAAACACATCCTTGTTTCTTGCTAAGCTAGCTCACTAGTCTTTCTCCTAAAAAGAAAGGTCCTCCATTTGTGCTTTTTCTGTCATCAATGTTGCCTGCCCAATCAGCATCAGTATAAACTTTTAAATCAAAATCATTTCCTTTCTGATATACTAAGCCATAATCTTCAGTGCCTTTCAAGTATCTAAAAATTCTTTTGATTGCTGTCATGTGTGTTTCCATAGGATCTACAGAGAATCTTGCAACTATACCTACTACATGTGCTATGTCTGGTCTGTTGTGAACAACATATTGTAGTTTTCCAATCATGGATCGATAAAGTGTCTCATCAACAGACGCGAATTCGGCATTCTTTGATAATTTACAGTTGGTAGTCATAGGAGTACTTACTAGTTTTGAATCCTCCATTCCAAATTTCTTCAAGATTTCCTTTATGTACTTGGATTGAGTAATGAAAATCTCATTTTTCATTTGCAGTATCTGTAAACCTATAAAATACTTTTTCTCACCAATTAATGACATCTCAAATTCTTTGCTCATTTCATTTCAAAAGTTTTTGCATAAAGAGTCATTTCCACAAAATATAATATCATCAACAAATATGGCAGAGATCAGTATTCCATTTTCATCATTCTTCATGTACATATTGTTGTTCTCACTTATCCTTATAAAACCAATCTTAATCAAATAAGAGTGCAATATTTCATACCATGCTCTAGGTGCTTGTTTCAAACCATATAAAGCTTTGTTCAATTTACATACTTGATCTTTATTCTTGTCTTCAACAAATCCTTTAGGTTGTTCAATAAAAACTTCTTCTTCTAATATTCCATTTAGAAATGCAGATTTGACATCCATTTGATATACCTTGAAGTTTTTGAAAGCAGCATATGCCAACAATGTTCTTACTCCTTCAAGTCTAGCATCAGGTGCAAAAGTTTCACCATAATCAATTCCTTCTTCTTGAGCATAACCTTTGCAAAATAGTCTTGCTTTGTTTCGAATGACCTCTCCTTTTTCATTTAGCTTGTTTCTGAAAATCCACTTTGTACCGATTACATTTTTGTCTTTCGGTATTGGGATTAGTGTCCATGTGTCATTATTTTTGATTTGATCAATCTCTTCTGTCATAGCATTTATCCAATCTTCACTGTTAAATGCCTCTTTCACTATTCTCGGTTCAAATTCATATATCAGACATGTGTTATGTCTCAGTTTGTTCCTTGTCATCACTGGATCATCCTTATCTCCTATAATCTGACTTGGTGCATGATGTCTTCTGACATACTTGGCTAATACAGGCTCGGTAGGCTCTATATGATCTTCTTCATCACTCGATAACTGGATATTCTCTTCATTTTCTTCAATAGTTTTCTTGGTAAGACTTGTCGGTTGAATATAGACAAATTCATCATAGTCTTCTGGTTCCTTGGAATTTCCTTCATCATTTCTTTCTGCAAATTCATCAATTTTCACATTTGCACTTTCTACTATTTTGTTAGATGATTTGATCAGACATTTAAATGTTTTGCTTCTAGAAGAATAACCTAGAAATGTTCCTTCCTCACTTTTCTGATCAAACTTGCCATTTCTATCATCTTTGTGAACATAGCATCTACTTCCAAAGATTTTAAAATAACTTACATTGGGTTTCTTATCATACCAGATTTCATATGGTGTCTTCAAAGTACCTTTCTTCAATTGTACTTGGTTCAGGTTGTAAACTGTTGTGCTTATTGCTTCTCTCCAGAATGTTTGTGGCACTTTCTTTTCAATCATCAGTGTTCTAGCACAATCCACAATAGATATGTTTCTTCTCTTAGCTATTCCATTCTACTGTGGAGTTCTCAGTGCAAAGACTTGTCTTTTAATACCATAATCATTGCAGAATAAGTTGAATTCATCAGATGTGAACTCTCCTCCTCTATCTGATCTAAGATATTTCAGTTGTCTTCCTATTTCATTTTCAACTCTTGCCTTGTACCATTTAAACATTTGAAAAGCTTCTGATTTTTCTTTTAAAAACATTACTGACATCATCCTTGAATAGTCATCCACAAATAATATGAGATATTTATCACAATAATAACTTTGAACTTTCATAGGACCACAAAGATCAGTGTGCACAAGATCTAAAATTCCCTTAGAAGTGTAAGACTTACTTGTAAAGCTTGATCTTCTCATCTTACCCGTTTGGCATCCTCGGCATATAACATTCTCAAGTTTTTCAAGACTCGGTAGACCTCTTACTCGGTGCTTCTTACTTATTTTGATCAGATTATCAAAATTTACATGACAAAACCTTTTATGCCATAACTAGGTATCATCTATCTTTGCATAAAGACATTTATTCTAAGTTGAGTCAAGATGAAATGTATTACCTTTTGTTTGTGTCCCGGTAGCAACTAACTTTCCATTCTTGTCATGAACTTTGACAATTCCTTTTTGAAATTCTATTAGGTAACCTATGTTGTTTAGCTGTGCTACACTCAACAAATTGTATTTCAAACCTTCAACCCAATAAACATCATTACATTTAGCATTGTCAAGAAGTGTTATGGATCCTTTACCTCTTACTGGACATGGCGCATCATTACCAAATCTAACATAGCCTCCATCATAATCTTCTAACATAACAAACTTGTGTTTATCTCTTGTCATATGATGTGAGCATCCACTATCTATGATCCAAGAATCATTAGTGTTTATGTGAGATATTAGGGATTTTTCTTCATAATTTTCTTCATCTGATCCATCTTTGATAGCCACATAAACTACTTCCTCTGTATCAGTGTCATCTGATTTATCATCATTGGATTCCTCATTGGCTATTAAGCATGTCTTTCTATCTCTTCTTCTGAAGTCTCGATGTCCTCTGTAATGATTATCTTTTTGTCTATCATCTCAGTAATCTCTCTTTTTAGTAGAATCTTTGTCAGGACAGTTAGAAGCTATATGCCCTATTTTATCACAATTGAAACATTTCAAAGGTAGTTTTCCTTTACACTTATCTTTGCCTCTCGGTAACCTTCTGGCTAATAGTGCGTCAAACTCTTCCTGCTTTTTGATTTCCTCATACAGTTTGTGTACTTCTTCCATGTTCTTACGAAATCTTTCACTTGCTCCATTGTGATCTCCTTCAGAGTACTTATACTTTCTTTCATTGTAATTATTAGATTCATCAAGATGAAAAGAACTAAATGCAGATTCAACTTTATTTACTTAAGATCCACTATTATCAAAGTTACTTAACTCAAATGCATGTAGCTTACCAATGGTAGCATCTAAAGAAACTAGCATATTAGGTACAGACCTTAATTCATTGATTGTAGAGACTCGGATTGCATAAGCTGGTAGAAGGGTTCTTAATAACTTACTTGTTATATCCTTTTCTTCAATAGTTCCACCTGCTCCTTTGATTTGATTGACAATCTCTTTTAGTCTTGTACTATACTGAGTTATGTTCTCACCTTCATTCATCCTCATCAATTCAAGTTGTCCTCTTAGACTATCTACTTTTTCTCTTTGAACATGTTCATCTCCTCCATACATAGATATGCGCTTATCCCACATTGCATTTGCATCATTGTAGCCTTCTAGGTCATTAAACTCTGAGTCGGTCAATGCAGATGTTATTTCAATCATTGCTTGGATATGTTCTTGCTTTACCTTTATCTCTTCCAATGTCAATGGATAGGTGCTTGGTGTAACAAAATCATTCTCTAGATAGTATACAGCATATTCTCCAACTCCTGATAGATGCAGTTTCATTCTTTTCTGCCATGTAGAGAAACTTGACTTGTTCAGCTTCAGTGCATCCCTCCATCCCTCTTATACATCTTTGGATCTTTAACTCAAGTGCCTATAAACTTTTCTTCTAGAGTCCAAGGCTCTGATACCAATTGATAGCTCATATACTAAATTTAAGTACAAATCTAGTAGCCAACAAGTTGAGAGCGGGGGGGGTGAATCATACAAACTTAATCTTCCATAAAAACATCAGATTCAACCTTGGTAACATATACTTTAGTAATATAACCAAAACTGTTAAACACGCAAACTCAAAAGCATATAAACAGCATAAACATCATAACACCAGATTTAAAGTGGAAACCCAAATAGGGAAAAACCACTGTGGGGTTCTGGACCCACTAAGAAATATACTCTTCTAGAGTATGCTCGGTTAAAAGCAAATCCTGTTAAAGATTACAAACACATTGCTAGATGTGACCCGGTTAAGGGTTTTCCCTCAGATCTATTAGGATCTTCACCTTTGTTAGAAGTGACCTTGTTAAAGGATTTCAAACACTCAATCAGAATGTCACCTTGCTAGAGGGTTTTACAAATAAGACTGTTAAGTCCACTCAGTTAAGAGATTTTCTATTACTTCACAAAATAACAGTAATAAAACATATCTGCAACTTCACATCTAAAAATGCTAAAGCAGATTCTTATTTGCTTTATACAATCTAGTCATAGGACTTATCTTGTCCCTCTACTAGGCTCTATACTCTATTATTCAAAACAGGTCTTCAAGCTTCAATGCTCGGTAATCACTATGTAGCATCCCTGTGCATACACTTTCCCGCATACATTGTTTATCAATAGTTCCCTATTTAGAAACAATTAGCTAACTGCTTAACCTTCTTGATCACATTTCCCATGATCAATCATAGCCATTAGATCCTCAAACTTGACCAGGTTCAATGCATCTTTCAATCTAAAAATATTTTACCCTTCCTTGGATCTTGCATACATTTCTTGGAACTTGTGCTAGGGTATTGCGATTCAATCTGCATTGTAGATCTTCATGCCGACTTTCCTTTGCCATAGATTCATTAACGAACTTCATGCACGGTTTACCAATCATTTAAGCAACTCCATCTCATCATCTTTCTTCATTAAATAATGCATGTAAATATTTAATGCATTCTATTATAGCTCAGTTACAACTCGGTTATAACTCGATAAATACTAAACTTCACTTGGTAGACATTCCACCTTCATTAACCGATAGCGATAACCTTAGAGTTTACTGACTAGGTTCTTTGCTTGGTAACATAATATAGTATTAACCTTACAATTTACAACATATGTATGATGTTAAAACAATCTAAACATCATGATCTCATCATTGTCTGACTTGGTAATAGTTGCCCATTGAATACTTTATTCATCCCCTTATTCATCATATTCTTTCTGTGTCTTTTACCAACATCTCTATACTCTTCAAATCATACTTCTCAAGATATGGCAATATCATACTGAATTAGAAAATAAATTTCTTGACATCAATGACAAAATAATAATATTAAGACAGTAGACATCCTTAATCAGTTATATCTATAGTCATCAACAACCTTCTAAATATCCTTATTGAAATGTCAACAATCCTTCATTGTCTATTAGAAGTCTAAATTGCCAACAGATTAGTCATATGGCTTCTAGATGTCCTGATAGACATGCAAGATTAAGAGAAGAAGCTAAAAGAACATATAAGCCTAACCCTGACTATTAGAAATACAAGTTTAAGAAGAATAGAGACAAATCTTGTTATTATGTTGATGGAGTTACTGATGATTCTGATGAGGATCTGACAGATAATGGATGGGCTTTTGTTGCTATAACAGAAGATCAACCAACACCTACTGTTCAACCAGTAGAGCAGGCCCTAGCAGCTAAAGTTGAAGATAAGGATGAATGGATTATGGATTTAGGATGTTCACATCATATGCCTGGTGATAAGAGTAAATTCTTAACCTTTCAGGATTACAATGTAGGTTTAGTAAGATTTGGAGATGATAAAGCTTACTTGATTAAAGGAAAAGGCACTATATCTTTTGATGGTAAGCACAATACTAATAATGTTTACTATGTTGAAGGTTTGAAGAATAATCTTTTGAGTGTTGGTCAATTAGTTGAGAAAGGATTTCAGTTACAATTCAAGAATGGTAAATGTAAAATCGTAAACAGAACTAGTTTGGAAATTGCAACTGGTAATCAGACTAGAGGTAATATCTTTCATTTGAATAACAATGAGAAAGCATGTTTGATTGCACATATTGATGAAAGTTGGTTATGTCATAAGAGACTTTGTCATGTAAATTTTGATTGCATTGTGAAAATCAATACTACTAAAGTAGTAAGAGATCTACCTAAGATTGTTAAACCTCACAATCCGGTATGTAAGGAATGTCAATTTGAAAAGCAAGTTAGAGAAACTTTCAAGAGTATTCCAGAAAAGTCTAACAATGTTCTCAATTTAATTCATACTGATTTATGTGGTCCAGCAAGAACTAGAAGTATACAAGAAGATAGGTATTTTATGCTAATCATTGATGACTATTCTAGAATGTGTTGGGTTACTTTTCTCAGAGAAAAATCTTAAGCATTTGGAAAATTCAAACTATTCAAGGTGATGGAAGAAAATGAAACCAGCAAGAAAATCAAATGTTTGAGATTAGATCAAGGAGGTGAATTCACATCTAAGGAATTTAATATATTCTATGAAGTGAATGGGATCAGAAGACAGTTATCAGCACCCTGGACACCCCAGCAGAATGGAGTTGTGGAAAGGAAAAATAGAACTATCTTGGATGCAGCTAGAAGTATGATATTTGAAGCAAATATACCTCATATATACTAGAGAGAAGTGGTCAATACAACAGTTTATACATTCAACAGAGTTCACATCAGAGGTGAAACTGGTAAGACCCTGCATGAACTATGGTTTGGTAATACTCCTACTCTTAAATATTTCAGAATATTTGGAAGTAAATGCTATATTAGAAGAGATGAGTATATTGGAAAATTTTATCCTAGATGTGATAAAAGAATATTTCTTGGTTATTCATCTAAGAGAAAGGCATATAGATGTTTTAACAAGAGATTGCGGAAAATTGTTGAGAGTGCAAATGTGAAGATTGATGAACAGTTTAGAGGAAATTCAAGATACACAGACTCTGAACCGGTAATAGAGTTAATCACAAATGAACCTACCATGAATACACTAGTACATAATGGTGATCCAGTGACACTGACATCATCTAGAGATTCAACAGTTACTAAAGAACAACAACAAGTAAAAACACCCCGGTATGTAAGATTGAATCATTTCGAAGATCAGATAATTGGAAATAAATTTCAAGGAGTTATGACTAAAGGAAGATTGGCAAATGAAGAGGTATGTCTAATTTCTCAAATTGAACCTACATAAATTAATGAGGCATGTGAAGATAAATATTGGATTAAAGCTATGGAAGATGGATTGGAACAAATTGAAAGGAATAACACTTGGTCATTAGTTCCCCGGCCTAAAGACAAAAATGTAATTGGAACTAAATGGCTTTTCAGAAATAAAATTAATGAAGATGGCATGGTAAGCAGAAACAAAGTAATATTAGTGTGTAAGGGATATTCACAGAAAGAAGGAATTGATTACAATGAAACCTTTGCACCGGTAGCTAGAATTGAGGCAGTCAGACTTTTATTGGCTTTTGCAGCACACAAGAACTATAAAGTATATCTAATGGATGCTAAATGTGCATTTTTAAACAGAGATCTTGAAGAAGAAGTTTATATTGAACAACCTGATGGATTTTCTTTGATAGATAACAAAGACATGGTTTGCAGGTTAAGGAAAGATTTATATGGATGGAAACAAGCTCCTAGAGCTCGGTATGCTAGATTGGACAAATATCTTTTGAAGCTTGGTTACACTAAAGGTAATGCTGACAACAATCTATACTACAAAGTGACTAATGATGACATCTTGGTTATTGAATTTTTTGTTGATGATATAATCTTTGGAGGAGAAGATGGTTTGTGTAAAGACTTTTCTAACAAAATGCAGCAAGAATTTGAAATGTCTATGATTGGAGAGATAAAATTCTTTTTAGGATTGCAGATTTCATAGACTGATAAAAGTATATTCCTATGTCAATCTAAGTACTTGAATAAATTACTAAAGAAATTTGGCATGGAAAACTATAAACCGGTAAGAACACCTATGACTACAACTAATAAATTATTGGAAAACTATAAACTGGTAAGAACACCTATGACTACAACTAATAAATTATCTTTGAAGGATGAATCAACACTAGTTAATCTAACTAGATAAAAATCTATGATAGGAGGTTTATTGTATTTGACACAAACAAGACCTGATATTATGAATGCAGTATGTATTGTTTCAAGATTTCAGAGTAATCCTAAAGAAAATCATGAATCAGTAGTGCAAAGGATTTTTTCGGTACCTACAAGGCACTACAAATCTTGGTTTAAGGTATCCTAGAGATGAAAATTTTGATTTATGTGCATACACATATGCTAATTAGGCAAGAGATGTGGATGACAGAAAGAGCACCACTGGCAGAGCATTTTTTCTTGGTAGTAGACTAATTTCATGGTTGAGCAAGAAACAAAGTTGTACAAGTCTATCAACAGCAGAATTAGAATATGTTGTAGTAACAACAAATTGTACACAGGTATTATGGATCAAGAAAATGTTGAAGGACATAAAGGTAAAATGCAAGGAACCTATAACTATCTACTGTGATAATATGACAACAATTGATATATCAAAGAACTCGGTATTTCACTCTAAGACTAAACATGTTTCTATCAAATTCAATTTTCTAAAGGAGAATGTTGAAGCAAAAGAAGTAAAATTGGTTTATGTGAATACTAAAGAGAAGATTGCAGATATTTTTACAAAGCCTTTGCCTAAGGAAACATTTGAGTATTTCAGAGAGCAACTTGGAGTCCTACCCACACCTGTAGAGACTTAGATAGTTGATTTTTGTCACCAATCGGCATAATTAACAAAGAAATCTTTTTATTCTGGCTTTGATGAGGAGAGCTACTTCTCAGGGGGAGTAGTTGGTATAATAAGTTGGTATTTTGTATTTGGTTTTGTAATGCTTTGGAATTTGATGCCAAAGAGGGAGAGATTGATATGGAAAAACACATTATCTTTTTCTTTTGGGGAGAGATTATTCCTAGGGGAGAGATATTATGTATTTTGATTTCTGGTTAATGATCTCTTTGGGAGATTGTTGGTTTTTGGTTTTTGGCATTTCTGTTTTGGCACTTTGATGGTTTTTCCATCTTTTGTTTCCATCAATTCCAAAGGGGAGATTGTTGGCATTTTGGATATGTTGATATGGTTTTTTCATTGATGCCAACACCTATCATCGCTAGTCAACATTTATCAGCACTTGGAGATTTTGGTTATCTTCACCGGCAAGTTATAGACTTATGCACAGTCACTGGTATTTGGTTCACCGATAGATTATATTATTCACCGGCACTTGGAATAACTTGGAGACTACTTGGTTATGTCTAAGACATTATTCGAACACTTGGTTTTGGTGATTTGGTTATTTATTTATTCAGGTTTGCATATTTGTTGTTACCGACAAATAGGTCCAGGATATGCACCGACAGGTATATCTATTCCAAATCAACATGACAAGTTATGGAGATGATTTATTATTATTGTAAATGCATTGAGCTGACATCATGCATCGAATATTTATTTATTTGTAATTGATTTTATTTTAATATCTTTTAGTGAGCCGACCTATTCAAATTAGTCTTAGGTTATGGTATAAATGTAAGATCTCATTTATGAGACAAGTGTGAAAATGCAAAAAGGATTGCAATAAGGTATATGCGAAAATAAGTAGAGCTATACATGCATACATCATTTGAAGGTTGAAGGAAGGATTTTGTGAAGGTGATCAAAACTAAACCGGTACTGAATCTAGCATATGAAAATGTTATTTTGTGCAGTACATTGTCTTTGGATTTAACCATCCAATTGTAGTTAGTGTGACTCTCATTTTGTGATTGAGCAGTGAGCTCTAGGCAGCTGGCCTTTCTGCATGTGCAGAATCCATATTGTACACACATAATATCTGTAGTAGTATCATTTGATTGTGGGTAAGGCTTCCCACCATGGGTTTTCCCCTTACATGGTTTCCACGTACAAATATTTGTGTTATGTGTTGTGGATGTTATTATCTTTTTGTTTCATGCATTAATCCTTATCGGTAGTGCAATTAACTATTAAGATTGTCTACCAACATAAAGTTTGATTTACTGGTATTAAGCATTAAGTTTTGGTTGAATTTATTAGACAACTTATTCACCTGCCCCCCCCCCTCAGTTGTCTCCAAGACCTAACAACATAATATTAATTTTATTTCACAGCAAGACAAACATCCAGGATACACTCTCAAATCTGAAAACAACTTTCAGACTTGTAAACTTCTAACTCTTCCCCAAATGACTTTGGCTAGACTCATGGATTTGATTTGACGGAATTTTTTACATCATTCTCCCCAACAGAGTTGCCATTTTTGTTGTTCTCAAAAAAGGGAAACCCAGGTTCACCTACAATCTATTTATGAAATAGCCAATCTCAATCAATAAAAAGCTTTAGGGCTTGGACAATATAACATAGGATCCTAATAATCCTTCTGCACTTCAGGTTCTTGTAAACCTAGGGGGGGACACCCTTTAGATACATAAAATACAACCAGTTATAGATGTATGGCATCAACAAAAGAAGATGAATCTCAAAAGGCTCAACAACAAGGAGATTACTACAAATGGGCTAGATCTACATTGACATCTCAACTATATTGGAGAATGAGATAGGTGGAATAAACTAAACCTACAAACATAAAAGTAAATGGATATTGATTTTAAAAAATCTCTGAGAACCCCCAGAATCTGTAAGACCAGTGCCTTATCCAAGGGCATGGAATCATACATAAAACTGTAAATGAAAACCTCCATTGCAAATCCACCATCATTAAATATCCCTACATTAATGCCTTACAAAAATGCATTACTCGGCTCACTCACAAAATCATCAAATCTAAAAATATATATTTTGTTATCTATGATTGATTACAGAGTTTAAATTCTTCCTTGAAGAATGCCTACAAAAAATCACAACAATCTCCTTGAGATGACAAACTCCAGCCTCCTTGAGGATTTAATTTGTAACAAAGAAATATACATTCAGAGATAACATTGTGTGAATTTATACATGCCTTATATACATACAAATCTGCAACAGGAAACACTTATAGCAAGAAAATATATTCCATTACTTGAAAAAGGACATTGTATTACAAACTTGGAAAAACTCAGAATTGGAAAACAAGATTAAGGAGCCTTGCTCACAAAAATCTGGAACCCCCCAAAATGAGAAGAAACTCAAAATAAATAGGAAGAGAAGAAAATTAGATTTCATCTCTAACAATGGAAACTTCCCAATCTTCTGCATTAACTGTTTCTCACACTTGGCCTACAGAAAATCCAATCTTTTTGACTAAAAAATAAATTCTGATATCTCGAGGTAACTGCCCCAAAAATATTTTTCATGGGTTAGTCTTGATTTCTGAAATGTATTCCTCGGATCGAGATCTTTCCAATGATATATATTATGTCTATATTAGGGAAAAATAATAATCCCTCAGTCATCAATCTCTCAAATGAGCTTAGTCATTAATTTCCCTTACAGACCAGTCAGGCACTACCATCATTTAAATCTTTTCATTTTCACTATAGTCTAAAACTATACACTTATTTTGACTTTGATTTTTCCCTCTGTTGCGCTCTACCATGTGTCACCTCTTGATTGGCTCCAGAGTCCCTCTGTGGACCACTTGTCCTGCCACTTGAGCAAGCCTGGACCTGCCCTCTGACCTGGGCCCACCTTGTTGTCATGTCAAGATGGTTAACTAATGAGCGGTGTCCCATCGCAGTATAGCGACAACCATCCAATCTTTTCCAACCTGTACATTCTTTATTTCTCCTCTAGGCCACTCTCTTATTAGGTCCCACCACTTGGTCACCAAGTCGCACTGCTTAGCCATCAAGCATCTTTCCATCGTGACATGGTGACCACCATCAGATCAACTCGTCCGACCTTTGGATCATCCTCAATCTATTCGGCCTTTATCTCTTTTGAGAAGCTCCCTCTATTACTTTGTCCATCTGCACCACGTGTCACTTCCTGATTCGTTCATAGATCAAATGGGACAAAACCTTGACTACCACCTGGCCAATCGCAATGATAACCAATGACCATCTTCATCCTATGATATAGCGATGGTTGTTGATCTATGTTCAACTTTCTCGATCCTTAACACCTAAGCCACTCACCCTTTCTGCACATGCCTTGTCACCAAGTCACAAGGATAATTGGCGATCCTTTTTCTATCGCAGTATAGTGACTATCGTTAGATCTTTCGCATCACCATCCGATCTTCCTTGATCTTCTAGACCTTTACCTTGGTTGATTTTCTCCTCTCTATCATGTGTCACCATGTGGCATCCCTTGATTCACTTATGATATTTTCCTTGGCACCACCTATCTGCCAGGCTTGCCACAAGTCAGCCTCTGGTTTGCTACCTGATCCACCTGAGCACAGCCTCATCTGCCACCTCAACACCACTAGATCCACCATTTCACTTTGGTTTGTTTGGCATCAACCTTTCAGCCAAACTCCTCCCTCGGTGAGCCATTTACAAATCTCATCAAACCTACAGTCTCATCAACACCCTTATTTTATCAGCGGGACTAGTCCGGATTTCATCAATGCACCTTATGTCGATGGAACTGAGCCTTCGGTGAAACTCTTTAGAGATCCATCGTGGTTGAGGTCTATTTGACATTCATCTTGAGTGGCATGCCACCTGTTCTACCATGTGTCACCATGTGGCACCTTATGATTTTCTCAAAGTCCACCTTGGCGCTATCTATCACGAGGGTAATCATTCCGAGCATTTCACAACCATGGTATAGTGATAGTCATGGATAGCCCCAAAATTTCACTCCACTATTGATCTTCCTCAGATCTGTCGTTGGATCTCAGTGAACTGCTTCATCTTTAGCCTCTCTGAGTGGCTCTCTCTTATGCCACGGTGTCACCATGTGTCTGCCACTGGGACTTGGGCCCACCACCTCACCAGCCATTGGACTGGCACCTCATCAGTCGTCAAGTTGTGGTGATTAATAGTCGAGAACTTTTGCATAGAGGTATAGCGATGGTCGTCCGATCGTCTGCAACCTGCTCGCTTGTTAATTTTCCCTTTTACTACAAAATTTGGCCGCTTTAAGACACGCACACATGCAGGGGCCCACCACTCCCTTAATCAGCCACTTGCCAAAAGCCAATAAGCTTTGACACTAAGGATATATGTGGCCTTGCTTTTAAATGTGATAAATTTCCTCTGCGCGACCAATGTGGGATAAATGGTCTACGCTTGGGCCTTTGCTTGAGAACCCTTTGAGTCCTTTCTTCTGTCATGCGACTCCTACCATTTGCTTTTGCCTAAAGGTTTTAGAGCCTCTTCAAGAACCATGCAAGGGCACTGGATAAACACCAACCAATTGCATTTACTTGGAATTTCCGTGCGAGGGGAGGATGCAAACTGGGTTTTATTTTTTCCTTCTTTGAAATGAATGCCTATCGAGCTGACTCATTAGGTGGTCCTTTAATAGCTGATCCAAAAATTAGAAATGGGCCTCCCAAATTCATCAAAATTTTATGATTCCTAACACTACTCAACACAAAAGAGTCTCACTAACTACAAGCTTCTGCTTAGATAAAATAGTAATGGTGAACTCACAAAATGCATCTGCAATGCAAAAAAGAGTTATGGTTATAGCTTTGTTCTCTACCGCTTCATAAACCTCAAACCATTTTAGTGATATCTCCTTTCCTCCAAGAATGATTTACAAACCATCTACTGATCATTGCATGATATAACTTTCATATACAAATGATCTACATACATATCCTTCACATCACATTGTTCTACTTCCTTGTCATATTTCAAAATGACCTAATAAATTGAATTGTATACCCTTTACAAATAATATGCCTTATGTCGGCTTACAATGCATTACAAAATATATTGAATGTTGGCCCTATACAATAATTACAAAATGATTTTATAAATAAAACCTTTTGGATCCCAAACTGATGTCAGCTTCACTGAAGTACTGGATGCTGGTGTCAGTGTCGGTGTCAGTGTTGGTGCCGGTGATGACCTTGATTACTCCAATGTCGATATCTACCAATGTATGCCTTCTAGAGAATCTTGTTGCCATCAATGACAATATATGAATCCAATGAGTGTCAATTACCAACACATCTATATACTCAGAATCAGATAAAGTACTTACAATTGCTTCCAAGGCTTGAAGGCTTGAATGTTTTCTTGTTCTTTAAGCTCATCTGGTGTCAAGGGGCTGGTAGTAGGAGAAACATACTTGTTCATCATATTAGGTCCCAGAGAAAATTGAGAGGGGGTGGGGTGAATCAGTTGTCTAATAAATTCAAACCAAAAACTAATTAACCAACTTAATGCTTAATACCGGTAAACCAGTTAAGTATGCCGGTAGACAGTGTTAATAGTAAATTGCTATACCGGTAAGGATTAATGCATGAAACATAAACATAAAGTCATCCACAACACATAACACCAATATTTGTACGTGGAAACCCTATAAGGGGAAAAACCACAGTGGGAAACCTTACCCACAATCAGATGATACTACTGCAGATAGTAAGTGTACATAAATGGGGTTTGCACATGCAAAAAGGCCAACAGCCTAGAGCTCACTGCTCAATCACAAAATGGGAGTCACACTGACTACAGTTGGATGGTTAAATCCAATAAGAATGTACCACACAAAATAGCATCTTCATATGTTGGATTCAATACTGATGTAATGCTAATATGCTTCTACAAAAACCTAACTTCACCTTCAAATGATGTCTTCGTGTATATCCCTGCTTGATCTCACATATACCTTCACTTAAATCTTTTCGCATTCCACACTTGATCTTACAAATAAGATCTTACATTTATACCATACCCTAAGACCAATTTTAGTAGGTCGGCTCTATAAGATATTACAATAAAAATGTTTTCTATACAATATAATATCTGATGCAATAACCGATTAAACATGTCAGCTTAATGCATTTACAACAATAATAAATCATCTCCATAGCGTGCCATGCTGATCTGGAAAAGATAAACTTGCCGGTGTAACCCTAGATAACCTGGACCTATTTGCCAGTAAAAGCAAATATGCAAATATGAATATACCAATGATTAATTCTTCAAAAAAAAGTGTCCACATGATGTCTTTGACATTACTAAGTGTCTTCCATATCAATCCAGGTACTGGTGAATAATATATTATGTCGGTGAACCATATACTAGTAACTGTTGCACAGTTTACTTGCTTGCCGGTGAATGTTGCTGGATCTCCAAAGTAGGTGTTGACATCAATGACAAAACCATACCAAAATACCAACAATATCCCCCTTTGGCATTGATGGCAACACAAGATGGAAAAACCATCAAAGTGCCAAAATAGAAATGCCAAATACAAAAACCAACAATCTCCATTTCTCCCCCTAGGAGTAACATGTGTTTATCCAAAGATTTATTTTCAATACCAATCTCTCCTTTAAATGTGTTTTTCAAAATATCTCCCGAAAAAGATAATGTGTTTTTCCATAGATATCTCTCCCCCTTTGACATCAAAGGCCAAAGTCAAGTTCATAAAAAATACCAACTACTCCCCCTGAGAAGTAGCTTCCTCATCAAATACCAGAAAAAAAGATTTGTCTTTTTAATTTTGGCGGTTGATGACAATCATCAACTATCTAAGTCTCTACTGGTGGTGGTATGACTCCAAGCTGATCTCTAAGATACTCAAAAGTCTCCTTAGGCAAAGGCTTTGTGAAAATATCTGTAAGCTATTCTTTAGTATTCACATAAACCAATTTTATCTCCTTTTCTTCAACTTTTTCCCTTAGAAAATTCAGTTTGATAGAAACGTGTTTTGTTTTAGAATGTAATACTGGATTCTTAGATATATCAATTGCTGCAGTGTTATCACAGTATATAGTAATGGGTTCCTTGCATTTTACCTTTATGTCTTTCAACATTTGCTTAAGCCATAATACCCATGTACAGTTAGTTGTTGCTGCAACATATTCTGATTCTGTTGTTGATAAAGATGTACAACTCTGTTTCTTACTTAACCAAGAAACTTATCTCTTTCCAAGAAAGAATGCTCCTCCAATGGTGCTTTTTCTATCATCTACATCTCCTAACCAATTTGCATATGTGTATGCACATAGATCAAAATTTTCATCTTTAGGATACCATAATCCAAGATTTGCTATGCCTTGTAAGTACCGGAAAATCATTTTTACTGTTGATTCATGATTTTCCCTAGGATTACTTTGAAATCTAGAAACAATACATACTGCATTCATAATATCAGGCCTGGTTTGTGTCAAATACAGTAGACCTCCTATCATAGATTTGTATCTAGTTGGATTAACAGGTGTAGATTCATCCCTTTGAGATAATTTGTCATTTGTAGTCATAGGTGTGCTTACCGGTTTAGAGTTCTCCATCCCAAATTTCTTTAGTAATTCTTTCAAGTACTTGGATTGACTCAAAAATATACCTTTATCAATCTGAGAAATTTGCAATCCTAAAAAGAATTTTATTTCTCCAATCATAGACATTTCAAATTCTTGCTGCATTTCAAGAGAAAATTCCTTACATAATTCATCTTCTCCTCCAAAGATTATATCATCAACAAATACTTCAATAATCAAGATGTCATCATAAGTTATTTTTTAGTATAAATTGCTATCTGTATTTCCTTTAGTAAAACCAATCTTCAAAAGATACTTATCCAACCTTCCATACCAAGCTCTTGGGGCTTGTTTCAATCCATACAGAGCTTTTCTTAACCTGCAAACCATATCATTGTCATTTGTTAAAGAAAATCCATCAGGTTGTTCAATATATACTTCTTCTTCAAGATCTCCATTCAAAAATGCACATTTAATATCCATTTGGTAAACTTTGTAGTCCTTGTGAGCTGCAAAAGCCAAGAATAATCTAACTGCCTTAATTCTAGCTACCGGTGCAAAGGTTTCATTGTAATCAACTCCTTCTTTCTGAGAATATCCCTTACATACTAGTCTTTCTTTATTTCTGACAACCTTACCATCTTCATTAATTTTGCTTCTAAATACCCATTTAGTTCCAATTACATTTTTATCTTTAGGCCGGGGGACTAATGTCCAAGTATTATTTTTCTCAATTTGTCCTAATTCTTCTTCCATAGCTTTAATCCAAAATTTATCTTCACATGCCTCATTGATAGACGATGGTTCAATTTGAGAAATAAGACATACCTCTTCATTTTCCAATCTTCCTCTTGTCATAACTCCTTTATATTTATTTCCAATTATCTGATCTTCAGAATGATTCAATCTTACATACTAGGGTGTCTTAGTTTGTTGTTGTTCTTCAATTATTGTGGAATCTTCTGATGATACCGAGGTAACTAGATCTTCATTCTGTACCAGTGGATTCAGTATAGGCTCATTTGTCACAATTTTTGTTGCCAGTTCAGAGTCTATATATCTTGAAGTTCCTCTGAATTGTTTATCAATCTTTACATTTGTACTCTCGACAATTTTCTGCAATCTTTTATTAAAACATCTATATGCCTTTCTCTTAGATGAATAACCAAGAAATATTCCTTCGTCACTTCTAGGATCAAATTTGCCAATATACTCATCTCTTCTAATATAACATTTACTTCCAAAAATTTTGAAATACTTAAGAGTAGGAGTGTTACCAAACCATAGTTCATGAAGGGTCTTACCGGTTTCACCTTTGATGTGAACTTTGTTGAATGTATAGACAACAGTGCTAACTGCCTCTCTCCAATACACGTGGTACATTTGCTTCTGATAACATACTTCTAGCTGCATCCAAGATAGTTTTGTTTTCCTTTCAACAACTCCATTCTGTTGTGGTGTCCGAGGTGCTGATAAATGTCTTATGATTCCATTCACTTCACAGAATGTATTAAAGTCCTTAGATGTGAATTCTCCTCCTTGATCTGATCTTAAACATTTGATTTTCTTACCGGTTTCATTTTCAACCATTGCTTTGAATAGTTTGAACTTTCCATGTGCTTATGATTTCTCTCTGAAAAAAGTAACCCAACACATTCTAGAATAATCATTAATAATTAGCATGAAATATCTATCACCTTGTAAGCTTCTAGTTATAGCTGGACCACATAAATCAGTGTGAATTAAATCGAGAGTATTATTGGATTTTTCTATAATACTTTTGAAACTAGCTCTAACTTGTTTTCCAAATTGACATTCCTTACAAATTGTATTCTGAGGTTTCACAATTTTAGGTAGATCTCTAACTACCTTAAAAGTACTAATTTTTACCATGCAATCAAAGTTTACATGACATAATCTCTTATGCCATAACCAACTTTCATCTATATGTGCAATTAAGCATGCCTTTTCACTATTATTCAAATGAAAGATATTGCCTCTAGTCTGATTACCAGTTGCAATTTCCAAACCAGTTCTATTCATGATTTTACATTTTCCATTTTTAAATTGTAACTGAAATCCCTTCTCAACTAATTGACCAACACTTAAAAGATTATGCTTTAATCCTTCTACATAGTAGACATTGTCAGTGTTATGCTTACCATCAAGAGATATTGAACCCTTACCTTTGATTGAACAGGCTTTGTCATCTCCAAATCTTACTAAACCTCCATTGTATTCTTGAAAGTTCAAGAATTTACCTTTGTCTCCAATCATATGATGTGAGCATCCTGAGTCAATGATCCATTCATCCTTTGCTTCAACTTAAGCTGCTAGGGCTTGTTATACTGGTTGAGCAGTAGGTGCCAGTTGATCTTCTGTTATAGCAACAAAAACCCATCCATTGTCTGCTGGATCCTCATCAGAATCATCAGTCACACCTTCATTAGCAATGTAACAAGATTTATCTTTGTTCTTTTTAAATCTATATCTTTGATATTTAGGATTAGGCTTGTATGTTCTTCTAGCTTCTTCTCTTAGTCTAGCATGTCTATTAGGGCATCTTGAAGCCATATGACCAATCTTATTGTAGTTAAAACATCTAAAGGGTGCTTTACCTTCATACTTACTTCCAATTGGACCTTTTGGCATTTTCCTTGCAAATAGTGCTTCAAGTTCTTCAAGCTATTCATTCTCCTTTCTAGATTCTTCAAGTTCTCTTGCATAAAAGGCTCTCCATTCTGATTTGTCAAATGATGGAGCAGATGATGTTGATTCTTTAAAGGCCAAATCAGTTTTTATAGTAGCAACAAGACCAAATTCCTCAATTTCAAAAGCTGAAAGTTTTCCAATCAATGTATCCCTAGTTATTGATGTATTAGGCATTGTTCTCAACTCATTTATAGCAGTAACCTTCATTTTATATGCCAGTGGCAAACCTCTTAAGATTTTTGAAACAATTTCATCCTCACTCAGAGTTCCTCCACAACATTTAATACCCAAAACAATTTCATTTACTCTTTCCATAAAAGTAGAAATCCTTTCATCTTCTTCCATTTTCAGATGTTCATACCTGACTCGGAAGCTTTCAAGTTTTGCAATTTTGACTATGGAATCTCCTTCATTCAGTGTTTCCAAGTGATCCCAAATAGCTTTAGCAGTAGACCTATCTGATAATCCCATGATTTGTTGATCTGATAATGCGCTCAAAAGTGCTTCTCTTGCTTTACAATCATTTTCTTCATCTTTAGCTAAGGTAGTTGGAGCAATCTGACCAGCTACAGCAGTAGTATAACCATTCTTAGTAACTTCCCAGATGTCTTTACCAATGCAATTCAGATGTGTCTCTAATCTGATCTTCCATATTCCATAGTTGGTTCCATCAAGTTTAGGATTGTCCTTCCTGAAATAATTAGTAGACATTAGATCTCCTCAAGTTGTTAAACTTCTACAAAAGAGGACTAGTCTCTGATACCAATTATTAGGTCCTGGAGACAACTAAGAGGGGGGGGTGAATCAGTTGTCTAATAAATTCAAACCAAAAACTAATTAACCAACTTAATGCTTAATACCAGTAAACCAGTTAAGTATGCCGGTAGACAGTGTTAACAGTAAATTGCTATACCGGTAAGGATTAATGCATGAAACATAAACATAAAGTCATCCACAACACATAACACCAATATTTGTATGTGGAAACCCTGTAAGGGGAAAAACCATGGTGGGAAACCTTACCCACAATCAGATGATACTACTGTAGATAGTAAGTGTACATAAATGGGGTCTGCACATGCAGAAAGACCAACAGCCTAGAGCTCACTGCTCAATCACAAAATGGGAGTCACACTGACTACAGTTGGATGGTTAAATCCAATAAGAATGTACTGCACAAAATAGCATCTTCATATGCTGGATTCAGTACCACTGTAATGCTGATATGCTTCTACAAAAACCTAACTTAACCTTCAAATGATGTCTTCATGTATATCCCTTCTTGATCTTGCACATACCTTCACTTAAATCTTTTCGCATTCCACACTTGATCTTACAAATAAGATCTTACATTTATACCATACCCTAAGACCAATTTTAGTAGGTCGACTCTACAAGATATTACAATAAAAACATTTTCCATACAATATAATATCCGATGCAATAACTGATTAAACATGTTGGCTTAATGCATTTACAACAATAATAAATCATCTCCATAGCATGCCATGCTAATCTGGAAAAGATAAACCTGTCGGTGTAACCCTAGATAACCTGGACCTATTTGCTGGTAAAAGCAAATACGTAAATATGAATATACCAATGATTAATTCTTCAAAACAAAGTGTGCACGCAATGTCTTCGACATTACTAAGTGTCTTCCATATCAATCCAGGTACCGGTGAACAATATATTATGTCGGTGAACCGTATACCAGTAACTATTGCACAGTTTACTTGCTTGCTGGTGAATGTTGTTGGATCTCCAAAGTAGGTGTTGACATCAATGACAAAACCATACCAAAATACCAACACATCACATGATTCCAATACTGAGCACCCAATCCTTTAATGTATATCTTCATCTGGTCTTTCCATATCTAGTAGTTGTCCTTGGTAAACTTGGGACCCTCCTTCTTCATCATCTTTCTTCAGGATATTTCCCTCAAGATGTTAAGCTTTCTGCAAATAGAGGACCAATGCTTTGATACCAATTGATAATCTTAGAGGGCCCAGTTAATATTGAGAGGGGGGTGAATCAATATTAACAATAATTTCAATCTTAAAACTTGAACTTATAAAACTTCTCCAAATCAAACATAAACCAGTAGTAAACTCTTTACCATTACCGGTAATCACTGATAACCAACTCTTAAACCGGTTTATGAGAACAACTCATTAAGTGTTCATCAATATGCATAAACTGAAAGTAAAACATAACAACACATAAAAAACATTCATCATATGAACACCATGTTTTTCATGTGGAAACCCAAATAGGGAAAAACCATAGTGCGAATTGATACTGACAAAAATGGTGCACTCTTTCGGAATGCGCCCTGTTAGGAGCCTATCCGGTTAGAAGCTTAAAATGATGCCCTGTTAGGAGTCCCTCGGTTAAGGGATTTAGATTATGAGCCCTATTAGGAGCTTGGACCTGTTAGAATCAACCTCATAAGATGATTTAACATGCTGATATAGAGCTACCCGGTTAAGGGATCTACAATGTAAGGCCTATTAGGACCTACCTAGTTAAGGGATTTTCACTGCTACAATTGGTAAGCAACAACAGTGAATGATCTGCGTATAGCACTTAACTGCTTGCTTGATCAGGTCTAATTAAGCTCCAAATCTACTACACTATGACAGATCTCATACTTTGGTCTGACTTCACACTTTTATCAAAACCACCAACACTCCAAACATCAAATTTACTAACATAAATAAACTTTACAACTTAGTCAGTTACAAAACCCTAAAACTTACAACATAGATCATCACAGATCTTTTACATTTCATTACAGATCATCATTGATTATCATGGATCATTAAAATCAATTACAATTGTTCAATGATCATCGCATCTCGATCTAATACAAATTCAAACCCTTAGAACACTCGCCTAAGCACTTTGCATATTCCCAAGAAATTTGCTTTCCAAACGTGCCAAAACATCTTTCAAACACTTAATGCAATTTGTGCCATGTCATCGCCAACATTTGAACTTGATGTAGATCACTACCAAACCAAAAATCACTACGGGTTAAGAGAATTATTTACCAGTCCTTAAACCCTTCTTAAACCCAAGCAAAAATACAATAGAAATAATAAACATGATTTTTGATAACCAAAACATGATGCGGTTATGGTCAGATACGTATTACAATGATACAATCTCACATTCCAAACCACAACACTTCAATCATCACCAATCACTAGATCAAATCAAAACATTCCTCATTTACCAGTTAAGGTCCTAATTTCCAGTTAACTATCTATAATACCGATAAGTCATTTCTGGTAGACCAAAAAGACTTAGATGACAAAATACAACATAGAAAACATTAGTTGCCATCAATGACAACACAAATAACTCATCAAATTCATCTGATCATACAATCTCAATCTCTTCATCATAATATCATCACAAATAGTCCTTTATCGGTTCACTCACCATTCTTGATCTACATCAGTTATGCCAATTATTCCAACAGTGTGTTGTGTTGTTAATTTTCTTATCTATCTTATAACTGCAGTTTATTATATCTATTGTTGTGTTTAATTTTGTTGCTCTGGTGAAGACTAATTCACCCCCCCTCTCAGTTTTACTTCTTGACTGTTGCTAACAACTAAGAAGATGGGATTTCATATTTTGGCACCATCAACTATTCTACTATGAACTCAAATCGAGTTTCATTATTAGGGATATCCAAAAGAGATCCTACAATATCCATTGTGTCAACTGTTCTATTTTGTACTTTGGGAATTTGCTCAAATGTCACATTAGTGAAATGTTGTTTGAATTCCTCCACCATCTGCTTGTAAGGTGTTATCTTGTCATCTTTAGTGTTATAGTCATCATTCACCTGATTGACAATGAGCTAGGAATCTCTATAGAATCATAATTTCATTATCTTCCACTATATGGCAGTGTGAAGTCCTATGACTAGGACTTCATATTCAGCTATATTATTGGTGTAGGGGAATCTGATTCTGAATGATTTTGGAAATGAGTCACCTTTAGGAGAGACAAAGAGAATTCATGTTCATGCTCCATGATTGGTATATGACCCATCAAAGTATAATTTCCAACTTGTGGGTGTCGAGAGTGTAAACACAAACTCATTAGGAAAGTTTAACAATGGATGGTTGTCCTATATAGGTGCCTTTGCCAAGTGATATGCTATAATCTGACATTTGGTAGCTTTTCTATCCACATATTCTATGTCAAAGTAACTCAAGATCATGACCCGTTCGACCAATCTTCCAGTTAGTGTTGCTCTCCTCAAGAGGTACTTAAGAAGATCAAAGCATGCAATGAGTTGAACTTTATGACTCAACATATAGTGTCTAAGCTTTTGAGATGCAAAGATCAGTGCCAAACATGATCATTCTATGGGAGTGTGGTTGATTTCATACCCTATGAGTGTTTTACTAATATAGTAGATAGATCTCTCCTTCCCTTTTTCATCATGATGTGCCAAGAGGGATCCCAAAGAGGAATTTGTCATTGATATGTACAGTAGCAGAGGTTTTATATGTATTGGTGGGACCAAGACTAGTGTTGACAAGAGATACTCTTTTAATGCTTGAAACGCTTCCTGACACTGGTATGTCCATTTGAAGGTTACACCTTTCTTAAGAAGGTGTTGAAATGGTTGGAACTTGTCTACCAATTGTACAATGAAGTGCCTTATGGACTATAACCTCCCTTGCAAACTTCTTAATTATTTGAGTGTGGATGGTGTTGGCATCTCTAGGATAGCTTTCACTTTTGCAGGATCTATCTAAATGCCTCTATTAGATACAATAAAGCCTAAGAGCTTGCTAGTTGTTACACCAAACACACTTCTTTGGATTGAGCCTTACTTTGTACTATTCTAGTCTATCCAAGATTTTAGCAAGAACATCAAGGTGACCTTCTCTAGTTTTTTATTTTTCTCAGATATCATCAACATAATCCTCCATGATATCATATATCATATCATGGAACAACATTGTCATAGATCTTTGATAAGTAGCACCTGCATTCTTTAGACCAAATGGCATTACGTTCCAACAGTATGTCCCCCAAGGACAAGTAAATATTGTTTTAGATTGATCATCTAGTGAAATCCTAATTTGGTTAAGCCAAAGAAGCCATCTATGAGTGATAGCATTTCATTTCCCATTGTTAGATCTAAAATTATATTTATATTGGGAAGTGGGAAATCATCCTTGGGACAAGCTTTGTTCAAATCTCTGAAGTCTATATAGATTCTTATGCCCCCAGTGGGTTTAGTCATTGGTACTAAGTTTGAAATCCATTCTACATACTCTATGGGTCTTATGAAACCCACGTCTAATAATTTTTGTCAGTCAACTTTGACTAATAGAGCTATTTGAGGATGTGTTTTCTTGATATTTTGTTTGTAAGGTTTTACTCTTGGTAGCAATGGTAAATGATGTAGGACCAGCTTTGTATCCAATCCTGCCATGTCGGTGTATGACCATGCAAAGTTCATCGGTCTTTGCTTGAAGAATTTGATAAACCTTTCTTTTTCAATAGGGTTTAAAGACTTGGCCAGGTGTATTTTATGTATATTTTTGGCATCTCCAATGTTGATTTCCTCTATTTTCTCTACAAGAAATTTCGATTGTTCTTGATCGATAGGAAGATCTACTGTTTGCTTCTGGTTGTATTTTCCATTTCATCCAAGTCTTTTGATTTAGAAGAGGAGCTTGCCTTAAAGTATGTTGTCTTGTCCAAATCTATAGAAAAACTAGCTTTATGATCATCATAAGGAAATCCATCTCTAGTACCTAAGAACTTATCTATAGCCTCATCATTTCAAACCAATCAAGATGGGGTTTCTCTTCTTGCCCCTAGTCTATTAGGTGTGGGTACAGAAGACAAAGGTCTCTATCTTCATCAAAAGGAGGTGTTGCTAATATCATGCAAACTCTGGTGTCATAATAGTTTTCAGGAATTTGGATCTACTTCCTTGTCTGCATATGATGTTGGTTTTCATTAAATCTATTTGTCTCCTATGTTGCTATTATGAAGAGATAGAAATTAATAGTCATGAGAATTAGTTATACTTTCAATGCATGTCTCCAGGTTTGATCCCTCTTCATTAATTTCCTCAATGAGTGAGAGTGAGGTTTAAGTTGTATTGATAAATAATGGTACATTCCCATGGATTGTAGATCCTCATTTTGTGATAGAGAAACCCCTTATTTCTGGAATAAGGCATTCTATTTCTTTGACCCTTGTTGGTGCTAAACCTATTTCTACTACTACATTAGCTTGTGATGATGATGCAAGATCCATATTTGAATCATTAGTGTGCACTACACTATCTTCTTGATGAAACAGCTGGAGATCTTTACCACTTGGTTGATTAGCAGGGTATGTTCTAGTTAATTCACTTGTCTAAGATGATGGTGCAAACACCCTCATTGACAAATTACTTCAAGATGCTGATTCAAAATTTTGTGTTGCTAGAGTAGGCCTATTCAATATATCTAGTGTATGTTGTCTAGGTTTTGATATTTGTGTTGTAGCTTTATACTCCAGACCTTGATTCCTTGGATTTGCTTGAGGTAAAATAGATTATATCCTACCTTTTTTTTGTGGCCCCAAGCCTATGGTACCATCATAACCATGCTTTTGCAACATTCTGAAACTATTTCCATATTTATCTAAGCGATGCCTAACCACAGTCATGTCATCCTTTTCTTTGTATAGCCATTGGTTTACAAATTCATCTAGAGATTCCTCCTATAAATCACCCCATCAAATGAAAGAGAAAGAGTTTGAATACTTAAATATTTCCTTTCCTTTTTCTTGTCTAGTTGGAGAAGATAGAGGCCTCCCAAAAGATCTTGGGGAGAGAGACAACTACCTAACAACTAGATTTTTTAAAATGGAATACTCTCCACATCCTTCTTCTTTGATTTGTAAAGAAGATGTGGTAGGTGTGCGAGGTGTTCATGCCTATGTATTCTTGATTGTTAATGACTCCAACTATTATGTAAGAAGATCTACCTGGTTAATAGGCTCTTGATTATCAATACTTTCCCTTAAATAGTTACAATGTTAGAATGGGTCTGGGTCCCCATGTCTAGTGATCTCGATGCCATTATATGGGAATTCGACACATTGATGGAATTTTGGTGGCATGACCTACATTGTATGACTCCATGGATGACAAAGAAACATGTTGTATCCTATCTCTCTATCTAGGACTTGAAATGTGATATGATTTGTAATAGGGCCTACTTGTACTGGTAATATAACCACACCTTTTTATGGGTGTTCCTCATCATCATATACCTTAATGTTTATCCTTTTTTCCAATCAATATGTAGATATGAATCTCCCAAATCTTTGATCAAGTTGAGTGTACATATGTTTAACCCATCCCCACCATCTATCAATACTCTCCTAACCTTTTTCTTATGGATGAAACCTTTTAAGAGTAGTGGATCATTATGTAAAGGCCTGTCTGTAGGACTATCTTGTTCTATAAAAGAAATGTGAGGAGAAACACCCAGATTTTTTACCATAGTTTGGAAAGTGTTTTCATCTATATTCTGGGCAACAACTGAGTATTGAAGAGTCTTTTTTAAAATAGCTCTATGACTTGGCGATATTTGAAGCAACTCAAAGAGTGATATCTGTGTTGGGGTATTTTTAAATTGATCAACCACATTGTAACTTCCTGCTACCGGGGGAGGATTAAAAGGAACTCCTTGTAATTGTAGTGTCAAAAATTGGATACCCCTTTATAATCTGACCTACATCTTTTGTAACCACTTTGGTGTCCATTCCCCTAACACTTGTGTAGGCTCACTTTAGCCCTTGCATCAGCCTTTTCCCTCTCAAGATGCTCAAGACACCTTTCAACAACTATCCTTCTGCTTCTGCTTCCTGTTAGCCACATGTTTCACTTGTCACTTTTTGTTTTTGAGCATGAATTTTCTAGACACTAGCATGTTGCGCAGACATCCATGTGCAACACATTCATCTCACGACATCTTAACATTCAAATGTCGATTCTGAGTATTTGTCATGTTCATGTTCCATGTGGGATTAAATAGTGGGTCACTTTTTGGATCCATCTTATTCTTCTCCTTCTGTGACCTTGTGACTAGTATTTGTGATAACACTAAGAGCTATGAAAGACTATGATGTACCTAGGATGTAAATGTTATACTTGAAAATGTATGGTTTATGATGTATGCAAACTATGGACACCCTATTGAAGATTAGGACATGGATATTGTTGTGGTGTAAGTCTTTCAAGTGTTTGTTGAACACATTCTAGTTATGTACAACTATTTCAATTATTTGGGCTCTCCTATATTCGGTGTTTAGTTCAAATTCAACTCCTATATATTGAGGAGCACTTGTTTTTGATATCCAAGCAAGGTTATTCAAGACATCAATGATTTCACATTGACCATCATTTGAGACCAAATTGGGTTGCTCAATCGGGTACAGACCATTACCTGGTAGACCCATCCTGACTCATGCTCTAACACCTATAAATTGTAGCTAGTGGAGGACTATGAGGGATGTAAATGGAGACTGTGTAAGGACTAAAGTGGATGTGAAACTAGGTGAAACTTTGATCAGATTAGACTTGACTATGGATACTATGTAAGGACTTACGCAAGGATTATAACAACATAAATGAGAATGTAAATGAGTACTATATGAGTATTGATGCAAGGATTATAACGATCATGCAAGGACTTATGCAAGGATTATGATGACATAAATGAGGACTATGCATGGACGAAGGACTCTAGGAAAACCTATGACCATAGAAGATAAGATGTTTGTTTTGTTTTGAAAATTGTGAACCTTTGTTTGCAATATTTGTTGTATTGAGTGGACTGTTTGTTGAGGTAACTTTGTTTGGACTAACCAGTTTTGTTGATCTTGTGAACACTATCTATAAATGAGTATGGCTAATTGAATTTTGTTTTGACAGAATTTGTGAATTAGAGTAACACAAGGTGAAGGGCCTAAATTAGCCCAAGATTAAAAACTTGACTCTATACTAGTTCAATACATGAGTGAAAAATAGTAAATCATAGAAAACAAAACCTAGACTAGAAATTTTAAACCATCCAATGGGGACCCCACACCAAAATATTGAAATAAAATAGACAGGTAGAAAATCTGGCAGCGTTGGCTCCACTCCATGGCACACACTTCTCGGGAATGCCAGTTTCTCTTACCTCGAAGATAAAAAGATCTTATCACTGAGGGTTTTTTGTCTTATTAAGCAAGGTACATGAGGGGTATCTGTGGGGTATGATGTGCACACCCTAAACCATCAAATGTGGGATTTGGGCTACTAATTGGCTCTTAATAATTTTCTGACAGCTCCATTCCAACAACAGATTTTGAGGCAAGCCAGTTAAGTCTTTTGGTGAGCTTATTGGTGTAGGGAAGGCCCCATATATGTCAAATTCACTCAACACCTCATTCATTTGACTAGGTTTTTTGTATAGCAGCTCAAAAGCATGCTGCTTGAGAGTAAGTTGGAAGAGACAATATCCCCAATGTATCCCAATTTTAAAATATCCTTTTGTGGAGATGAAATCCCTAGTCAAAGATATCCCTCTACTACTTAAAAATAAAATTTGAGTGTCGTTAACACTTTTCTCTTGCACCCAGACTCACGAAATCTAAGGGAGAGGATAGTGTGTGTTAATAGTAGGACCACTCTAGACAAAAAAGGTTATTTACCTTAAGATATTGCAATGTGTGAGATAATCTAATTGTAAGCTAGATTCATGTCTATTTTAAACCCAAAATTAAGGTGTGAGATTTGCATGTTCATGTTAATTTTAAAGAACAAATTCCAAAGATGAATTCATGCATGTCCATTTTAATTGCATCACATGTCAATTTTAAGCACCAAATCTAAAAGTGAATACATGCACGTCAATTTTAAGCACCAAATCCAAAAGTGAATTAAACTCTAAAGAAAATCTTGCAATAATGCAAGTTAGTAGTTTCATAAAAATCTAGGATTTGATCAATCTTTCTTTGTTTTCCTTGCCACAAGCTGCAGATAGAATTATTAGTAACACTAAAAAATCCTTAACAGAACAAAAAAACTAGAAACAGTAAACCTTCTATCTAAACAGACAATTGTGACACAATATGTGAATGAATGTGATATACTATCTAAACTAATGAGAATGACTATAAATACCAATGTGAATTACTGTCGAAATGAATGCGAGTTATTGTCTAAATGAAAGTGAGTTAACCTAAGGATGAATATGACATGCAAAATAGAAAACACAAAAAGATGATATACATTGCAAAACATAAAGTTATTGCCTAGCCAAATCCATCATTAACCATTCTATGTTGATCATGTTGTATTTTATTATGTAAGATTGAACAAGGTTTTCAAATCTGGAAAGGGCAATTTGTATTCTAAACAATAAGGATGTAAAACAAATCAATCAAAGCTCCCTATTCCATGATCACATGTTGCTTTTGTTGTCCTTCTCTTCCTTGAGTATTGATGTTGGCTCTCAGATATTGCACTACTAACCTGCATAAAGATGGCACAAAGATTTAAAGTTTGTGATTGTTGAAAATGGAGAATTGATGCTTAATTTATAGATTTTTGGAGGAGATTGAATAAGAGGTGGTACTCAAGTGAGCTCACATGTTGATTGATAGTTGAACTACTGATTGAGAGGTGAAACTGAATTGATTGAATTATAAATTGAATAGATTGAATGATTTTTAGAAAAAATCTAATTGGAAGATAGAAATAGAGATTGAAGAGTTAATTGATTTAATTAATCAATTAATTAAATATATCAATTAGTTATAAATTTAGCATGTGCAATTAGATTCTTTAATCGACATTCAATTTCAAATGCATGTAAATTGAACATGATTTAGGAATTCAATTTTGATTTGCTTTTTTATTTATATTTAATTTAGAAATTCAATTTGATTCGAATGTGAGTTGAACTTGATTTAGAAATTAAATTTTGATTTTAATTTTGATTTTCAATTTGATGAAATTGAAATGCACATGCATTTGAAATTAACTGAAATTAGAATTTGGTGAAATTTGAATTTGATTTTGAATTAGAAGAATATTGAAAGTAGATGAAATTAGAATTTGGGGATTTGGATTTTGAAATTGAAGAATAAATTAGTTAATTAAATAATTTAAGGAGATTCTTTAATTATTTTAGAAACTGAATTTAATTAAATAATAAAGATTATTCAATTAAAGGTTTAATTTGTAATTAATTAATGTAGGGGAGCAGATTCGCCCCCTTCAAGATGACGAACCTTGGAAAATCTATCTGTCGCTACCTCTTCGAATAGGCGCTAAGATGAGTCAGGGGATAAAAAGTAACTACACCAACTCAAATGCAGAATTACAACATAGAAATGATAAAAATATAAAAATTAAATTACATAATAGTGCAACATCAAAAGCAGGTTATACCTTCCAACCAGGGAGCTCTTGGGTTTAGGATGCTAGCGCAAGGCACAAACACCAGCGTAGTGCGCTATAGTCCATACGGCCCGCAAACAAAGATAGTCCCAAAAATAGGTCTGCGTGTAGTTCTTTGCACATAGAATCTATATGTTACTTGCACACACTGAGATAGATTGGAAAAATAAATTGGAAAATAAATGCAAATGGAAACTGAACTTCATTTAAAAGAAGCTAACTCCTATTGCATGCAATAAATATTGGAAAATATTGGAATATTGGAATAATGGAATATTAAAAATAAATATTTAACGATGCAAAGGACTCATTGCATGTAAAAGAGATTGGTAAGAGAGAGAGAGAGAGAGAGAGAGAGCATGAAGCCAAACCCCTCACATTTGGACTCGTGAGCATGACAAAGCCCACTTGATCGCTTTGTTGGTAGGAAGCCACCACGAGATGATTGTAGCTTGATATTGGTAGATTGCATGTCTAAGAGCATAAAGATAGAAGTGAGATATCAAGAGCACAATGAGAGCCAAGAGCCAAGAACCCAAGATTGGGAACCCTTCAAAATGACCTAGGAAGGGTTCTTAAACTCAAAAGGGGTGCAGAGAGTCATTACTATGAAATGCGAGCCAAAAGACACACGTCGACCAATGTCTGGCTCTCTGCCAGATTAGATATTCGGCTATCTTTTCAAGATGTTAGTGCGGTGCATGACAATCCTCGCATCGCACTTACGTCCATCAAAAAGTAGGCCCAAAGGGGCTTTCAAGGCATTTCAAGGCACTTTGTCTTTCCATCCCATGATGCCAAAATAATATGATTTTAATAATGTAATCATCATAAATGCACTAGGCATCATGCATAAGTTGTTGGCATTATAACAGACAAAGGGAGATTTTTGGCATTCCAATTACAATAAGAGATTGTTGGCATTTCAATAAGGATATTGAGAAGGTTGTTGATGATTATGGATATAACTGATTAAGGATGTTTACTATCTTAATATTATTATTTTGTCATTGATGTCAAGAAATTGATTTTCCAATTTAGTATGATGTTGCCATATTTTAAGAAGTATGATTTGGTGAGTATAAAGATGTTGGTAAAAGACACAAAAAGAATGTGATGAATAAGGGGAGGAATAAGTTATTCAATGGGCAACTATTACCAAGTCAGACAATGATGATATCATGATGTTTAGATTATTTTCATATCCTACATATGTTGTTGATTGTAAGGTTAATACTATACTATGTTACCAAGAAAAGAACCTAGTCGGTAAACCCTAAGGAACCTAGTCGATAAACCCTAAGGTTGTCGCTATTGGTTAATGAAGGCAGAATGTCTACCGAGTGAAGTTTAGTATTTATCAAGTTGTAATCGAGTAATAATAGAATGCATTGAATGAATAAAAGCATTATTTAATGAAGGAAGCTAATGAGCTAGTTATGATTAAATGATTGTTACAATGTATAAAGGTTGTTAAGGATCTATGGCAAAGGAAAATCGACAGGAAGATCTACAACTTAGATTGAACTGCAATACCCTAGCACAAGTTCCAAGGTGGGGTAAAACATTTTCAGATCAAAGGATACATTGAACCTGGTCAAGTTTGAAGATTTGATGGCTATGATTGATCATGGGATATGTGGTCAAGGAGATTAAGTGGTCGGCAAATTGTTTATAAATAAGGAACTGTTGATAAACAATGTAAGCGGGCAAGTGTAAGGATAGGGATGCTACATAGTGATTACCAAGCACAGAAGCTTGAAGACCTATTTTGAATAACAGAGTATAGAGCCCCGTAGATGGACAAGATAAGTCCTATGACTAGATTGTATTGAGCAAATAAGAATCTGCTTTAACATTTTTAGATGTGAAGTTGCAGATAGATTTTTATTACTATTATTTTGTAAAGTGACTGAAAATCTCTTAACCGAGTGGACTTAACAGTCTTATTTGTAAAACCCTCTAGCAAGGTGACATTATGATTGAGTGTTTGAAATCCTTTAACAAGGTCACTTCTAACAAGGTGAAGATCCTAACAGATTTGAAGGAAATCCCTTAACCGGGTCACATCTAGCAATGTGTTTGTAATCTTTAACAGGATTTTCTTTTAACCGAGCATACTCTAGAAGAGTATATTTCTTAGTGGGTCCAAAATTCCATAGTGGTTTTTCCCTATTTGGGTTTCCACATTAAATCTGGTGTTATGAGTGTTATGATGTTTATATGCTTATGAGTTTGCATGTTTAGCAGTTTTGGTTATATTACTAAAGTATATGTTACCGAGGTTGAATATGTTGTTTTTATGGAAGATTAAGTTTGTATGATTCACCCCCCCCCCCTCTCATCTTGTTAGCTTGGCATCTGTACTTAACATTAAGTATCAGAACTATCAATTGGTATGAGAGCTTTGGACTCCAGAAGAAAAAGTTTAAAGGTACTTGAGGCAAAGATCCAAAGATGTACAAGAGGGATCCACCGAAGCTGAACAAGTCAAGTTTCTCTACATGGCAGAAAAGGATGAAGTTGCACCTATCAGGAGTTGGAGAATATGTTGTATATTATCTGGAGAATGATTTCATTACACCAAGCACCTATCCATTGACAATGGAAGAGATAAAGGCAAAGCAAGAATATATCCAAGCAATGAATGCAATAACATCTGCATTGACCGACTCAGAGTTTAATGATCTAGAAGGCTGCAATGATGCAAAGGCAATGTAGGACAGGCTCATATCTATGTATGGTGGAGATGAACATGTTCAAAGAGAAAAAGTGGACAGTCTAAGAGGACAAATTGAATCTATGAGGATGAATGAAGGTGATAACATAACCCAGTATAGTACAAGACTAAAGGAGATTGTCAATCAAATCAAAGGAGTAGGTGGAACTATTGAAGAAAAGTATATAACAAGTAAGTTGTTAAGAACCCTTCTACCAGCTTATGCAATCTGAGTCTCTGCAACCAATGAATTAAGGTCTGTACCTAATATGCCAGTTTCTTTAGATGCTACCATTGGTAAGCTACATGCATTTGAGTTAAGTAACTTTGATAATAGTGGATCTTAAGTAAATAAAGTTGAATCTGTATTTAGTTCTTTTCATCTTGATGAATCTAATAATTACAATGATAGAATGAGTAAGTACACTGAAGGGGATCACAGTGGAGCAAGTGAGAGATTTTGCAAGAACATGGAAAAAGTACACAAACTGTATGAGGAAATCAGAAAGCAAGAAGAGTTTGAAGCACTATTAGCCAGAAGCTTACCGAGAGGCAAAGGTAAGTATAAAGGAAAACTACCTTTAAAATGTTTCAATTGTGGTAAGATAGGACATATGGCTTCTAACTGTCCTGGCAAAGATTATACTGAAAAGAGAGATTACCAAGATGAAAGATAGAAAGATAATCATTACAGAGGACACCGAGACTTCAGAAGAAAAGATAGAAAGTCATGCTTAATAGTCGATGAGGAATCCAATGATGATAAATTAGATGAAACTGATACAAAGGAAGAAGTTTATGTGGCAATCAAAGATGGATCAGATGAAGAAAGGTATGAAGAAAAATCCCTAATATCTCACATAAATACTAATGATTCTTGGATCATAGATAGTGGATGCTCACATCACATGTCAAGTGATAAACACAAGTTTGTTATATTAGAAGATTATGATGGAGGCTATGTAAGATTTGGTGATGATGCACCATGTCCAGTAAAAGGTAAAGGATCTATAACACTTCTTGACAAGGCAAAATGCAATGATGTTTATTGGGTTACCGAATAGAATTTTAGAAAGGAATTGTCAAAGTTCATGACAAGCATGGAAAGTTAGCTGCTACCGAGACACAAACAAAAAGTAACACATTTCACCTTGACTCAACTCAGAACAAGTGTCTGTATGCAAAGATAGATGATACCTGGTTATGGCACAAAAGGTTTTGTCATGTAAATTTTGATAATCTAATCAAAATAAGCAAGAAGCACCGAGTAAGAGGTCTACCGAGTCTTGAAAAACCTAAGAATGCTATGTGTCGAGGATGCCAGATGGGTAAAATGACAAGATCAAGCTTTACAAGTAAGTCCTACACTTCTAAGGGAATTTTAGATCGTGTGCACACTGATCTTTGTGGTCCTATGAAAGTTCAAAGTTATTATGGTGATAAATATTTCATATTATTTGTGGATGATTACTCAAGGATGATGTCAGTAATGTTTTCAAAAGAAAAATCAGAAGCTTTTCAAATGTTTAAATGGTACAAGGCAAGAGTTGAAAATGAAATAGGAAGACAACTAAAATGTCTTAGATTAGATAGAGGAGGAGAGTTCACATCTGATGAGTTCAACTTATTCTACAATGATCATGGTATTAAAAGACAAGTCTCTGCACTGAGAACTCCATAGAAAAATGGGATAGCTGAGAGAAGAAACAAATCTATTGTGGATTGTGCCAGAACCCTGATGATTGAAAAGAAATTGCCACAAACATTTTGGAGAGAAGCAATAAGCACAACAGTTTACACACTGAACCGAGTACAACTGAAGAAGGGAACTTTGAAGACATGATATGAAATATGGTATGACAAGAAACCTAATGTAAGTTATTTTAAAATCTTTGGAAGTAGATGCTATGTTCACAAAGATGATAGAAATGGCAAGTTTGATCAGAAAAGTGAAGAAGGAACATTTCTTGGTTATTCTTCTAGAAGTAAAGCATTTAAATGTCTGATCAAATCATCTAACAAAATAGTAGAAAGTGCAAATGTGAAAATTGATGAATTTGCAAAAAGAAATGATGAAGGAAACTCCAAGGAACCAAAAGTTTATGAAGGATTTGTCTATGTTCAACTAACAAGTCTTACCGAGAGAACTATTGAAGAAAATGAAGAGAATATCCAGTTACTGAGTGATGAAGAAGATCATACAGATTCTACCAAGCCTGTATTAGCCAAGTATGTCAGAAGAAATCATGCATCAAGTTATATTATAGGAGATAAGAATGATCCACTGATGACAAGGAACAAATTGAGACAGGACACATGTCTGATATCTGAATTTGAACCAAGAATAGTGAAAGAGGCATTTAACAGTGAAGATTGGATAAATGCTATGACAAAAGAGATTGATCAAATCAAGAATAATGACACATGGACACTGGTCCCAAGACTGAAGGACAAAAATGTAATCAGTACAAAGTGGATTTTCAGAAACAAGCTGAATGAAAAAGGTGAGGTCATTCGAAATAAAGCAAGACTAGTTTGCAAAGGTTATGCCCAAGAAGAAGGAATTGATTATGGTGAGAATTTTGCACCTGTGGCAAGACTTGAAGGAGTAAGAACATTGTTGGCATATGCCGCTTACAAGAATTTCAAGGTATATCAAATGGATGTCAAATCTGCATTTCTAAATGGTATATTAGAAGAAGAAGTTTTTATTGAACAACTTGAAGGATTTGTTGAAGACAAGAATAAAGATCAGGTATGTAAATTAAACAAAGCTTTATATGGTCTGAAACAAGCACCTAGAGCATGGTATGAAAGATTGCACTCTTATTTAATCAAGATTGGTTTTATAAGAACAAGTGAAAACAATAACATGTACATGAAGAATGATGAAAATGGAATACTGATCTCTGCCATATTTGTTGATGATATTATCTTTTGTGCAAATGACTCTCTATGCAAGAACTTTGGAAATGAAATGAGCAAATAATTTGAGATGTCATTAAGTGGTGAGATAAAGTATTTTATAGGTTTACAAATACTACAAATGAAAAATGAAATTTTCACTACTCAATCCAAGTACATAAAGGAAATCTTGAAGAAATTTGGAATGGAGGATTCAGAACCAGTAAGTACTCCTATGACTGCCAACTGTAAACTATCAAAGAATGATGAATCCACATATGTTGATGAGACACTTTACCGATCCATGATTGGAAAGCTACAACATGTTGTTCACAATAGGCCAGATATAGCACATGCAGTAGGTATAGTTGCAAAATTTTCTGCAAATCCCAAGGAAACACACATGAAAGAAATCAAGAGAATTTCAAGATACCTGAAAGGCACTGAAGATTATGGCTTAGTATATCAGAAAGGAAATGTTTTTTATTTAAAAGTTTATACTGATGCTGATTGGGTAGGCAACATTGATGACATAAAAAGAATAGGTGGAGGAGCTTTCTTTTTAGGAGAAAGACTTGTGATTTGGTTTAGCAAGAAACAAGGATGTGTTTCACAGTCAGCAGCAAAAGCTGAATACGTTGCTGCAACATTGAATTGTACCAATATAGCATGGATCAAACAACTGTTGGATGGTATAAATAAGAAAGTTACCGAGATAGTAACTATATTCTGTGACAATACTAGTGCCATTAACATTTGAAAGAATCATGTTATGCACTCTAAGACAAAGCACATCTCTATCAAATATCATTATCTTAGAGAAGAAGTTCAAGAGAAGAAAGTGGTGTTGGAGAATGTTAGCACAAAGGAACAAATAGCAGATATCTTCACCAAGCCACTACCAAGGGACACTTTTGAGTATCTTAGAAGTCAGTTAGGGGTCCTACCCCTATCTTCCATTCACTGGCCGAGTTCGGTGAAAGCATCAATTCGATGACTTTACAAAATATCTTTTAGGAGTTGATGCTAATTTACACACTTTAGGATGTTTTCTAAAGGTGTGCAGGAAAAAATAACAGGGAACAGGAATTAAAGTCAAAATGCTCTGATCGAGACTAAGTTGACACATAACAATAGGAAATCACTTCATACAGGAAGAAATTTTGTTTTAGTTCTTTACTTTTTGGCATTGTTGTCAAAGGGGGTGAAGACTGAAGAAAAGGGGAGAAGACTAATGTATGGGGGAGAAGACTGATGACAGGGGGAGAGCATTTCAGAATCTCACAGCAATCTGAATCAATTAGGCCATATCAATTGGTTTTGCCATCAATGCCAAAGGGGGATATTGTTGGCATTATAACAGATAAAGGGAGATTGTTGGCATTCCAATTACAATAAGAGATTGTTGGCATTTCAATAAGGATATTGAGAAGTTGTTGATGATTATGGATATAACTGATTAAGGATGTTTACTGTCTTAATATTATTATTTTATCATTGATGTCAAGAAATTGATTTTCTAATTTAGTATGATGTTGCCATATCTTAAGAAGTATGATTTGGTGAGTATAAAGATGTTGGTAAAAGACACAGAAAGAATGTGATGAATAAGGGGAGGAATAAGTTATTCAATGGGCAACTATTACTGAGTTAGACAATGATGAGATCATGATGTTTAGCTTATTTTGATATCCTACATATGTTGTTGACTATAAGGTTAATACTATACTATGTTACCAAGCAAGGAACCTAGTCGGTAAACCCAAAGGAACCTAGTCGGTAAACCCTAAGGTTATCGCTATCGGTTAATGAAGGCAAAATGTCTATCGAGTGAAGTTTAGTATTTACTGAGTTGTAACCAAGTAATAACAGAATGCATTGAATGAATAAAAACATTATTTAATGAAGGAAGCTGATGAGTTGGTTATGATTAAATGATTGTTACAATGTATAAAGGTTGTTAAGAATCTATGGCAAAGGAAAATCAGCAGGAAGATCTACAACTCAAATTGAACCGCAATACCCTAGCACAAGTTCCAAGAAATGTATGCAAGTTCCAAGGTGGGGTAAAACATTTTCAGATCAAAGGATACATTGAACCTGGTCAAGTTTGAAGATCTGATGGCTATGATTGATCATGGGATATGTGATCAAGGAGATTAAGCGGTTAGCAAATTGTTTATAAATAAGGAACTATTGATAAACAATGTAAGCGTGCAAGTGTAAGCACAGGGATGCTACATAGTGATTACCGAGCACAGAAGCTTGAAGATCTATTTTGAATAACAAAGTATAGAGCCCAATAGATGGACAAGATACGTCCTATGAATAGATTGTATTGAGCAAATATGAATCTGCTTTAGCATTTTTAGATGTGAGTTGCAGATAGATTTTTATTACTGTTATTTTGTAAAGTGACAAAAAATCTCTTAACCGAGTGGACTTAACAGTCTTATTTGTAAAACCCTCTAGCAAGGTGACATTATGATTGAGTGTTTGAAATCCTTTAACAAGGTCACTTCTAACAAGGTGAAGATCCTAACAGATCTGAGGGAAATCCCTTAACCGGGTCACATCTAGCAATGTGTTTGTAATCTTTAACAGGATTTGCTTTTAACCGAGCATACTCTAGAAGAGTATATTTCTTAGTGGGTCTGAAATCCCACAATGGTTTTTCCCTATTTGGGTTTCCATGTTAAATCCGGTGTTATGAGTGTTATGATGTTTACATGCTTATGAGTTTGCATGTTTAGCAGTTTTGGTTATATTACTAAGTATATGTTACCAAGGTTGAATCTATTATTTTTATGGAAGATTAAGTTTGTATGATTCACCCCCCCTCTCATCTTGTTAGCTTGGCATTTGTACTTAGCATTAAGTATCATAACTATCATAAGTGTCATAAATACAGTAGGTGTATTTTAGGAAACTACTTTTTGCCCCCACTTTATTGGATTGATCATTTGTAGGGATCAGTCACATTAAGGTAGTTTGGAAGGATATGTTCATTGAGCTCATGCAGTGGAATAAATGTAGTAGATGCAATAAATACTTAGCCAAAAAGGATACTGTAGAAGCCACAAAGTTTCCTTCAACAATCATGAGCAATGCCCCCGGGTATCCATAAGGAAATCCAATGTGTGGTATAACTAATTCCATACTGCAAGATTGGAAAAGTTGTCAGCACGAAAAACAGAGGAAACTACTTCGATGAGAAGAATGCTTAAGGAGTGTTATTATGGATAAAAGAGAAAAATCAAATGAGGTGAGTATATGCCCCCTCATTTTTTTCCCTCAATAAGGTGGGGTAAATAGGAAGGAAAATGAGCCAAAATTTGTCCAAAAATGGGCAAAAGCCATTTCGGGCAAAAATTAGGCTATATAATAGAAAGTGGGCCCCAAGAAGGGTCATAGTTACTATTTACTATGGGTGTCAAGCTGAGATTTGCATAGAGTCTGAGTGAAAATTCCACATAGATGAGAGTTTAGGGATATCAGGATTGAGGAGTTGCAAACCACGGTCAAGCAGGGTAGTGAGACTGACTAGGTATGACTCAAAACATGCCTTGTTGTGTAATTTTAGTGATTTTTTAGAGTATTTTGGTTAGACAACTACATAAGCATCCCTAGGATGCATTGTCATCCGATCTGGCATGCCTATGTCTTAGACAGGCACGTTTGTCTAGATGATGCACTGTCATCTTAAAGGAGCACTAGTGTCCAGAAGATGTGAAGTTGTCTTCTAGGCGCATTGTTGTCTAGTTGGAAAATGGAATCAGAACTAAGGCCAAATTATTTACGTGCAAACATTGCCCAAGATACTGGAGCATACATTGAGGCACCAATTATAGATGCTACGAAGGCAAGTAGATGATCTATCAGTTGTCGCTAGATGACTCCTCCGTAGAGTCAATTAACAGTGGATATATATGTTGTTGGAGTTCCAGTTCCATGCCCCCATGCTACGAGCATTGATGGAGAGGTGGGATGCAGACACCATGTATTTTCAACTACCCACAAGAGAGATTACGGTGACACTGATCGACGTCTACTGTATCCTACAGCTTCCTATCTAGGGGGAGAAAGTGTCACCAGTGATATTTTCTATAGCAGAGCTGGGTAGATAGTAGGAGTGGGCTCTAGGGCGGAGGGTAGATGCCACGGGACATGTGTACCTATGAGTGTTGGGCCAGGGACGAGTGTTGATTCCCTTGGTACAATGCATCATGATCATGATCATTGCACAATGGGTGTTGACAGACAGTCATGGTTTAGAGCTAGTTGCATGTTTTGTTCCTTTGATCCGGGAGATAGAGGAGAGGCAAACGTTGTACACATGGGATCATAGCATGTTGGCTCATTTATATTATGAGTTATCCCAGTACATGCACCACAAGTACCAAAACCTCATAGCATGCACTCTCCTATAGGTCTGGGCCTTCGAGCACATCACTTGCATACATCCATTTGGATTTCTAGTACTGATGCCTCTACACATGATCCGAGTACATGATCAGTTGGATTTCCAGTACATGATCTGTCTCTAACCCATCCATGAGAAAAAGTAGAGATACTTGTTATGGTTATGAATCTAGATCCAGCAGAGATGCTGATGATGAAGACAACCTAGTGGAACTTGAAGCATTGTTGGAAAAATGACTGCCTAGAGGCACTAGGAAATACAGAGGTAAACTACCTTTAAAATGTTTTGCATGCAAAAAGATTGGTCATATAGCAGCTAATTGTCCTAATAGTAAAAATGAATACAAGAGAGACAAATTCAATAAGTATAATGGTAAAGGCAAGAGAGATTGTCCTATAGCGGTTGACAGTTGTATTGCTGATGAAGAATCTAATGATGATGCTAGTGAAGATATTGTATTTGTAGCTATTAAGGAAGAGATATTAGATCAGAAGGCACTAGTGTCTAGGATGGATAACTCTGATTATTGAATAATTGATAGTGGTTGTTCATATCATATGATCGGTGATCAGAGCAAATTTCTTTCCTTGAAGGAATTTGATGGTGGTGTTGTCAAATTTGGCAATGACTTACCCTATATGGTTAAAGGTAAGGGAGTTATTTCTCTTAATGGGAAGAGCAGTGTTGACGATATCTATTGGGTTGAAGATCTAAAGCACAATCTTATGAGTGTGGCACAACTTAATGATAGAGGATACCCACTAGAGTTTAGAAATGGTATGTGCAAAATCTTTGACAACAAAGGTGAATTGATTGCAACTGGGAAACAAACTAGAGGTAATCTATTTCATCTTAATCCTAAAGTTAGCAACTATTTGATTACAAAGATAGATGATAGCTAGCTTTAGCATAGGATATTTTGTCATATAAACTTTGATAACATTATTAAAGTGAGAAAGTCCAAGATAGTAAGAGGTTTGCCTCAGTTAGACAAACCAGTTAATGCTCTTTGTAAAGAATGTCAGTGAGGAAAGATGACTTCTTCAACTTTCAAGAGCAAGTCCTTCTCAATAGAGCACTTGTTATATGATTGTTCAAGGATGATGTGGGTCACATTCTTGAAGGATAAGAATGAAGATTTTGGTAAGTTCAAGGCATTCAGGGCCTTAGCTGAGAAAAAGGGTGGAAAAAAGATAAAATGTCTAAGAATAGATCAAGGTGGTGAACTTACTTCTGAGGAATTCACTTAGTACAGTGATGAGAACGGTATCAAGCAACAACTTTCTGCACCAAAGACACCACAACAGAATGGTATAGCAAAGAGGAACAATCGGTCAGTGGTTGAAGCTACTAGGACAATGTTGATACAAGGAGGTGTAGAAAAACATTTTTGGAAAAAAGTTGTAAGTACAGTTGTCTACACAATGAACCGAGTTCTGGTGAAAAGAGGTAAGGACAAGACCCCTTATGAATATTGGTTTGGGAGATCACCTTATGTTAGCTATTTTAAGATATTTGGTAGCAAATGTTTTATTAAAAGAGGTGATAACATTAGTAAGTTTGAAGCTAAGAGTGATGAAGGCATATTTCTTGGCTATTCCACCAAGAGTAAGGCCTACAAATGCTTCAACAACCAGACACAGAGAATTGTTGAGAGTATTGATGTTCAAGTAGATGAATGTCCTGAAGTCTTAGAAGGAACCAATTCAAAGAAAAAGGATGAAGATCCTTGCATTTTTCTTTTGGAACCTGAAATTGTTAAATCAGAAACCGGTAAAGCAAATTCTGATGTACTTGTTCAACTGAAACAAATAAATTCAGAACAAGATGATAATGAAGAAGCTGAACTTGAAAAGAATGATCATGTTATTCCTAGGTATGTAAGACTAAACCACAGTCCTGAGTAGATTATTGGGGATAAGGATGTTGGAGTACTAACTAGAAGGAGAATAAGAGAGAACCCTTGCATGATCTCCACCATTGAACCAAGAAGTTCTAAGGAGGCATTTGGTGATGATCATTGGGTTAAAGATATGGAGGAGGAATTGGATCAAATTGAGAAGAACAACACTTAGACCCTGGTACCCCAACTGGTAAACAAGAATGTTATAGGTACTAAATGGGTATTCAAAAAAAAGTTAAATGAAGATGGTGTTGTAGTTCACAACAAGGCAAGATTAGTTTGCAAGGGTTATGCTCAAGAAGAAGGAGAGGATTATGGAAAAACATTTGCACCAATAGCAATACTGGAAGGTGTCAGAACTTTACTTGCATTTGCAGCCCATAAGAAGTTCAAGGTATATCAGATGGATGTTAAGTCTACATTTTTGAATGGGATATTGGAAGAAGAGGTATACATAGAGCAGCCAAATGGTTATGCTTTGACAAATGAGAAAGACATTGTATGCAGATTGTATAAAGCTTTGTATGGATTAAAGCAGGCACCTAGAGCATGGTATGAATGGCTTCATACACATCTGATGAAGATAGGCTTTGCAAGAACTAGTGATGATAGTAATATTTATCTCAAGTCTAAAGGAGATGAAATACTGGTCACTGAAGTATTTGTTGATGATATTATTTTTGGAGGTAATGATGTCATGAGCAATAGTTTTGAAGATGAAATGAAAAATGAGTTTGAAATGTATTTATTAGGGGAAATAAAAAAATGTATAGGCTTCCAGATACAACAAATGAAGAATGGTATTTTCATTACACAATCTAAGTATGTAAAAGAGGTTTTGAAGACTTTTGGCATGAGTGACTGTAAACGAGTTGGAACACCAATGGTTACAAGTTGTAAGTTGTACAAGGAAGATGAATCTAAGTCTGTTGATGAAAAGGAATATAGGTCAATGATTGGCAAATTATACTATGTTGTTCATAGCAGACTGGATATTGCCCATGCAGTTGGTATAGTTGCTAGATTTTAGAAGAATCCAAAGGAAGCACATTTGATAGCAACCAAGAGAATTTTTAGATATCTAAAAGGTACAATTGACTATGGATTATGGTATCCATATAGATGAAACTTTGATTTGAAGGTGTACACAAATGCTGATTGGGCAGGAAATATTGATGATTGGAACAATACTACCAGTGGAGCATTCTTTCTAGGAGGAAGACTTGTTTCATGGAGTAGTAAGAAGTAGATTTGTACTTCACAATCTACTACTGAAGCTGAGTATGTTGCAACATATATGAATTGCACATAGGCTATTTGGATGAGGCACATTTTGGAAGGTTTAAGATGAAAATCTCAGAACCTATAAAGATTTAATGTGATAATACAAGTGCCATAAATATTTTTAAGAATCCTATTTTGCACGCTCGTACCAAGCACATTGAATTGAAGTATCACTTTTTGAGTGAAAAAGTTCAAAGTAAATATGTTATCTTACAGCATGTTTCTACCAAGGAGAAACTTGTAGATATCTTTACCAAACCTCTACCTAAGACTAAATTTGAGTGTCTTAGAAGATAACTAGGGGTTGTCCCTCTTCATGAAGTTAGTTGAGCATGATACTGATTGCATCAGTCCCTAAATCACTTGCAAAATTTTACATGGATTGATGAAAAAGTGGATGTATTCCATAGGGGGAGCATCAGGTTGTAGTATGTTGTTGATGCACAGTGAAAATTTGCAATTAGATGTTTTACTTTCAATTTGGCATTGTTGTCAAAGGGGGAGAAGAATTATGTGATTAGGAGAAGAATTATGTGATTGGCAAAGGGAAACCAACGACAGGCTGAAGACAGATAGAGCATGGTAAATACTTGGTAATATAAACCAAGATTCCTATTCACCAATCACAATAGCAATCAGAGGCGTTGATATTTGTCTTGCCATCAATGTCAAAGAGGGAGATTGTTGGCATTTGCATGAAGATTGCATTAATGATATGTTATGTTGTCATTGATGTCAATTGAACCGGTAATGGTATTTATGATATTGATGATATTTTTGTTGTTATTGATATTGTCTTGTAATCGGTAGGAAGAGCTTTGAGGAAGATGTTGTAAACCGGTATGTAAGTTTGTGAGTTGAATTGGTAAACCGGTGTATAAGGTTAAACCCTTTCTATGCAATGTAACTAGTAAACCCTATCAGTTGTTTTTGTTAAACCCTAACTAATCAAGTTTATCGGTTTATTATCTGATGATGAGCGGTAATGATGGCAACACGTGTGATCATTGTATGAGGATAAGTTTAAATTGTTTTAGCGCGTTTGTTTGATTGTCTAGGGAATGAGAAAAGTGGATTGCATCTAATGCATAGCGTGTGATGAGTTACAAAGTTTGATGAAGCGGTGATCACAGAGCGGATGGAATTTTCTTGAAGAATGTGTATAGATTGCTATGTAAATCCAACGGTCACACTTGAACCAATTTGTTTGTAATCTCTATGAGAGAATTAGATTTTTGTTGTGTTACCGACCTAATTGATTTGTATTTAAGGTCAATGAAGTTGTTTGTAAAGTTGTTGGCAAAGTTGGCAGAAATCAGTTGAGTGTGTGGTTTCCTAACCAGAGAATGGATCTACAATTTGTGTAAAGGCAAATTGAAGCTTAAAAAGATTTGATCAAGCAAATGTAGTGCTATGCAAACATATCAAGAAAACCTATTGTTTTCTAATAATTACAGTAGAACTGAAATCCCCTAAGTGGGTAAGCTCTAACAAGCTTGGTTACTTCTTAGGTCCTCTAACAAGGTGGTCCATTAGCTTGGATTCTCAAATCCTCTACCGAGGTTACTCCTAACAGGGTATTTGCTTTTCATCAAGGCATTTTGTAAATCCCTTAACCAGGTGATTCCTAATAGGATCAGTTCTTAATAGAACTTATTGTAAAAAGCTTTAACAGGCTTGGCTCCTAATAGGGTGAACTTCAGAAAAGTTTAGATAGCTATCTTGTGAGTCTCATATCACCATTGTTTTTACCTATTTGGGTTTTCCACGTATAAATATGTGTGTCATGTGGTGAATGTTTTTGTGGTTATGATCTTATTTGTTGATTTGATTGACTACTTAACTATTCTAATAAGGCATGATAACTGGAAGTATTCAGAGGAAATATGTTGATATATGATTAAGCATTTTGATGTTTACAAGATTGAAGTTGTTTACTGTTAAGTTAGTATAACAGTTAATCGGTTGATGTTGAGTATTCTTATGAGTATTGATCTTGACAGTGAAAGTTTACTTTGTGTAATTGAATATGAGTTTGGGAAGTTTGTATCAGTTTTTCAATTTATTGATTCACCCTCCCCCTCTCAGTAATCTACTGGATAGTTATTCTTTCATCATACCATCTACCTATTTGGAGGGTGACCATCAACCATCTTGGGATCAAAGATACGATCCGGTAGTCATATCATGACATGGGGGTCTGGATCATAGACCGCACTTAGCTTTCACGAATGCAGAGAGACCGCTTCCTACTCTACGACCAGGTCCATGTGGTGATGTTGTACTACGGGTAGCGATGCATGTGGTAGTTTGGGAAAGTAAAAAATATTCCACCTAGTGCTCTGACCTATGCACGATCAGCCAGGAGTGCATTATGATTGCAAGACCTACCCCATCCCACCCTTAGAGATGTACAGGATAGTTTGCAGGGGAGTGACAATGATGACATCGCTCCATAGCTTGACATAGATGATGTCGGAGTCATACTAGGGTTCACAAGCTAGTGGGACAGAGTATGCCCGACACTGATCTTCCTGCCAGATGCAGAGGGAGGAGACATTGGAGCTCTTAGGGGAGAAAATGATGATTAGGCCTCCATGAGCGATGAGGGAAAGAGGCCACAACAGAGACGATGGATGAGAAGTCCCAGTCTAGGCCAAAGTTTACCTGCTTCTAGAGCTCTTCCACCATCACCAGTTGCACCACTAGTCACGCAATGAGCATGACTAGCAACAGCGGCGGTTGCAGACCAGTAGGGTGCCTTCTCATAATCCAGACTGGTAGAGGGGCGATCTTGGTATGCACTTATAGTTTCAGTTGATGTACTTTAGTCTTTTCTTTGTATATGAATAGATGTAAATATTTTTGGACATGATGGATACTAATGTGACATATTTTGTTCCTGCAGAGAATTTAGTCGAGTGGCTGAGATTCATCCACTAGGAGCTTGCAGAGGTCGTCCTTGATGTGCAGACCCAGGGTCTTATGTTGGATGCCTATCGGCCCCTCCACGCAACACAGGGAGACATGTGTAGTTGTTTGAGAATGTAGTTAGACTATGGACAACATGAGGAGGGTCAACTGGAGCTAGTGCAAGGAGCAGCACAGCTAGACACTGTGACAGGGCAGCTGGATCAGGCCCTGTAGGAGGTCTGCACTGTTCTCGAAGAGAGAGACCAAGCCAAGACATGAGCTCAAAGTATCAAGAGGGCATGTGATGCTTTGTAGAGCCAAGTTGATGACCCTTGATGATAGGTGGACATTGCATAATAGGGCATCATAGGTCACCTAGACCACCCCTGAGTGTGCCAATTGATGGCAGACATCGAGTCATCGAGCCAGCGAGAGATGGCAACATGAGAGGAGATGATGACACAGTGGGAGACTATGGCTGAGTTATAAGGAGATCTGAGGGGCCTATGATCATGGAGCACTATAGTTGTGGGATCACAGTCGACCTCAGGCAGATAGCCTCCTTGCCAAGACTAGGATCCTCCTACACCAGCGGCCTCAGGGACTTGCCCACCAGAGCAGCCATGATACATTTTTTATGTATTCCATGTACAACATTTTTGGTATATATATACAGATGTATTCATGTATATCAGACACATATGACAGCATCATGTGTTCTTTTTAGTGATGCAATACATGTATATTGATATCACACATCGACACACACACATATATATATGAGATACAACATTGTGGCTCTATCATATGTTTCCATTGATGGATAGATGTTATTATTTTACATACTTATGTGATGGATGATGTAGATTTAGATTCTTATCATGATTTAATTTACATATGCCCATATGCATGATTTAAATCTTATGATGATCTATATATATGACACATGTACATGTACACACACAAACGTGGATGTAACAATGCACAGTACTTCATAACATAAAAAGGAATGTCTTATCGATGAAGGATATGTGTTAGGATGCGATCCATCAGTCCCCTATAGGCATCAAGGTATCATCCACGAGACACATACTACGCATATTATCTACGTAGGTGTGCAGCATTGATCATCTCTTTAAGAGGACTGTCATCCATGGAGGATAGGCCATATGCACCAAAACCATAAACATAGGTGACAATGTATGGACCTAACCAATTCGGGATAAATTTCCCTTTTTGGTCAAGTGGCGCATTAACATTTCTCTATTTCTCATAAAGAAATAGGTCACCTTTCTTAAAAGTCTGAGGTAGCACACTTTGGTTATATTGTTTGGATAGAGACTTTTGATAATATTGAATATGTTGAAGGGACATTAAGAAATGCTCATCCAACAATTCAAGATGATTTAAATGGTGCGATAAGAATCATCATCAATAACCCCTTTTAAGGAGACCTACAAAGAGAGAATCTCCAATTCAAGAGGCATAATAGCATTGGCACCATACATGAGGTTGTAGGACATCATTCCTATAGTCATACGAACACTCATGCGATAGGCCCATAATGTGTAGATTAACTGAAAATGCCAATCTTTACCATGTTTAGTGATGGTCTTGCATAAGATTTGTTCAATGGTTTTGTTAGATGCTTCCGCTTGACCATTAGATTGCGGGTAGTAAGGTGTAGAAAAGCGGTGCTGAATGTGAAATTTTTTAAGAAATTACTTAACCTCCTTGTTCTTAAAAGGCATACCATTATCAGAAACAAGGGTAGTAGGCAAGAAAAAGTGAGAAATGATGTTATCCATGATGAAGCCACAAATCATATCAGTGGTAGTTGATCTTAGCAGGACTGCCTCAACCCACTTCGTGAAGTAATTTCTAGCGGCGATAATGAAGATGTGACCTTTAGACAAAGGGGGAGATATCTTTCCAATGATGTCTAATCCCGAAGTCTGGAAAGTCCATGGAGAGACTTGACTACAGAGCTCCTACATAGGGGCTCAAATTAGGTTGCCATGTTGTTGACATTGAGGACACATTTTGACAAAAGAAAAAGAATCTTGTTCCATCATTTACCAATAATACCCCATGTGGATCAATTTGTGTACCAAATACTTTCCTCCAAAATTCCCACCTCCAGAACTTGAATGGGCTTGCTGAAGGGAAAGGGGGATCTCAGCTTTTGTTAAACACCACAAAAGAAGACCATTATATGATCTCCTATAAAGCATGTTAGATAGGAGAATGTAACAGTTGGCTAGCTTTCGAATCCACATATGTGAACTTTTGTTGGCATCATCAGGAAAACTTCTAGTTTTTAAATAATTAAAAATGTGTGCAAACCATTCTCCTGAATCAACATGGGCACACATAAGATTATCAAATTAAGATTGATCAAATACTACTAGAGAGTAGAGGACTTGTACCATAAATTGGTATTTGTCCTAACCGAAGTCAAGGCCTACAAGGGAAGCAATGCTTGCCATTGCATTCACATGATGATTTTCCCTCCGTGAGATGATATCGATCATGTAAGTAGAGAATTGATTTAGTATGTTCATACCAAATCCTTATATTGATACAACTACAACTCCTTAACACGATACGCAACCGTCACTTGGTTTACAATAAGTTCAAAATCTCCATGGTTGTGGATGTTCTTTACTCCCATGGAAATCATGGTAGGGAGTATTTCTATCAGGGCCTCATACTCGGCGATGTTATTGGTACAATGGAATTATCGATGGAAAGAAAGAGGAACTAGATTTCCTTTAGGTGAGACAAAAACCACACCTGGGCCTGAGCCAGTTTGACACCTTGAACCATCAAAATACATGTCCCATATAGAGTCCTGGTCAATGATCAGAACATCCTCATCAAGAAAGAGGTCCAAGGTGGGAAAAGACTTGTTCGAGGGGGAGTCAACTATCTAATTAGCAATGACCCACCCTTTGATTGATTTCTGAGTTATGAAGTGCAGTTCAAATTCAGAGAGCAGAATCACCCACTTGGCTAGCCTTCCTGAGAGATCGGATTTTGCAAAGAGGTGCTTGAGGATATCATTCTTAGAAATGACCCATGTTTCTACATGGAGGATGTAGTGTCTCAGTTTCTGAGTCACTAAGACAAGAGCTAAGAACTATTTTTACATAGCAGAATATCGGGTTTCATATCCTATTAAAGTGTGGTTAATGTAAAAGACTACTCTTTCCCACCCTTCATTGTCGCGTTGGGCCAATAATGTTGCTAAAGCATGAGATGAGGCTGAAATATATAGGAAGAAAGGCCTATCATACATAGTCGGCATGAGGATAAGAGGATTAGCTAAGTAATCCTTGATGGAATCAAATGCTTTTTGACATTATTCATTCCACTTGAAATGGGTATCTTTATTCAGCAAACATGTAAAAGGGAGGGTACAATTAGCCAACTGTGCCATGAACTAACGAATGTCTTGTATTTCCCCCTGTAAGCTATGAAGATGATAGATATTATTAGGTGGAGGCATGTTCATAATTGCATTGATCTTATTTGTGTCTATTTCGATTCCTCGATGGGAGACAATGAATCCTAGGAGCTTCCCGACATCAACACTGAAGACACACTTAAGAGGATTTAGCCTCATTTTATACAACTAGAGTCTTTCAAAGACTAGATGAAGATTTTCAATATTCATTTCTTGCGCTAAGGATTTTACCAAGATATCATCGACATAGTATTCTAAGACCTTATGGATGAAATCATGGAATATCAAGGTCATGGCTTGTTGATAGGTTGCTCATACATTCTTCAAACCAAATGGCATGATGACATAGAAAAAGGTTCCCCAAGGGGTTGTGAAAGAGGTTTAATATTGATCTTTTGGGTTAATATGGATCTAGTTATAACCGAAGAAGCCATCCATAAATGAGAGTAAAGCATACCCTGGGGTTGAATCCATGATCATATCGATATTCAGGAGAGGAAAGTCATCCTTGAGGGAGGCTTTGTTCACATCCCAAAAATAAATGCAAATACAGATGTGACCATCAAGTTTTCTTACTGGGACAATGTTCTAGATCCAAGGTGAATAGTCAATGGGGCAGATAAATCCAAATTTTAGGAGCTTCTCTATCTTGACCTTGACTAATAAAGCCACCTTAGGATTCATCTTTTGAATATTTTGCTTCTTCGGCTTAGCATCAGCACTAAGCACAATATTGTGTACCACAATGGACTCATCAATGCCAAGAATCTCCTCGTAAGACCAAGCAAAGATGTCAAAGAACTGACGTAGCAAATTGGAATATTATTTGAATTCTTTAGAGGATAAGCATTTTCCCACTTTTATGACTTTGTTGGGAGCCTTATCGCTCATGATAACGTCAGTAGTTTCTCCACTAAGGAGCGCACTACGGTCTTCTGGATGAGGAATAGACATTGTTCTCCCTTGTGAGATAGAGGTGCCCCCTATGAAACAAATTTCCCAAAGTATGCTTGATCATTCAATCAATATGGGAATCGATGTTTATGATGGTAAGAAGGTAGCCCATCATATTCACCCAGAAATTCCTTCAAAGATTCTTCCGAAGGGAAAATATCTAAGGGAATCTCATTAGGTGATACACCAGCATCAATGAGTTCCAGATGAACAAGCTTTAAAGGAAGGGGATCGTCTAAAATCATGTTAACAGTTAACAATGGTTTCGCCTTTCGACCTGCATGATGATATCCTAGTCTAGTGTTGTGGTGATGAGGTTCAGGCTCCAAAGGAATCTAAATACCTTGTTCATTAGGTCCACAACCCTTTCCATCATACCTAAGCTAAGACACAAGCTTGTATCCAGGACCATAGATGTTCTATAATTCTTTGAATGATGGTGGTTTCGTATAGAAAAGGTGATCGACATGATAAGCGTCACCTAGCTTTATAGATGTATAATCACCTTTCATAGCCGAGGTGAATGAAATCTTAGGAAAGCTTAGATGGATGGGGTCTACTTTGTACTCACCAACATGGGAGTCGGTATAATCCAAAGAACCCCAATCATCGCCCAAACATGCATTCACTTTTGAAGGTAATTTAGCTGGGGAAGGTTTTAAAGGTGTAGGCTCCAACGTCTTCACCTTAGGAGTATCTTCCTTTGGGGATTTTTCTTTCGAAGAATCCTGCTTCTCAAGTGATCTCTCCTTTTTAACAACTTCCTTAGAAACTTCTTCCTTCTTACGCTCTTCCTTTTTAGGGGATGAGATAGAAGCAAAAGTTATGATCAAAGAAGATAAAGTGGGTACATAATTTTGGAATGAAGGTGTAATAAAAGCCTGACCAATTGCGGCTATTTGACATAACTGCATAGCCTCTAGATTAGCCTTAACTGTGACAACTTGATTATTAGCCATGAACTTCACAAATCCATGAAGTGTAGATGAAACAACTCCCAAAGCGTGTAGCCATGGTTTTCCTAAAAGAAGATTGTATGATAAAGGGCCTAGCATAAAGTGCACAAGAGTTGGAATAGTGACCAGTCCAACCTTCAAGGATAGTATGGCAGTCCCTACAATGGTCTTACTACTATTTTTGAAACCTTAGATGAACAAAGAGGAGGGTGCTAAATAATTTGGGTCCACTTTGATCTTTGGTAATAAGTCTAAACCACAAACATTCAGTGTTTAACCTGTATCAACAAGCATTCATCTAATACCAATGTCATTCACATTAACAATTATCATTAACGGTTCTACTAAATTCCTCACTTTGGGAGGTGGGAGTTCATGTGGATAAAAGGTAATATTTGGCGAATCCGCATGAATATGATCCATCAGCACATTCACATTAGCCGGTCTCATAGAGGAAGGTAGAAAAATATTTTGCAAAGCTTCTTGTAGCATACCTTGATACATCGGCATGGTTTGAAGAAAATCCCAAAGTGAGATCTTAGCCAGAGTAACCTTAAGTTGCTCAATAAGATCATAATCACTTGGTCACTTGTCCATCGACAAAGGTTCTTAGGAAGGAGAGGTTGAGAAGGAGGTAGAGAAGTTCAAGGTGGTTCAAGAACTTGTTTTTTATTTTGGGTGTTATATGTGTGAGCAATAGTATTATAGGATTGTTTCTTGGATTGCATAAACCTAGTGTATAAATCAAAAGCTTCTCCTTTGAAAGGTTTTTAATTAATGGTCTTAACTCTCTTAGGAGAAGGACTTGTCCTTCTCACATGGATGTAAGGTCTCTTAGGCCTTTGTGGGGCCGTGGAGACAACAATGACATTCACAAACCCTTCATGTTTGCATGAGGATATATGGAGGATGACTCACCCTTTACATTTCTTTTAGGAGAAGGTGCTTCAAGGAAGCCATCCAAGACTTCATCCAACATATCGAAATCATCCTTCAAGAATGCCTTATCAAAGGCATCGAACTCCAAAAGGAAAAGATCTAACATTAGGCATTCACGTCGGGTTCACTAAAATGTAGGGGAGGCGATTTACCCCCTCCAAGATGATAAACCTTAGAAGGAAAATCTATCTGTCACTACCTCTTCGAACAGGTGCTAAGATGAGCCAAGGGATAACAAGTAACTACACCAACTAAAATGTAGAATTCCAACACAGAAATGATAAATATATAAAAAACTAAATTCACAGAACAATGCAACATCAAAAGCGGGTTATACCTTCCAACCAGGGAGCTCTCGAGTTTAGGACGCCAGCGTGAGGCGCGGACACCAGCATGGTGTGTTGTAGTCCATATGACCCACAGATAGAGATAGTCCTAGAAATAGGTCTATGTGTAGTTCTTTGCGCATAGAATCTGTACATCACCTGCACACACCAAGACGGGGAAAATTGTTGGGGTTGTATAGGGGCCTGCCTCAGTTAGACCCTCATTTAGGTGTTTTCACTGTCACAAAAAGCCAGATAGATAGATTGGAAAAATAAATTGGAACTTGGTAAATTGGAAAATAAATGCAAATGAAAACTAAACTTCATTTAAAAAAAGCTAACTCCTATTGCATGCAATAAATATTGGAAAATATTGGAATATTGGAATAATGGAATATTGGAAATAAATATTTAACAATGCAAAGGACTCACTGCATGCAAAGAGATTGGTAAGAGAGAGAGAGAGAGAGCATGAAGCCAAACCCCTCATATTTGGGTTCATGGGCATGAAAAAGCCCACCTGATCGCTTTGTTGGTAATAAGCCACCATGAGATGATTGTAGCTTGATATTGGTAGAGTGTATGTCCAAGAGCATAACGAGAGTAGTGAGATATCAAGAGCACAATAAGAGCCAAGAGCCAAGAACCCAATATTGGGAACCCTTCAAAATGAGCTAGAAAGGGTTCTTAAACCCAAAAGGGGCATGAAGAGTCATTACGGAGAAATGTGAGCCAAAAGACAGGTCGACCAGCATCTGACTCTCTGCCATATTTGAGATTCGGCCATCTTTTCAAGAAGTTAGCGCGACGTGTAGACATCCTCGCGTCGCGCTTACGTCCATCAAAAAGTAGGCCCAAAGGGGCTTCAAGGCATTTCAAGGCACTTTGTGTTTCCATCCCATGATGCCAAAATAATATGATTTTGATCATGGAATCGTCATAAATGTACTAGGCATCATGCATAAGTGTCATAAATACACTAGGTGCATTTTAGGACACTATAATTAAATAATAAATATTTAATTAATATTTAGAAAAGGTTGAATGATTAATTAATGAAGATAAAATTAAAACTTGAATAATTAGTAAGATGATAAAGATGATAATTAAATTAATTTAGAAGAATAAGATTAATTAACTTAATTAAAGAATTACTTAATTAATAAGATGAATAATTACTGTATAATTAATTAGACATTTTCAGGTGTCTGCACTTTTCATATTTGTTTTTGTAGAAGTACCAAAACAAGTCCCTCCTAGCTATTGGAATTGTAGCATCCCAACAACCCTCTGACTTATCTTTGAACAAATTCTTAGCCCCTATGTCCGCTGACTCAAGTAATGCATCTAGGAGTGATTTCTGCATTGGCCTTTTAGCTAGGTTTGATGTCCTAGGTTTTCTTTCAGAGCTTTCAGCCCCTTTTGAAGTTTCACCCTCTTTGAATTCTTCCTTCTTCCTAGGAATTTTAACCTTATGCTTCTGATTGGGGACTCAATTGAATTCTTTAAAATATTGCAACTTGAGAAGTAATGATGTACTTTTAATACCCTAAAAATGGCCATCTAAACCATGGGCCCCTAATCTCAACAACATCATCAAGGTCCTAACCAAAGGTAATTAAATCAATCTTGAGCACATTATTAATTCTTTAATCATCAAATATCACATGGAAAATCATATAGGAGTTGAGAACTACAACCCCACAGTAGCCTGAAGATCTTCTGCAAGCCTAATAACCTGTTACGAGGAGAAGCAATGAAGCAAAATCTGAAGAACACACAAAAACACAGAAAAGTATTCTCAGAAGATGAGAGCTCCAATTCACCAAAAAAGTATTGTGAAAAGATAATACAATGAAAAGAAAAAATAACCTCTAATAGGTCAAGAAACCCTAAAAAGGGAAAACCCTAGGCTTGCACATAATAATTAATTAAAATAATTAATTATATGCACCTAATGTTAGCTTAAGTGTAAAAAGATAATTGGGAACTTAAAGAATTAAACAAATAATGTTTAATTAATCAAGTAAAGACCCAATTACTCTAACACCCCCCCTTAAGTTAGACTTAGGGAGAAGCTAAAACCTAGAGCAACTATTGAAAGCATGAAAGATGGGTCTTGGCAACAAGGCCTAATCAGGTACCCAAATACAATGAAATCTCTATGAAACAAAGACAAAGGAGAAAACCCAGTGGGAAAAAACTCCTCTCCAAAAAGAGATAAAAGAACATGCTGAAAGAAGAAGAAGGAAGGAAGGCCTCATAAAGACCCCCCAAGAACAACTTCCTTCACCCCAAGAATAGAGCGCAACTGAAGATAGCGCAGTGATGCAAAAGGTTTTGTGAAGATGTCTGCAACCTTCTCAGAAGTGGGAATGTACTCCAGAATGAGAACACCATCCCGAATCAACTAACGGATGAAATGCATGTGAAGCTCAATATGCTTCATCCACTGATGCTCTATCGGGTTGTGGGAATTATGAATAGCACTCTGATTGTCACACCAAAGAACAGTGGGACCATCAGAAGGAAAACCAAACTCACCCATCAACTGTCAAAGCCATAAGATCTCTTGACTAGTGAGCACAGTAGCTTGGTACTCAGCCTTTGTAGATGATAATGCATGAGCAGTCTACTTCTTGCAAGACCATGTGATAGGACCAGAGCCAAGACAGAAAAGAAAGCTAGAAGTAGACTTCTGATCAATGACACCACCAGCCCAATCTGAGTCAGTGTAGCCAACAATGTGAGGTTCCCCTGACGTGTAATGAATGCCATGAGAACTAGTGCCCTGAATGTACCTCAAAATATGTTTGGCAGCTTGCCAATGACTCTCATGAGGATCATGGGAGAATCAAGAGACAAGACCAACCGCAAAGGAAATATCAGGATGGGTGTGAGTCAGGTACAACAAACTGCCAACCAACTACCTGTAAAGTGTAGAATCGACTGAAGGAGTGGGACAAGCTATATTCAAAACAACCCCTAACTGAAATGGAGTGGGAGCAGGCTTGCAATCAAGCATGCCAAAGCACTGAACCATGTCAAGAGCATACTTCTGCTGATAGAGAGAGATCCCATCAGAAGACTGAATCACCTAAAGACCAAGGAAATAGTGTAATAGACCGTGATCTGTCATCTCAAACTAATCCATCAAAGCACGTTGAATATGCTGAATCATAGAGGATGACCTACCCGTGATGAGAAGATCATCAACATATAGAACAAGAATCAAGATGTCACCCTCAAGAAGCTGAATGTAGATGGTGTGATCAGAATGACTGTGGGAGAACCCAATGGAGAGCAAGAAAGAGTCCATCTTCTCATACCAAGCCCGAGGGGCCTGTTTGAGACTATACAATGAACACCAAAGTCTACAAACCAAAGAACTATCTTGCACAAATCCCTAAGGTTGTTCCATGTAGATTTCCTCCTATAGATCCCCCGTGCAAGAAGGCACTCTTCACATCCATCTGAAACCCAATTACTCTAACAAATCAATTACTCAATATTAATTAAATATTCATTTAATTAATTGAATCATTTCCAAGAATATCATTTTGATCAATTATCCTATTTTAATTTATTAAATATCCTTGTATATTTAATTAATTGATAAAATTGTCATTTAATCATGCAAAAGGAATTAATTTATTACAATAGAGGAATTAATTACAAAACAAGAGTTGAATTGAAATTAAAATAAAAGAATTGAATTGAGAGAGAAATCAAACTTGAGATATTATTTCTTTTTCTAAATTTAGAACTTGAAATTAGAAAAGCAATTAATTGAATTATTGAATTATTCTCTAAAATTGGAGCTCAAAGCTTTTCAGAAAAAGAAGTTCAGTTGCATTGAAAAGACTCTTTTCTTGAATAAATAAAAGAATTATCTATTTTTATCACAAATGCATGGAATTAATTTATTATTATTTCCAATGCAACTTGGACTTCTAATTTGAATGCATTTCAATTAAACTATAATTGGAATCTATCTCAAAGTTAACTAAACCTGATTTCTCAATTATTTTCAATTAATCCTAAATTGAGCTTTTCTCTTGGTAATTCTCTATAAATTCAATCTTTAGCTCTCATTTCAATTTACCCCAGAGATTTTTTAGAACATGCTTGGAGATTATTATCATGCTAATTTCGCTCTGGAGTCATTGAAGATTATTGTGCTTTTTTAGATTATTTGCATCCATTTTACATCCATCATTACTTACATCCATTATTGCTTGAATTGATTATTTGCTTGAATTATTCATCCATTTTGCATCCATATAGTTAATATCATATAGATTAAATCCTTTGTCTTGGTGTAGTCTATTCACTAGTATTTCTTATAAAAATCTAAGAGCAATCTTATACTTGCATCTTTTAGAGGGCAATTAGTTGTTTTGTTATGGTTTATTACTTATTGATTATTGATTACTAACCATGCATATAATGACTTAATTGAAGTGTTGTGCTTGTAGCTATAGACCACTTTTTCACACACACCATATTTGGTACCCATCATGGGGCCCAAGGATACTTTTTCGGCCTCCAAGACTGACTGCTTTATTTTTTTGTTATTTTCCAGATTTTAGATTTTTTTGATTTTTCATCCGTACATCTCATACGACAATTTCCACAGGCTAAAACGACAAACTGCAAGTGTCGTACGAACTGGAATCCTGTCTCATATGATTTGGGATCCTGTATCGTACGAGTTTTCATACTGTCGTACGACTCTATATTTTCTAGTAAAAAATTAAAAAAAGAGGCAAATTTTAATGATTTTTTATTGATTATTCTGACGACTGACCCTGACTGTTTATCTGTCTATCTCAGAATTTTTCACAGCCTAATCAGTTTTTGCAGAATGCTTGTCAAAGAATATGCTTGTTGCACAAAGACAATATGACTACTAATTTGTTGTCTTTGCAGGTTGCCTAAGAAGAATCGACTAAACATCATGTATTCTTTAAATTCATTGTTTAGGAACCTAACTTGCTATCTGGTTAAAGAACAAATCTATCTTCTGTGTTTTTAGAAGATTCTGAAAGGTAGGAGAGTATGTTCTTGTCTTTTTCTAGACAATTAGAAATCTAGACCCTTGAGGCTTTTTCTTTGTTTGAGATTTGTACATCTTTAGCAGGCCTGCCCTCCCGAGGGGTTGAAAAACTCTTAAAGCCGTTACAACCGATGTGAGGGGAATGACCTAAGTGTGAATGGCTAAACGCCAAGTACTCCAACCCACTATAAAATAAACGTGATTTGAGGAAAATCAAGTCAACGGTAGTGCTCAGGAATAGCTCTCCTCTGTACCTTCGGGTATATTAAACCTTGGTTTTCAAGGCTAGGAGACCTCTTAATTGAGTTTATATCTCGACACACCGAATGGATCCCTGACTAGTTCCAATTAAAATTAGAAGCTACTTGGTCATCTCCGAAAGGGGGATAATCTTTGTGCAAGAGAGATAGTAACTCTCCCAAGATACTTGTCATTTCGTGCCCCCATTAGCGTTTGGAGTCAGATAATACGGTGTTGAGAATCCATTGCGTGAGACTCAACGACCGTATTCTGATTAGCTATTGGGTGTGTACCTGAGTCTATAAGCAAAGGTTTTCTTTCCTCACCAAATTCCTTAGGGTTTGCATGTTGTGATTGGAGTCACTATACATACTACTTATTTTCTATGTTTTCATCCCTGAAACAAAAATTAAAATACCAAAATTGGAGAAGACAAGAAGCAACTCAGTGATTTGAAACTCTGTCTATGTCAGAAACTAGTCTGTCCTAAGTCGAAACGATGTCTATGTCAAAAACTAGTCTGTCCTAAGTTAAAACTCTGTCCATGTCAGAAACTAGTTCGTCCTAAGTCAAAACTCTATCCATGTCAGAACTTGTCCATCTTAAGTCAAAATTCTGTATCTTGGTAAAAAACCAGTCCATCTCAGAATTGGTCATACTTAGTTATCATACTCAACAATTGAAAAAAAAAACTCAGAATTTCTAGGCTCTATCCTGTGAACAATTGTACGAGTCTGATAATTTATTGTGCAGCACCTGATCCTGTGTTGTACAAGTCTTCTCATTTGTTGTCCTAGACCTTATCCTGTGTCATACGAGTTATTTTAATCTGTCGTCTGGTTCTGTATCTTGTGTCATATGAAACAAAATTTCTCTAAGTCTTTTGTCATCCTGAACATACCCATCTACCGTATGGTATGAGGCAGCAACTCATACGAAAGATAACTGTTGTCATCCTATATCTGCTAAATTGTCATCCGGTTTAGAAAATTTTGTCGTACGAGTCTCTGGTTTTGTCAGAACAGAATAGTCAAATTTGCCTAAAAATAGCTTACAGCGAACATAATACTGGTTATCATTTTCCTGAGCATAAATAGATCAAGACAATGTACCTCTGCCATTTGCGTTGCATGATTTGGTCGATCATCTTTTAGCTAGTTCAATCAACTACCTATCAAATTTTAGTCACTTAGATAACGTCTTATATAGGATAGATCGTTCTTAAAAGCAGACTGAATCTTACACTACTCTTAGAATCAACTTAGATAAATGTCTTATACAAGATAGATCATTCTTGAAATCAGACTAAATCTCAGTTATTTCTCCCAAACAATACATTAACCGAACAACTAGCTCTGAAATTGATCTTGACCTCTGCATCACAAATAACTTTAGGTCACACTAATCCATAAAAATGCCTACACAAACTAGACGTTCTCATAAGGAAGAAGCCAAAGGCAAAGGAATACCCTTTTTATACACTGACAATCCATTTTATGAAAGGGGTCCACTTACTGACATACCATCATCATTAGGCAGACCAATTTTTGATGAGCCTAAATCTCCCACTATATATGAGATAGAACACAATGACGAAAACAAGGATGATAATAACATTCCTGAAAATGATAATGATTCCTCATAATCAAGTGAGGTTGATGAAGACACTGAACCTCCAGAAAAAGAAATCCTTGACTATCAAAAGGACAAAGACTTTAGAAAAATGATGAAAGCTATCATGACCCGAGAGAAGGAAGACTATTTCTTAGAACTAGCAAAACAAGGTGCTAAACTTCCTACTAGATATGATGTTTAGGCACTTGTTACTAAAAAGAAAGATTCACCTATACTCATGGTACATTAACAATTACAAGCCTTATGAATGGAGGTCACAGAACTGAAAAATAAAGACAAGTCCCCAAAACAATATTCTCTAGAAACAATATGTCCCTTTCCATTTGACAAGAATCTATACATGCCTCCATTTCCCTCACGAGTGGAGATCCCAAAATTTGATAAGTATGATGGTACCTAAAATCCCCAAGATCATGCCAAAGAGTTTTATGCTACCTGTATGGAGTTCATGCATAATCAAATGTTCCTCATGCGCCTTTTCCTGAGGAGTTTAGGGGGTCAAGCAATGGAATGGTTCTTAAGTCTACCCAAGGGAATAAAAATGTTTGAAGAACTAATCCAACTATTTTTACAATAGTACTCATACAACATTTGACATCCTGCGACTATGATCGAGCTTTGCAATACTAAACAAAACATAGGGGAGCCTCTTCTTACTTTCCTCCAATGCTGGAGAAAGATGTTTTGTAGGTATTCTCGACCTATCCCAGACTTTGAGAAAATGGATATATTTGTCAATAACTTGGTCCCTGAACTGAAGTATAGTGTACAAATACAAGTACACCCATCATTTAACAAAATCATAGATAATGCCATTCGAATGGAAGATGTGCTCATAAATAAGGGGGATATCACACCTTGGAAAGAAACACAACCAGGATCTAGCTCTAAAGAGAAGAACAAGTATTGGAAGTTTGGCAAAGACAACAACAAGAATGTTGTTAATGATGGAGTAGTAGACACTGTCAAAACCAACTCAAAATCCACAATATTCAACTTGGCTAGTGGTACACAAGCACTTAAAACCGTTGAGGCTGTAGCAGAAAATCCGCCAAAGAAAACAAAGGAATGGTTCAAAGAAAAGCCTTGGCTTTCCAAACCTAAGTGTGATTTTACTCCTCAAAGAATTGTATGAATCCACTTTCAAAACTTTGTTGGAAAACAACTTGATAACACTACCAGATAACTCCAGATCATATGATCCAAAAGTCAAACCAAGATGGTGCAGAGAAATGAATACTGTGACTTCCATCGGAATAAAGGTCATAACATAAACAATTGCATGAAGCTAAAACATGAGATTCAAGATCTCATAGACGCTGGTAAAGTTGTTGTTGGGAATCATCCAACTAATGCAGATCATAAAGCATTTAAAGACCCTTTGCTTGTTTATGAACAAGGTGATTCTTCAAAGACCAAAGGAGGTGCCAAGGTAAATTATACTTATACCAGTCAAGACAATGTTATCAACATGATTGAGCCTTCCCACATGGAATATTGCAATGTGATTATAGTCCAAGATAAACCAAATGAATCATGCTATGCAAGAGCTCTCACCCGTTCTCAAAAGAAATTCACCCTCCAAGGAGCTAGTTCTTTCAACCTGGCTCAAGCAACATCAAACCCACCAACCTTGCTAAACAAACAAAAAGAATCAACCTTAGACAAATTTAAAAGGTTAACTTCATCATCATCTTCTATATATAGTGTCATTGAACAGTTGAAAAGGACAAATGCTCAAATCTCAATCTTTGAATTTCTAAATCTCTCATATGCTCACAAAGAGATCCTAAACAAAGCATTGCTCACCACCAACATTCCAAAAGATCTAGACATTGATCGGTTTCAGTCTATGGTGGGTCATCTGACTTCACCTCACTATCTAACCTTCTCTGAAGAAGATGACAACTCACTAAATCATCCACATAACCAACCATTGCATATTGAAGCCATGAACCACAAACACAGAGTCAAATGTGTTTTGATAGATGGAGGCGCAAGGTTGAATATCTGTACTTACAGTCTTCTTACACAACTAGGATTCTCTGAAAATGTCATTGATCCTGGCAAGAAAATAACAATAAAAGCCTATGATGAGGAAGAAAGGAATTCTAAAGGTATGGTGTCATTACCTATCAGAGTGGGACCTATAGAAAGACATGTCCTCTTCCAAGTACTTGATGTTCCTTTGTTATACAATATATTACTGGGCAGGTCATGGATTCATGAAGCAGTACCGTCAACATACCATCAATGCTTAAAGTTTCCTTATAACTGAAGTCAGTATTCCTGCTGATATAAATGTCGTCTCTAATGCATTGACAAAAGGTGTAGATACTTTTGTGCCTCATAATAGGGCAGCCTCTCTAAATGCAGATCCAAAAGCTCTAATGAAAGACTTAGAAAAGAGATTGAAGATTACAAATACTAGCATGGATGGCTACAAGATAGAACCAGTACTTTCATTAGTTTCTCTCCCTCCATCACCAAAATAGTTGGGCAAGCCATCAGAGGCTATGAGAACACAAAATTCAACTCCAAATACCATATATGATGGTCTCTTTGTACAATCTTCTACCTCCTTGGCAGATGAAATAGAAGAGGATGTTGTTCTTAACTGGCTCTTTAAGGAAGATAGTCAAAATGAGGAGGTACAACATTGTGAGATTTCCTCAAACCAATATGGTCATAGCTACAAAATGATTCAACGCATGGGGTACTCAAGTACAGGTCCTTTGGGTAAACAAAAGGAAGGTATTACTGAACCAATTCAGCAACAAACCAAATCCACAAATGATAAGGCTGGACTGGGTTATGATCCAAAAAAGACATGAGATCAAAAACATGTTTCTAAGTCTAAGTGGTAGAAAAGAATATCACCTTTAACATTACAGGAAGTAGACACTCAACAAAAAAAAGTAGAGTGTAGAAAAGAGAAAGAGGAATCAGCAGTCAAGAAAGAAGAAATAGTTAGTGCTTAAGATTCGATGGTATCAACTACAATAATATAGGAAGTTGAGGTCCCTGAGGATATAAGAGATGAAGTAGTAAGAATCAGAGAATTGTTTGCACCACTAAAAGTTCCAGTCACATATACTGGCAGGCAGCACGTAGACGATTCAGAGACTGATTCAAACAAGTATGAATGGGGTCTTGACCACTTCTCAGACACATCCACTATAGAAACTCTAGAAGAGTCTAGTGATGTCATAGATGATACTCAAGAGCTGATGCACATAAAACTAGAGAAAGAAATATAGGAAATTAGATAAAAGAGACAAGCAAATTATGAGCAAGGACTGAAAGAAGGAAGAATACCAGAAAGCTTCTTATCTATGTACCCCTATCCTAAAATAGAACAAATCAGGTATAGCACTACATAAGAAGATTTGGAAGCTACAGTACAAGTACTAGTTATCAGTCCAAAAGAAGGTGAATGGAGTAGATGATAGCAAATCACAGAAACATCAAGATCATGTCAACAAGTGTGTCAGATACAAGTGACAAATGACCCACAACATGAAGGAACTTGCAGTATTAAAGATGTTGGTGTTGATACCATACATACACTTATTAAATCACTTGAAGAAGACTCGAAAACTTCACCTAATGACTCTGATGATAATCCTATTCAGGACAATATCTACTCAGCCTCAAATTTTGAATCAGCTGATACACAATGAAGATTTGTCTACTGATCTTATCACTGTTAAACCATGATATGACATCTAGTCTGGCATAGTGAACAATGTTACAACTATGTCTATTGGATTAGATCAACTAAATATTAATGTGAACTTTAATAATCATGATCTGACTCTTCTTGTTCTTGAGACACTTACGCAAGGTATTCTTCTAGAACTCAACTTTTTGATCCGCCAATGTGATAACAATACTGTGAACACTCTTGAACCTATCCAATATTTCTCCTTAGTACATCCCAAATTGATTGACTGTACTTTACAAAACCAGCCCATGAATATACCTACTTTTGCCAATAACTATACATTAGCCTATTATCTCAATGTAGTCAAACCTATAGACTCTTCCACTAGTGAACAGAGTGAAAACATGATTGAAGCGGATATCAAGTATCTTAGTCGCAAAAACAAGAAAAATAAAAAATAAAAGATCTGATGGCGAAAACCACATTGTGGCGGTGTCAAAATCTAAAAAAGAGAAAATAAAGAACGTACCTAAAGGTGAAAACCTCTCTAAGGCGTCTGAAGGTGAGATACTTGATATACTGCCAAGTCATTTCTAGGAAAGGTCCTCCATATTGATCGAGCCAACTCAGCCAATGAACATTGGGAGTCAAGAGACACTACACATCATTCATGTAGCTCAATCACTATCAGTAGAAGTATTGAAGGAGTTCACTCAGCTATTCTTAGAAAAGGAAATAAACTTTGCATGGACGTACTTTGATATGCCAGGCTTGGATATTGATCTCATTATGCACTATCTTTCAATTACACCAAGAGTAAAACCAGTTAAGCAAAAACTCTATAAGATGCACCCGCATGTAGCACTATTGGTCAAGGCTGAACTAGAAAAATTGCTCAAAACTGGATTCATTAGAGCTATAGATTATGCCGAATGGATTTCAAACATAGTACCTGTGTCAAAGGCAGACAAGCCTATCAGAGTTTGCATTGACTTTAGAGATCTTAACAAAGCATGTCTGAAGGATGACTTTCCATTACCAAATATTGATATGATAGTCAACATGACTGCTGGATATAAGATGTACTCACTAATGGATGGATTCTCCGAATATAATCAAATCAAAATAGCTCCTAGAGATCAAGAAAAGATAGCTTTCACCTGTGCATGGGGAACTTTTTGCTGAAACGTCATTCCATTCGGGCTAAAGAACATAGGAGCAACCTATCAAAGAGCAGTTACAACTATTTTTTATGACATGATGCATAAGAATATGGAAGATTATGTTGATGACACCTTAGGGAAGACTGTGAAAAGATCAACACATATTCAAGAGTTAGGTCCTATACTTGACAGAATGGAAAAGTTCAACTCCGGTTAAATCCAAAGAAGTGTGCATTCGGAGTGACATCTGGTAAACTACTTGGCTATATCATTTCAAAGACGGGAATTGAGGTTGATCTTGAGAAGGTCCAAGATATAATGGAAATGCCACCTCCGAAGAACATCAATCAAATGAGAAGTCTACAAGGACGTCTCCAATCCATCACACGATTCATTTCTCAGCTAGCAGACAAAGCTCAACCTTTAACAAAGGTATTGAGAAAAGGAGAAATATACAACTAGGACCAGAAGTGTGAACAACTTCTTCAACAAATAAAAGAGTACCTATCAAATCCACCGATATTGATGCCACCGATTCAAGGTAAACCACTAATCTTATATATATCAGCAACTGATTCATCACTAGGGGCACTTCTGGCACAATAGGATGACAATAAAAAGGAACGAGCTATTTATTACATTAGCAGGACATTGGTGTCTTATGAAATGAACTACACTATAATAGAAAAAGCATGCTTGGCGTTAGTATTTGCATCACAAAAACTAAGACACTACATGCTAGCACATTTAGTCAAGCTAGTGGTCAAAATTGATCCACTCAAGTATCTTCTCAATAAGGCAACACTTACAGGAAGATTAGCGAAATGGGTCATGATCCTTACAGAGTTTGATATTGAATATGTGGAATGCAAAGCCATAAAAGGATAGGTAATTACTGATCAACTTGCTAAACCTCCACTTGAGGACACTCAACCACTACATAGAGTTTCCAGATGAATCTATAATGCACCTTACTCAACAACCTTGGAAAATGTTCTTTGATGGGTCCTTTACTCAAAAAATTTTAGGTGCTGGCATATTATTCATTACTCCTCAGAAGTATTCAATCCCAAAGTCTTATAAGATTTTATTCCCTTGCACAAACAACATTGCAGAATATGAAGCTTTGGTGAATGGGATAAAACTAGCTATTAAATGGAAGGTTGCAGAATTGTATATCTATGGATATTCTCAGTTGGTAGTTAATCAAATCAACAATACATATTAGACTCGAGATGAGAAACTGATGCCTTACAAGAGGATGGTTGATGATCTTAAAAAGTATTTTACTTTTATATCATTCCAACAGATTCCTAGGTCTGCAAACAGAGCAGTAGATGCTATGGCTACCTTGGCATCTACACCTGAGTTACAGGAGTCCAATTTTCGCTTTGATTTCCTAGTGGAAGAGTTATATTACCCTGGTTATGATTCTCTTGAGACCCAAATAGTCTGTGCTATTATTGGACATGACTCATCCCAATACAGCCACATCTATTCTTATCTATGTGACCAAATTATCCCTGGAAATCTTACCCGAAATGAGAAAAGAAACTTAACTCTAAACGCTTCGCAGTATGTTATCATAGCTAACAATTTATTTAGACGAGGTTTGGACGGTACATTGCTTAGATGTCTAGAAACTAAATAATCTAAACATGCATTATCGGAAGTCCATGAAGGTATTTGTGGATCTCATTCGAATGCCCTTACTTTAGCTCAAAAACTACTACGGGCTGGCTACTACTAGCCAAACATGGAAAATGATGCCATCCAATTTGCTAAGACTTGTGAGAAATGTCAGCTTCATGGAAATCTCATACATGCCCTGGTAAGGAACCTCATACCATTTATTACACACTGGCCTTTTCAGGAATGGGCCTTTGATCTCATTGGTCAGATATATTCTACTTTATCCAATGGACATAAAATCATCATAACTACCACTAAGTATTTCACCAAGTGGGTAGAAGTAGCTCCGCTCATTAAAGCAACTGGTAAACAAGTCGCCTTGTTCATCCTAAACTATATCATTTGCAAGTATGGGATACCTTCGTCCATCATGACTGATAATGGAGGATAGTTTAAGAATAAATATCTAGACAAGCTTTGTGAGAAATTCAAAATAAAGCAACACTGGTCATCAGTATATTACCCTCAAGGTAATGGACAAGATGAGATGTCTAACAAAAACCTACTGACTATCTTGCATAGAACAGTGAACAAATCCAGGAAGGATTGGCATCTGCAGCTCAATCCTGCACTATGGGCTTACAAAACAAGTATTAGAACACCTACTGGGGCTACACCTTTCTCTTTGGTGTATGGGTCTGAAGCAGTACTACCTATTGAAGTAGAAATACCATCTCTAAGAGTTTCTTTGCAAGGTCTTGTTACTGATGAAGATCATAGAATATCTAGATTGCAAGAGCTCGAATTGTTGGATGAGCGTCGGCAAGTGGCGTTTGATCATCTCAGAGTGTATCAAAAGAGAATGTCTAGAGGATATAATAAGAAAGTTCTACAAAGAAAATTTTAGGTTGGTGACCTGGTTCTAAGAGAAAATCCAAAAAATCAACAGTTTCGCGACAATAAAGGGAAGTTCAAACCCAACTGCCTGGGTCCCTACATTGTTACTGCAATATTTGGCTCTAGTGCCTATCAACTCTCAAACTCGGAAGGAGAACAGCTCTGTGAACCAATTAACACCATCCACTTGAAGAAATTCTTCGCTTAGCATTCCTTGTGCCACCAACTTGTACAACTGAAAAAGTCCTAAAAAAAAAATCAAAAAAATCATAAAATACAAAAAAGAGAAAAATCATAAAAGAAAAAAAAAGAAAAAATAAAGAAAATGCCCTAGTGAAAACCTAGTAAACAGGCACCTTGGTAAAAAAAAAAATTGAATCTTTGCCAAGCATGTGAAAACCTAGCAAACAGGCACCTCTTGTACTCAAGTGCTCCATCTATCAATGCAACGTTGGCATTTCCCACTTTCATGCATCTTTTCTTTTGCTTGTACATATTTTTTAGTCACTTCCATGACATCTTGGTTCATTGAAACCCTCATGACTTGAAACTGATCAATGTCCTAGTCTTAATTTAATTGACAAGGCACATTACATATCCTAAGCAGTGTCAACCAAGTCATCTTTCTGTTAGTGAAACCTTGTCGTCCACTTCGAGTCAGTCACCTGTCTCCTAACTACCAAAGAGTTTTTTTTATCACTGAGTAAACAAGCAAAAAAACATAACGGAAAACAATCACTAAATAGTTTGAGCTATGAATGAAAATTTTCTTTGTGTGTTGTCTTTTATATTGGTTTTCAATTATTATCCCTTTGAGTAACTCGAGGAAGTCTATTGTGACTAAGAGGAGCAAGGATTGGGGGCATAATATTTTCTTTGTTTTCTACTTGTAAGAATGATCCCAATGATCTGGAAACATATAAATTAGTTGGGTGTCTATGATAAGAGCCTTCACAACAAGGTGAAATCACCTCACATACATTGACTTTGCTTATTTGTATGCTATAGGGAGGTCCATATCATTTCTTTATGATGCAATTTGGGTCCCTACAAAATCTGTCCAAGGATATGAATGAAAAAAGGGTCATTGCAGACAAGATAATTAATATTGCACATTGAAAAGGAAAGGAACTCTAACCTGCCTGTTGTGTTTGTTATGCTCAGTGATGAATCTTAAGTATTTTAAATCCAGTGACTAGGTTTAGGATGCATTTTGCATATCATTTCACATATCATTTTACATATCATTCTACATTTTTGTGAATTTAGAGTGATTTCGGTAATGATAATAATCTCTTTATCTTCTAAATGAGAGTTGAAAGCATCATCATTTCTTACGCTAAGTGGTCTATTTATCATCATTTCTTCGATTGAGTACTTGTATTTTTGAGATGTTTTAATTGCATACATAACATTTAATATAGATTCATACATTTCATTATTCACTCATCTGCATTCATCTTATTGCATAGAAAAATGAAAACATTGCATTACTCATATTACTCATTGCTCATTCATTCATTTGCATATGAAAAGAAACAAAAATAGACATCCATAATCATTTGCATTACATACATTCATATTGAAAAGAAATGCATACATATAGAACAAAGCATATAAAAGACATCTCATAAATGAATCAACACAAGTATGATGAAGTCAAATCAGATCTCGTATATATATATATATATATATATATATATATATATATATATATATATATATATATATATATATATATATATATATATATATATATATATATATCAAGTCTAAAGGTACAAAATGATGTTGAATGACATATACAAACTCCCATCGGAGCAAGAATCGTATAGGCTACAAAAAAATGGGTGTGTCTACAAAAAAATATATCCGAGCTACAAGAAGAATATCTAGCTCTGAGCCTCTCCCTCATCACCTAGTGGAGGAGGAGGAGCCTGATGATCGAGATCCTATCGAGGTGTTTGAGCTCCCTTAGAATGTGCCATATACTGAGAATAAGGAATCACCTGTTGCGCTACTCGAACTGCCATGCTATATGCTGCGACATACTAGGCTGCCATGTTGTTCTGATGCAAAACCTCTTGCTGGAGGGTGTCTCGCTCCGCTCTCATCATCGCAAGCTGATGATCACACTCTGCTCTCAGCTCAGTCAGCTGTTGATCACGCTCAGCCCTCACCTCTGCAAGTTGTTGGTCTCGCTCCGCCAGCTGAGTCTGAGCCACTGTCAACTGTGACTGCAACTCTGCAAGATGTGCTCTCATCGACCGTCCTATGTCTATCCCTATCTTTGACCCTATCTCGGACCCTATCCCTATACCTGTGTGGGAGCATCATCCTTAATATCCTCAATGTGTGATGCTTTCTCACCCAGATCAGTAAACCTAGGAAAAGGATTCTACTAGAACCACTCTTTATATTGGGGTAGTACCCCTGCATCTGCAACAACGTCCATATAATCCCATCTGAGGCGTTGTAGACTAGTCAGCTCCTGCATGGCCAAGGCATAAGATAATCATGGAGACCATTCCTGTCTCTCCTCATCGCGCATATGTTGTATGCTCCTACGAGATCCCCTGAGGCCGACCATATTGCCTCATCACCCATGATACAACGAACCACTCAACAATAGTCTACAATCTCCCAATAAGTAGACACGTGACAAAAAGGTCCCTGCGGACTAGCCGCCAGTCATCCCAAGGCTCCAATCCTCTACAAGGTCTCCACACTATGGCTATCAAATCATCCAACTATCGCTGCCAAAAATTTGTCTTGCCCAGATGGGGCTGCGTAATATAACCGGCATACCTGTATATAATCAGTTACCTGAGCTCTCTACTATCATCTACCACCGCTCGACAAACAGGAAGATGTTCCCAAGCCCAAACCTGTAAAATATATACACCTGCGGCCATGCTCCGACCATCTCTATACATGATCTCATGCATCTCATGATACATGTGAGCCAGCAAGCAATAACCCCAGCCAAGCCTCTGAGGGGTCTCCATCAATCTCATCAACATCCTGCCTCAACCACACTGGAAACCCTACTACCCTCTATCTGGCATCAGAAAACAACCAATGAAGCCTGCTAGAGAACACACCAAAGGAAACTCCTCATTGTATCTGCTCATCAATATGTCCCAACTAATGGAATGAGTCAAAATGTTAGGATCTCTGAAGACATGCCTCACTGCCTATAATCCTGGAAGGTGTCCTAAATCGTAATCCACCTTATCCCCAACAAAAGGGATATGGAGGATCCTATATACATCCTCGGGAGTGATAGTCAACTCCCCCACTAGTAGATGAAAGGTTTTATGCTTTGAATGGAATCTCTCTACCAATGTCATGAGCATTCTGTGATTCACACGGATATCAGGCAAACTAAGAAGATGAGTCAAACCACATACATCAATATGAGCCTACTCAACCTCAAATAAATGTCGAACTAATGCCATAGTGGGAGGATAAATGCATCTAAAGAGCACATGAGGTAATTGAACTTGCAAAAACCAAACAACGAATCATCAGAAAACATTCCAAATGAGACTACATGAGAAGTAAAACATCAAGCAAATCCAACTGAGTCAAATGCAAAATCAAATTTTGACATTTAGACCTTCAAAAATGCTCACTGTCTCCTGAATGACAAGACACGGAGGGACAAAATCTCGTATGAGTTAGGAATAGCTTTCGTATGACAAAACAACCCCAAATGACAATTTATTGGACTTCGCACGACAAAATGGTCTTTTCACAGACCTTTCATACGATACAAGTGTGTAGCCCAAACGACAATTGTAATAACCTCAAATGACAAAAAGATAATTTACCAGTTACTCGTACGAGACAGAATCCTGTCTTGCACAATAAAACATGAAACCTGACCCCAAACATGCGAAAAACTTGAAAAATGAGCAAAAAAATTCAAAATTAAAAACATAAAGAGGCTTAAGATTGATCACTTACTGTTGGCTCATAGTTTTGGGGTCGATTATGACATCTCTAGTGCTTGAATCGATGCTGACGAGCAGGGACCACCATTTTCTTCGTAGAAGACTTTTTGAATTTTCAAACTTGGAGGGTTAAAATGATTTGAAAATGACACTTTTGTCCCATATATAGCCAAAAACCTAATTTTTCAACTTGCTCCAATGGACATGAAAATTGTACCCTTAGCTAATTTGACTGCTCTGATTCCATTTTCGGAATTGAAATCAAAATTTGAGATCATTTTGCTAGTCAATTTCACAATTTGGATCCTTTCGCGCTCTTTTCATCAAATGCTCATTCTTTCTTCAAATTGCGCTCAATTTCAATGCTGAATATCAATTTCAATTCTACACATCAACTTTATGATCAACTTTGTGCTTAACTCATCAATTTCAACGCCGAATTTTTCAAATATTCCTCAAAATCAATTTGTGCTCGAATAACTTATTTTCGCCACACAATTGCCTATGATCAAGTACCCTCGCTATTTTTTCAATTTCGTTCCCGTGGGGGCATACTCATGACCTTATGACCTCACATCTTCAATGTCGAGAACATTTTTCTTTTCAAATCTTCATCAAAAGTTGAGAAAAATATTTTTTAACTAAAGAAAATCAATTCTCATTGCTAAGGGGCATCTCAGCTTCATCGCTTCACATCAAGTTGAGATCTCTTGATTATCTAAATCGAATCGAATGCTAGGGGCATATCAGTTTCATCACTTCAAATCAAGTTGATATTTGTCTTTCATCTGAATCAATCTCTTAATGTTAATCAGTTTCATCGCTTCAAATCAAGTTGATTATTCATTTAAACTCAATCAAGGGTTTAAAGAGTATTTTTATCACACTCAATCTAAGCAGGTGTTCAGTATTCATTTCTTGATCAAGCTGAACAGTTTATCTTCACTCATCGTTTCTTCATCAATCAAGTTCAAGATCGATTTTTATCATCACTAACTGCATCTAAGTTCAATCAAAGTTCTAGATCAGTAAGATCCACTTCTTGATCAATCAAGTTCAAGTTTGGTATCATTTGTTTTCTATCGTTCCTCAATTCAATCAAGTTTGGGAATGGTATCACTTTAATCAGACTTCATTCAGCTTTGTCGCTTCAAATCAAGCTAAACACCTTGCTCTTCATCTAGTTCATGATCATTCAAGTTCAGAACTGGCATCTCCTAGACATCACACATTCTTTGAACCAACGCGCTGCTTGCACATTAAGTCAAAGAGGGGCAAATGTAATACCCTAAAAATGGTCACCTAAACCATGGGCCCCTAATCTTGACAACATCACCAAGGTCCTAACCAAAGGCAATTAAATCAATCTTGAGCACATTATTAATTCTTTAATCATCAAATATCACATGGAAAATCAATTACTCAATATTAATTAAATATTCATTTAATTGATTGAATCATTTCCAAGAATATCATTTTGATCAATTATCCTATTTTAATTTATTAAATATCCTTGCATATTTAATTAATTAATAAAATTGCCATTTAATCATGCAAAAGGAATTAATTTATTACAAAAGAGGAATTAATTACAAAACAAGAGTTGAATTGAAATTAAAATAAAAGATTTGAATTGAGAGAGAAATCAAACTTGAGATATTATTTCTTTTTCTAAATTTAGAACTTGAAATCAGAAAAGCAATTAATTGAATTATTGAATTATTCTCTAAAATTGGAACTCAAAGCTTTTTAGAAAAAGAAGTTTTGTTGCATTGAAAAGACTTTTTTCTTGAATAAATAAAAGAATTATCTATTTTTATCACAAATGCATGGAATTAATTTATTATTATTTCCAATGCAACTTGGACTTCTAATTTGAATGCATTTCAATTAAACTATAATTGGAATCTATCTCAAGGTTAACTAAACCCGATTTCTCAATTATTTACAATTAATCCTAAATTGAGCTTTTCTCTTGGTAATTCTCTATAAATTCAGTCTTTAGCTCTCATTTCAATTTACCCCAAAGATTTTTGAGAACACACTTGGAGATTATTATCATGCTAATTTTTCTCTGGAGTCATTGAAGATTATTGTGCTTTTTTAGATTATTTGCATCCATTTTACATGCATTATTGCTTGAATTGATTATTTGCTTGAATTATTCATCCATTTTGCATCCATATAGTTAATATCATATAGATTAAATCCTTCATCTTGGTGTAGTCTAGTCACTGGTATTGCTTATTAAAATCTTAGAGCAATCTTATACTCGCATGTTTTAGAAGGCAATTAGTCGCTTTGTTATGGTTTATTACTTATTGATTATTGAATACTAACCATGCATATAATGACTTAATTGAAGTGTTGTGCTTGCAGCTACATACCACTTTTTCACACACACAGTACTGACTTGTAAACTGTCGCTAGTGATTCTAGATTGTTCTTCCTCATTGCAGAGCCCTCTCTATATAATTCTTTAGCTTCAAAAAGAAAATTTCAATAAAAACTCACTTATTATGGTGGCCTTTTCATCATTTAATTCATGCCTACCATTAATAGCTCTGCCACCTCTTCAAAACTTTGATTTATGAAAAGCTAATGTCACTCTCAACTTTCCCTAACCTTTTCATAGTATCGCAAACTTGCCTTGTTAATTTTGTTTCTTCATTGCGAAATAGCAACAAATTTATCACTATATCGCAACACCCTTTCCCATTTTATTTTAGCTCCCTATGATATGGCGAGATGTAGTCTAGTTGTTATCGCTATATTGTAGCTTTATTTTATTAGATATCTTCAACCTACGATGTGGTGATAGTCTCTTGAGTCATTGTCATATTGCAATATCATAATTCCTTCATTTAGCATTTATAGCGATATTGTGATAATACTTTGGGTTAGTATGTTATCGGTATATCAAAATGTCTCTACTTTGCATTGAGTCCCCTCTTGCGATATGGCGATATTGTACTATCTTGGCTCCATTTATCATTGTTTCATGGACCGATCGATATAATGGAACATGGGTCTCACGAAATACGTCACGCCCCTATTTTGTAAATTACAAAATAAATAATATTTATGATTTTCTTTATATTCAAAAAAAAAAAAAAAAAATTTATTTAAATTATTATTCATAGCTTTATTATCATATATTAAATATTTTATTAGAAAGCTTTTAATATTAAATATTATATTTACAAAACTAAAAGTAAAAAAAAAAATTCTATTTTTAAATAAATATGTATTTTATGTAATATGAAAAAAAGAGGAGATGATGATTTATTATTTAAATAAATTAAATTCACTATAATATATTAAATTGTAGGTTTAAAGTGAATTAAAATAATATTACTTAAAAGCTAGAGCTTTATTAAGAAAGCACATGCCATAACTATAAAATGAAAAAAAAAGTATAGTGGGTTAACTTTTAGCTGAGTAGTTTTTCCTTGTTAAGTAAAGACTAGTCTTACTTTAGACTACTATTCGATGCTTTATAAGAACATTTATTAATATGAAAGATTTAATTTCTTAACATATATGGATAGACTAATTAGATCACATCTAAGTATCATGAGGTTTTGTATAATTGAGAAAACCATTTAGGGATTAGCAAAATTAATGAGACCACCAATTGTTGATGTATAAGTCAATATCATATATACATCTCACCAAATTTATGAAGACTAGAGAGTTTCATGCATTTAGTTTCTTGGAGTATCTTTATGTTTGGTACATTGATGATGGATTAGGGTATGTTATAAATAGATAACTTTTGAGTCATGTCAATGAAGTTGATTTCTTGGGAGTAGGATAAGGAATAAAGTATCCACGAACAATATGTGTTTATATTAGTCTCATGTCTAAAAGGATCATAGGAGGAATCTTGGTTTATTATAAGAATGAAATATGCTAGATAGGAAATAAACATGCTTATTAAGGAATTGTTCGTTATGTTTATATTAATGAATATATACTTATTCATGTTGATTTGCATGATTTGGGGATTACTCCAAAATAAATGTATGATTGTATTCTAGTGTCCTCAATTTGTTTATCATCACCATAGTTTTCATGTGATTGAGATGGAAAATACATTATGAGAAGACCCTTGTGTGTTTGTGATGTCATAATTTTAATATTATATGTAGATATATCACACTGCACAATTCCATTACTCCTACTAGATTTGCATTGTTAGTCTTCCTCGTGCTGGGATGGGTATCTTTCATGTCATGAAAGATTCCAAGGAAGTGTAACTACTTCGTGGTAGGGTGGAAACACACTTCGACAATGTTCTCGCTCATGATGTACTCAATGAAGAGATGTTTGAGGCTCCTGTCAGAGTGTTCATCATGATTTGGTCCTTATGCATTTATTGTATTTGGCCCTATGCTTATTGTAAAGGGTATATGTTTCCTTATGTCTATCTTGATGTCAGCTTATGTAATTTGACTTTATATTTTGAAATGTAATTCTTGTCTCTAACTTTGTATATCTAGACACGTGGAAGTGATTTATTCTTGATTATGTGTATTTTGTGAATTATGTTATTTTGAAATTATGGTGGTCCTTAAAAAATAGCGATACCCTTGTGAAATTTATTCATGTTGTCATCATTTCACATGATGCCCAATATTATAGGATATGGGTACTACAAAGTTGTGATATCTTTGATAAGATTTGTCTCCTTTGTTGTTGTTTTGTTGATTGCTTAGTATAGTGAAATATATATTTTATGAAATAGTGATAACTTTATCGTTTTCATTTTATTTGTCACTACTTTGCAAGCTGCTTAATATAATAGAATAATAACCCAATGAAATAGTGATACTCAATAGTATTTCTTTATGATGGTCCACCTAAGATGATAAATAGGATACATAGGTATTTTTAGGGGGAACAATGCAGGATATGAAATTATTGACTAACAAATAGGGTTCTCAACAAGGATACGATTCTTTTATGGGGTCCATTTATGGCTCAATATTTGATTCGTTATCAAGGCTTTAGTGTTAAATTTTGGGACTTTTAGGCTAGAAAATAAATTGAATTATGATAGATAGGAAACTCAACTTGTGTATACATATAATTTGGTTTAGATATTTATATGGATAGTAGCGGGAAAACAATTTAGGGATACAAATTTTAGAAGGTTCCAATAGTGGCTCTAGTTGGGGATGAATAATTATAGCAGTTATTACAAGAATCTTGAAAATTTCTAGGGTATAGACCAAAATTAAAAGGAAAAGGGAAACCAAAACTATTGTGCATGGAATAAATCTTCTTTTCTAGTAAAAGAAGTGTTTCAAGAACTATCCATGCACTGACAATTCTTGATTTTCACCAGCCATATTTTGCAAATAATAAGAGTCTTCTCCATATCTATTTGTGATGACAAATGGTCCTATCCATAAAGCTTCAAATTTTCCATGCTTCCCTTTATCCCAAGTCCTAGCATTATACATAAGAACCATGTCATCAACTTGAAATTTTCTCTCCTTGGCCCTCTTATCATGCAAAGACTTGGCCTACTATTGCATTTTGATATTTTTCTTTTAAGCCTCCATTTTGATTTCAACCAACTCTACCAATTGTTCCATCCTTTCCCCCATGGGCTCAGGTACATATATATCCTCATGCAAAATGAATTTGTAAACTGACAATATGGTATGCATAGGAATTCTTGCATGTGCTACATATACTAATTCAAAAAGAGATTAACCAATTGCCTTCTTCATTGTTATTCTATCTACCCTAACAATCAATCTCAATTTAGAATCCCAAGCCTTCTTATTATTTTCAAGCATCCTCCTAATTATTTTCAATATACTTTTATTGCTTGATTAATCCTACCTGTTACCTTGATGGTGATAAGGTGAAGAGTATGAAATTGCTATGTCATATGATTGACAAAACTCCTTAAATTTCTCAGACCTAAAACACATCTCATTGTCCATGACAAGTGTTGGTCCTTGCAATTGTAATAGAAACTAGGTTCTGAAGACTCAGCTCAAAGATTAATGATCTTTACTGAGCAACTACCTTTCCTGTAACAAAGGTTCATTTACTTTATCGACCAGGGATGTAAACATGAAATGGGTCGGCACTGTATGTGCACTTAAGCTCAAATTGCGGCCATTTTATTCTACTGCTGGAAAAGGAAATTCTCTAAAACAAATATGCAAAAACATGATGTCTTAATACATTAAAACTCACAATTGAAAATAACTTAAGGAAATACTACTAATGACAATGTTTTGGATGGCAGATAGAAACTACTCTTCCTACTTTGGCTGCAGGAACAAACACAAGAACTATTTCCAATGGCTGTAGGAGTAGTCAAATACCAAAACAACAACTATAACAAAACAAAAATTAATTGAAGAACACACAGGAACTACTCACCAAGCGGGATCCCTTGAATGAGTATATCTAGAACTCAAATAATAACTGATAAACTCATAATACTATTATTTTTATTTACTTCAAATTGACTGCACATACATAAGTCTCAAAACTGAATACTACTAACTCTATGGTCATTCTCTCTTACTCTCATGAGGAGATAGAGGCCTTATTTATAAGAAAAATTATAACAAACTCCTAACTGATCAACCCACGTCCCAGAGGAATAGGTGAGCGGGATTTATTACACTAGAAGAAGAAGTCAGCACATAAATGCAGAACAACAACAAATGTCCTGCTACTGAGAAAATATAGCGTAACCTCCTTCCTGGATTTATGTTCTATCAGGAACAATCATGAATGCTCCACATATCACTCCGTTGAGGAAGCAGTCAATTGGTTATGACCTTCTTTAATGTTGCTCCACTTTGACTGGGTCTACATCCAGCGGAATATTCATGTGTCTTTAAATCACAAGCTTAGTCATCTTTTCATCTTATCTGACCCTGCATCATGGCATTAATGTGCACAAAAACATGTGTATCCATTGATGTTAACATAGAATAAATTAAATCATATTAATTTAGATAATTTGCATAGATTAATTGTATAAAGATCATTAGACAACAACCTTAGGTCTAGGATAAATCAGGCCCAGAAATACTAGAAATAGACATCAACAAGGAAATTCCTATGACTCGTACATTACCCAAACATATTACCAAAGTAAGAGTTTTATGACAAGATTTGACAAAATTGAGCCATTATTTTGGCTCATCAACAAGCTTCACATCAACTTCAAAATGTGTTATAATATGGTCTGTGAGAAATTTTATGACTACTTTGCTAGTAGCTTGCTTTGTGAGAATTGCTTCCATCCACTTGGTGAAGTAATCAGTAGCTACTAGAATCCATTTGTGTCCTCCACTAGACTTATCTAATATCTCCCCTATGAAATCAATCCCCCATTGATGAAATGGTCCTTCTACTTGTATGGACCTTAAAGGAAATGCTCCCTAATATTTCAATTTTCTAGAGAATTTCTGGTAGGATTCACACTTTCTTATATATTGATAAGAATCTTTGAACACCGATGGCCAATAATATTTATCCCTTAATATTTTGTGAATTGTAGCTTTAGCTAAGAAATGTCCTCCACAAACTCCCTCATGCATTTCTCTCAAAATCATATCATCTTGTGCCTCATCCAAGCACAACAACAAGACACTGTCTTTATTTTTCCAAAATAAGTCACCTCTCAAAAGAACATATTTAGAAGCCTGAAGTTTTAGAGTTCTTTTTATATTATCATTCATATTATCTAGGCAATTTTGTATTCTAAGGAAGTATACTATATCAGTATACCATGAAGTGTGATCAATACTACATACAACACCATCTCCATCATTCACACTATTAACTTGGACTACTTCAAGGGCCATCAATTTTTCTAAACCTTTCCCTCTCACTAATTTGGTGATTTGGATATCAATATTAAACTCATATATCTTGTTTATCCACCTACATCTTCTACCCATGACTTTTTTCTGAGAAAACACATCCTTTACTATTGCATTTGGTATATAAGTAATTACTTGTGCTCCCACCAAATATGATCTAAAATTATTCACCGCCTTTACCAAAGCATAGGCTTGCTTTTCAGTGATCATATTTCAACTCATCTATCTGTGATGACTTACTAAAGAATGAGATAGGTTGTTCATATCCATCATTTTTCTGTAACATGACAACATCAATATTATGAAAAGATGCAAATGAAAAAAATTGAAACGGTTTGCTAAAGCCAGGTGACTTTAACATGGGGGCCTCTTTAATAGCTCTTTTAGTGGATGTAAATGCATCTATGGCTTTAGATGTCCAGTCAATATTTTCTCCTTTATTCAGCATCTTTGATATTGGCTTGACATTTTTTGCAAAATTTGAAATGAATCTTCTAACAAAATTGATTTGGCTGAAGAAGGACTAAATAGCCTTTATTGTTTTGGGAATGGGAATCTTGTCCATATCCTCAACCCTTTCAGTGTCAATCGTGAATCTTTCTTTAGCCACTATGTGTCCTATCAATTTACCCTCAGTAACTGCAAAGTGGCATTTCTTAGGGTTCAATGAATTGCCATATTCTAATGCCTTAATAAATATTTTTTCTAGATGCATATAGTGATCTTTAGCCTTCTTTGAATATGTAGTCAAGCCATTCTGATACACCTTTTAGAAAATATACAATAGATTCAAATAGAAGCTGGAATAATATTACACAAATAATTTTTTGCTTCTCCACTTCTTTTTTATTCAATACACATTGCATATACATAGGATTTACTAATCCTATTTTATTGGGAACAACCCAAACAACCTCCCTATTAATATATTGAGTTGTTTTAACAACCCAATGCAAACCCATGCATACTAAAATCCAATAACCTATATAAAAAACTTAATAAATAATTATCATAGCTCCTAATAATATAAAGTTGTTTGTCAACAACTTTATAGCTAACCTAATCTCCTATGTGAACACTAATTTCCAACACCCCCCTTAGTGTAAAAGTACAACACAATACTTGATGACCACACACAATAGCTCACCAAACACTATAAGATAAGAGTAGGGATATACACATCTACTCGTGACAAGAAATAGTGGAACTCATCTCACTACGCTCACTTATGCTTTCATCCAAGGATAGGGACAAACACATCTATCCATGGATCCAATAACACATCTATCCAAGTTCTTACATGAAATTTGGATAGGGACAAACACATCTATCCAACATCAATCATGAACAGGGACACACAAATCTACTCACAACAATTATGATTGGGAACAAACACATCCAATCGTAATTACCAACTCTTGTGACTGGGGACAAACACATCCACTCATCTTGTAAATAGGGACAAACACATCCATTCATAGACAACCAACAATAGTGATTGGGGACAAACACATCCAATCACTTACATCATCTTGTGAATGGGGACCAAGACATCCATTCACAAGCAACTAAGAAAATATGATTGGGGACATACACATCCAACCACAATTTACAAAGCTTGAGAACCAAGTCTTTGTTTTCACATATATAGCCACCATTATAGATCATTTCCACTCTAATCACAAATGATATGAGACGGTTGCCGCTACCACCTAGAAATCAATCTTGGCTTTAGTCATTTTGGCAGAAGTTATTTTGTCACTAATACAGTTTCACAACCTCGTTGCTAGTGACTAACGAGAGGTCGTTGAATTTCCTCCAACCTTCAGTGCCTCCAACCTCCAATTAGTTTGATACTTAGAAAATTTTCTTTGAGGATCAATTTTGGAATGCCCCCCCTTGACATGAACTTCTCTTTTACAAACCATGAAAGTGTCGAGTACCACCGATCATGCACTCCAAAGACAATATTTTTTTTTTCTTTTTTTTCCTTTTTTAATATTATTTTTTATGAAACAACTATTAATGACTGAGTTTCTAAACAAAATGGTATGAATTAAATTTAAAAAAAAAACTAAATAAAATGAAATTATTAAATGACTCGATGACCATAGATAATGCTCAACTCTTCCTGCCATCAAGGAATTTGGCCATGGAAACCAGCAGATAACAAGTAATATAGAACTTGACGTTGATGTAAGAGGAGCGTACAATGAAACCCACTTCAAACAAATATAGGCCGCAACTGCTCTGGACAACAATCACTTGTTTGACAAAAAAGATGAATTGAATGGAAGCCAATCAGAATCAACCCCACCAAACTTTGTCCCTAATTAAAAAATCATTGCACTATCAATGCAATACACTCATATGGTCTACTAATTATAAGGACACAATGTGAGTGAATGTGTGGATATGGAAGGAAAATAAAATAGCCTCGGTCTATATGCCTTGTTGCAGCAATTGAATCTTTTCACTTAGCATCTCTTCTATAAAAGGAACAACACAAATAAATCACTCCTTTTGACTGAAAAGACATCGCCTTCAAACTATAAAGTATATGGGCCAAAACGTTGCCATCAAATGCAAGTCAATAAATTGACTGCAAACATGCAAATCCAGTCAATGAAGAGATCATGCTAATCACTAGAAGAGCTGCGCATATCTCTCTAGTACCAAAATAAGATCTTCTTTCCACAACACGTTGCCTACAACTTGAACTGAAGCAAGAATAGATCTGCGGCCTACAAATTTAATGTGACATTCAATTCCACTGAATATTTTCTTCCAAATTTTCTATCACCTAACTTAAAACATTCTTGGCATTACAATCTCAATGCATAGGCACATCAATCAACAATCCTCTGTTACAATTTTAGAAAATATACAAAAGTGTCAAATAAAAGCTGGAATAATATTACGCTAATAATTTGTTTCTTCTCCACTTCTTTTTTATTCAATACATATTGCATATACATAGGACTTACTAATCCTGTTTTATTGGAAACAACCCAAACAACCTCCCTATTAATATATTGAGTTGTTTTAACAACCCAATGCAAACCCATACATACTACAATCACAATAACCTATATAACAAACTTAATAAATAATTATCATATCTCCTAATAATATAAAGTTGTTTGTCAACAACTTTATAGCTAACCTAAGCTCCTATGTGAACACTAATTTCTATGATGATATTTATCAAGTCAACAACAACCACATCCATCGCCCTTTGAAATGTTGCACCAAGGTTGGTTAAACCAAAAGGCATTCTAGCATAAACATATGTGCCCCATGGAGTAGTGAACGTCATTTTATACTACTCATACTCCTTGACCTTAACTTGATTATAGCCTGAAAATCCATCCATCGTAGACAACAATTCACATCTAATCACCTTTTATAATATAGCTTCCATATTTTGAAGAGGGTAGATGTCTTTCAAAGATGATATGCTCAGATTCTTGAAATCTACACATAATCTTATGTCTCCATTCCTTTTCCTTACAGGAACCAAATTTGATACACAGGATGAATGTCTAATTGGTTTAATTATTCCACCGTCTCTAAGCTTTTACAATTTTTCCTGCATTTTGGGGGCCAATATAGGGTTGATAGGTGTCTTCTTCTATCTAAATGGCTTGGCATCAAGTTTCAATGGTATTTCATGTTGTAAAAGGTCTTCTCTGTAATATTTCAAATCATCATATGACTAGACAAATATGTGCTTATATTTTCTTAACAGATCTAAAATCATCTATCTGACCTTTGGGCTAATTTTTCTGCCAATGTACACCATTTTTGGAGAATTGTTTGTTCCTAAATTTATCTCCTTCAAATCATTTTTATTAGCTAGAGCAACCTTGGTATTCAACCTATCATTTCCATCAAATACCCTCTCCAGAGCTACCAACCCTTTAGGTATTTTGTTTGTCTTCAACTGCACTATCTCATTCCCAAAAATTATTTCTTTGTCATCCACCACTTGGACCAAAGCATTACAATCTATCTCTTGAGATTCATATTGGTCCATACAATGCAAGAACTTTAATATATCATCATCATCATCATTAAAGACCTACCAATGATACACATTATCTAGTCATGAAGGCATTTCCTTAACTTCTACCTCAGTTATGTTAGTGAGAGTTGGATCATTTTGTCTTAGAGCAATATTTTACAGGAAGTCTGCCATTATGTTTTTTGACCTTTCCATCCAATCAATTGAAAAGGCATCTAATATTTCTACTAAATCCCATATTGCATGCTTATACTACTTTAGCCTTTTATTTTTGGAAGAATATTTAGATCTAAGTTGTGACACTATTAATTTGGAGTCCCCAAAGACACTTAGCAATTTTATACCATGTTTAATAGCTAAGTTCAACCCCAACATCAGTGCTTCATATTCAGCTATATTATTCGTCTATTCAAATGATCATAAAAAAGGAGTATTTGAATGTTTTACCACTTGGGGCAATAAAAACCACACCTGCTTCATTTTCTTCCTTGCTACAATATCCATCAAAATACATATGCCACACACCTTCTTTATCCAACTTTAATTCTCTATCCATCATATGAGTATTTTCAAGTTGTGGTTGTGAAGGTTCAATCCTTAAACTCCCTAAATCAACATCACAAAAAAAAAATCATCTAATTAGGGTCAACGTGTTCGATTACATGTTCAACTCTAAGCTCCCTATACAATTTCAAATCCTTTCCATTCACTGGTATTGTCACATATGATAGATCTAATTGGACATTTCCTCCTACTGCAATTGTCTACTATCTAGATAAGAGCATGCCAAAGTATGGAGGACAGTCAACCACCATAACATGAGTTTTATATGAGGCTTCAGGGTATGATGTAGCTGATTTGAGTTCCACATCCCATATTACTCCAATAACTAGATAGACGGGTTGTCCATAGCTTAACACTTTCCATAGTTAGTATCAACCCACAACCCTAATTCCTTCATTACTACAAATGGCATGATATTTATTGATGCTCTTGAGTATATCATGCAATTCTTGACCAGTTTTTTATTTATCAACAAGTAGTATAAAAGGAGTCAATTTGTGAAGGATTCTTTGTTGGGGTGTCTCCTAAATATACTTCAAGAGTTTTCATCACCTCTCCTTCATTTATGTCTTTACTTTTGCTTTCCTACTTACCACCCACCTCATCCAAAGGAGCCTCAGATTTGTTGGAGACATTTGAAATTAATTTGACAGCACTGTTTCTATATTCTTCAATTTTCATCATCTTCAGGAGTGGGACTGACATTTTAATTTGTGACAAAGCTTGAGTTATATCAAATGTTGGCAAGCTAATATTTTGATCATTTTTACTCACCTTTGCCTCATTTGGCTTTTTCTTCTCCATGCCTTGCTAATTCTGGTGGTAATTTGGTGGCATTTTATTTTTATCTACTACTATTTCTTTTGGGATATATTTTGGTGTAATTGTCTACCTTCATTATGTTTGGTAGCTAGAAGATTTGGGCCACTAGTTTGTTTATCTTTTACAAATACCCTGGTTGGCTCCTTAAGAATTATCTTGAATTCATTCCATGAACTGGGTGTTGCATCAGGGAGATTATTAAACCAATCTCTTGCATCTTCAACCAATGATTGCATAAAAAACTTCATGTACACATCTTCATATTGTACATCAAAATTATCCATGATTGTTTCAAAGGCTCTAATATGATCTTTTTCTGAAATGGTAAGGTTCCCTGAGAATTTAGGTACTGTATTTCTTACTTCATTATCAATCAGATTTGGGTATCCTAAGATCCCTGAAAAATTCTAGCTATCTAAATCTATTTATATTCATGGTCCTTCTAGAAAATAAATTTTGCCTTTGATTTGGTTGATATTGTGCTTGATAATTTTGCACTTGTGGGCCTTGTTGAAATTTCTTATATTGTTGATTTTGTTGACTCGCAAAATTTGGTACACCTTGTTGATATTGTAAAAAAAATTGTAAGTTCTAGTTTACACCAACATAGTTGTATGGATTGTAATCATAGTTAAGGTGACCCCCACCTCCTTGGGCTGCACTAATTCTAGGTGGGAGAGAGGTATTAATAGATGTTTGTGGAACACTAACTTGGGTAGTCCCTGATACTGTGATTGTTTGGGTAATACAAATAGGTGGGTTGGCAATGGATGTATTTATATGAGATGAAGGATGAATAGTCATGGTAGTTTTTATATTGGGCATAACACTTGTCATAGGAATTCTTTGTTGTATTTGGGAAGAGGCATGGGTATTAGTTGTCTATCATGAGCACTATGGGGAATTATTTTGGGCTATATAGGAATTGCTTATTAGGTTCAACATTTCTTAAGAAATGAGATCTCTTTGCCTTGTTAGCTTCAAACATTCTACCTTATCTCTCATTTCATTTATTTGATTCTACAACTCTTGCATAGTTGACTCACCTTGTGCCCCCAACAAAGTGACATTATGTACTTGGGTGAAGTGCATCCTTTGAACATCGGTTGAAGAAGAAAACCCAAGAGGGGTATAGGGTGTTTGATGCCCACATCCTGGACTTGACAGTTGGCTTGATGTCTCAACTTGAAATTGATTGTATGTTGTTGCTACCCTAGCTAGAGTCACTTCTTCAGATTTCCTTTGTAGTTCCTTCTCTTTTGTTTTGAGGCAACCATATTGCATTTATGTGATATTATTTATTGATGGGTTGTAATACTAATTTACTCTTTCATTTAGAGATCTGTTTAGATCCATGGGTGAAGTGGTAATATTACTAGTGGATGTAGGGTTTGATAGCATTTTATTTGAACCCCTATTACTCCAGCTCTTATTTTTATTTATTGTCATTTTCTTAACATTCAAAGGATAGATAGGATTCCCTTGTTTTAATGATCTCCTCCCAAACATAGAAATCCTTTTAAATCCTTTCAATTGTAACAATAGCCACCTTCTTTTGAAAGAAATAAAACAAGTTTTGGTCTTTCAACTTTATCCAGAGATTTTCCCTGCAAAGTCGCCAATATGTTGAATCCCAAATCAACAAATTGCAAAACCCTAATAATGTGTCAAGTTCTATAATCAGGTTGTACAATTGACTTGCCCAATGAACAAGAATCTTCTGAAAGAACATGTCTTCTACTCTTCAGGCTCTACAAAACCTTGGTGGGTGTACCTTTGATAAATAAAGAAAATTTAACTTTATACTAAAATCCTAATTTTAAATCCACTTAGTATGGCACATATACTTGAAGTGAATGGATATTTGATACCTTATTACTCCTACTCTTACTTAATCCTCTAAAATAAATAAAGAAAACTAAATCTAAAATGAAAACTGCTTTATATGATCATGATTAGTACCTTCTCTCAGGGCCACAGAGTCACATACATCCAGTTCTTGATTCTAATTCGAGTTACTTGGCATTCAAATGTGTTTATTCATTATAAACATGCAAAAATGGAATATTATTTGATTATTCATGTTAATCCAATTATTCTCTTCCAAATTGTTGTAATCTAATTAAATGGAATTTAATTCTTCCTTATAGAAACTAATTAACCAAATCACACAATAGAAAAAGTTGCTTTGATAAATCAGAAATATCTTTGATATCCTAAATTAAATGAATAAGAGAAATAAATTGGAGACAACCATACAATATTTTTCCATCCACCATTTACAAATAACTGAAAAAAAGAAGTTTGAATTGTTGTATTATAAACTGCCACTGTAAGAAGATACAAAATTTTCTTGCTATTGCTTCTTTTTTCTAATTGGTCATGGTTTCTCCCAGATATAACAAAATTGGGAGAATCAACAAGCTTTAGACTGTTACATTATGATTTTTCATAACTAGAACATTTATGTCTAATAGGAGAAATTAATCAAAACATTAAGAGTTTTGACAAAGTTTTTGTAACAAACATGAAAATAGAACACAATAATAAAATATGAGAAGAATTGATGAATGTGGGCAAGCCCGTTATCATGACACTATGAGTAGCAACCCATGGCCAATGGGCTAGGCAAGGTTCTACTTTAAATTGGGTGTGCTCCACATCCACCAACTAACTTTCAGAGCACTTAATCTCCTAAGGCCTTCAAGTAGGTGGTCTCTCGCTAGTACACTTCATAATCACTTGGCCATTTAAAGTTTTGAATAGCAGGAACATTCATGACATGATCCATCCAAATTTTATATGTCATTGCTCGCACCTCTATGACAAACTTCAAGTAATCGAAATCCAATGTTATTACCTTTGTCTTGGAGCAAATTGAAATTTTGAATGTGTATATCCCTTTCCTCCACATGTGCTATAATCTTTGGCAACATTTGGTAGAAATCAATTTTCCAGTCATTGAAATCCTTCATGTGCTTATCCTTATCAATAATATGAGGCATTTTCTAGTATTGAAATGTATGAAAAGAATCAATTTTGGCCCTCACTTTTTGATCTTCACTAGAAACATACCCGATATCTTCAATGATTGCACTTATTATTTTCTCAGTCTCTTTTATTGTTGGAGGAGAATTAGGATCTCTTTGTGTTACTTTGCACAGGGTAGTTAGAGTGTGATATGTCAGTTGCCACATTTTTGCCAAAGACTCTAACTTTGATTTATTTTCTTTAAAAGTATCTATAATCCTCAACAAGGAATCACAACCCTTATATAATTCATTCAACTTGTCAATTCTGAGTTTTACCCTATGGGCCAATATCTTCTCAAAAGTATTGAGAATCTGTTGTGGCATTTTTTCAAGGCCTCTTCATTAGTCGCTCGTAGGTCCTTAATCTCCTTCTAGTATTTTTTATTCTCTTCATCCCACCCTTTGATATCCTCAGTGTTGTCTATTGGTGTAGGGATACCATGTTTGTGTAGAATGATAGCTTTATGTTGAATGCCATGTCCTTTTTCTCTATCCTTCCACATATAATTTTCAATATACAACCTATTGATATCATTATTTATTTCCCTATGTCCCTTTTCAAGTTCAACTATTTTTTTCTCCATGTGCTTAACTACATTTCTGGTAAACATAGCTGAATGCATGGTCAATGTGACTGCCTCCAATGGGGAAGTATCTTTTATGGTTTTCAAGATTGTTGTTCCCTATGTCTCTATCACCATATCTACTAGCTTTGGTTTATTGGCGCTTTTAAAATTCACCCATGCAGCTAGTATCTTAGTTTTGGGATTGTACCCTGTACTACTTACCCCTTCATCATAATCAAACTCTACCACTAGCATCGGGTCTTCTTCATGTCTCACTTGATCTAATAAAAACATTTTTTTTAAGGTTATTCTTGGAAAAATCAACATATTACTCTTCATGACCACTTCCCTTTCTTCCAATAGAGTATAATGTAGATCATCAAATTTTATTTCTTTAAAGGTTTAAGCAATAACCTCCTTATGCTAGGACTCATCCACACCCATGAGGTTCTTCTATTTTTTCCTTAAACTCCTTCATTTTTATTTTCATCTAAAAAACTTTAAACTTTGGAGTATGGATGAATTCATCATCCTCTAAGAACCTCATTGATATCACTATCCTTTCATCTATAGTATTCACAAGCTCTGCCCCCTCTTCCATTTGAGCTTCATAGCCATGGGTTTCATCTTCATATCTTGGTAGAGCCATTTGTGATTGATTCACCCCTTTATAATCCTTTAAGGCCCTTAATTTACTGATGGCCTCATTAGTGTCTCCTTCTCCCTTTGACTCTTCATAAGGCACAAGGGGATCAAGGTCATTTATTTTTTGTTTCTTGGATGCGGGAGAGGTAGGAGAAGTCTCCTACATAGATTCATCATCAAATAGATCATGAATAATAACCCCATGGGATTTATTTGGTGGAAATGTGGCCTCCTTCAGTGCGGATCCACTACTTGTTGATATTACATAAATTCTTTCAAAATTATCTAAACACAAGTCAATTATCTTTAGCTCATCAGTTTCTTCATTAAAAAATCCAGGGAAACTAGGATCCATTTTCTTCTTTTCCTCTTACAGTCTCATTAGAATATGGCACTTCTTTCTTCTCTACACAATGTCTTGAAATGATATATAGTTTCTAATAAAGTCTTCTTGTATCAGCACAACATGTGAAATTTTTTTAACAATAGAACCATTATGACACTCAGGATCATAGATCCTCTCTGGGATAGATTTCAAAGAATAATTCATCTTCAAATAGCCCTAAAATTTCTCCAAAATATTTGATCCAATATAAAAATTTGCACATTTAGTGACATGGGGAAAGAATGTCACCTTCTTTCTTTTTTCTATCACTTCCTTCTCAAGAAAAAAACTTTTGCCACATAAATTCTAGAAATGCAAGCTCGTCCGACACAAATAGAGGTATCAAGTGAGGAGCATGAGGGCACCCATATACTCTAATGATGATATGCTCTCTCATGTAGAATCAATCAAAAAAATTATGAGTATGGCCCTTTTCAAGATCAAAGGCAAGTGGTCTTAACACCCTTCTCAAATTTAGTGATATTATTTCAACTTGATGGTTGAGGGCAACAAATATCGCAATAGCAAATGACTCATGAAAAGATTTATAGTCACAATCCCTACATCTTTTATCCCATAAATAATACCATAAGTGCACTAGTAACATGTTTCCTTGGTCATCAACCATCCCTATTTTTAGCCACTGGCTAAAATACTATCTATTTTGATACAAAATTAAACAATACAATAGAGAATAGTGGCAAAAATCACAACTCTTCTTCTCTTTCCATGCCACAATCTGTTCATGAATTTTTCTCTCAATTTCATATGCAAAATCAAAATCTAGGTTTACTTAAAAATTTTGGATTCTCATAGCCATGTACATTAATGATACTAGCATTTTTATGTTGGTATCTTCTCCTAATATCTAACACAAGGCAAAATAAGTTTTCTAAAAATATACTAGAAAAGCATCCACAAAGAAGGGCTCATTGCTTGTAATTATTAGGGGTTTATTGTTTATACCCCTCCTATAATATGAGAGCTCATCCTTTCTAAATGTTTTGTGTAATATATTTTAGTCCATTTCAAACTATTCAAGGTAAACCTTGGTTAAGGCTTACTTATTCAACATGAAAAAATCTATGATGGCAGATTTGGTGACTACCAACAAGGGATTTCAATTAGGCATTCTAATAGTTTTAGTTATAGGGTGGTAATTATCTGCTAACAATGTAATCAGTTCAACATCTATGAAGTGTAGTGCCCACTCTTGAGTAGACTCTTTTTTCATTATGGATTGACCTAATTGGGCCTTTATTTTGTGCAATGGATATGATTTGATTTATGTGATACATGGATATTGATTATGACTATCTACATTCTCAGTTGATGATAGACATTACATGATCTTATACTATTGATGTTATTGACTGTGCTCATGACTAGTTATAATTTCTAGATGGTTAGTAATGGCATTTTGGTTATCATGTGCTTTGATAGATTTTATGGATCATGCTTCATTTTGGAATGGATATACTAACCCTAGTTTGATTTACTTATGATGCAATGTTTCATGATATATGTTCACAGTATGGATACCGTTTGACTATCTTCATGGGGGGTCAACATCACATCACTCATTACGAGCAGGATGTATCGTTGTGATATCCCTCCACCTACATGTCTTGTATATATATATATATATATATATATATATATATATATATATATATATATATATATATATATATATATATATATATATATATATATGTGTGTGCACATTTATCTTCATTATGGTTGTAGGGTTGCAGGTACTAAGACATTCATTCCTCTCAGGAAACTGGGTGCAAGCTCCCCTGGCTTTACAAGTGTGAGTGTGTCTCTTCCCAATGGCAAATATGTGGTTCAGAGGTGTCACTGGTTCCCTACCCACACTCTAGGTCTAGGTTGTCATTGAGTACTTGTCATCAGGCTTGGCAAATTTTGCCATATTGAGTCGATCGTCGTGATTTGTGAGTATGTGACATGGTGAGTTTGATTATTTAGTTTATTCAATTTATTTAAATTGTGAATTATTGACCATAGTAATAGATTAATTATTTTATCTAGTTACCACAATTAATTGATTTAGTAATGGATTGATATTATTTAATAATTGGCTATAAATGATTTATTCGATTGAGAAATTATTTGATAATAATTTATGATCTTTTTTTGTGGTAGTGTTATTTTAATTTATTACGATTTAACGATTTTTGTTTATTTAATTATTCTCGCGATTGGATTTAAAATAACATTTAATTGAGATTTTATTTAATAATTAATGTTATTTAATTATTTATTTGTTTATTTTAATTATCTTATTTATCTAATGTTGAAATTTAATATTTATTTAGTTATTATGGGTTTGATTATTTAAATGATTTTTAATTTTTTTATTAAGGAAATACAGGTTTTGAAGGGCCCCTAAAACCCTTTACATCAGAATATAAAATAGATATAGCATTGAAAGCCCAACAAGATAGTACAACCAAAAAAATAGGGACTACTCCAAAAGACAAGAAGTTACCCAAAAAAATCAAACAAGGGAAAGAACTTGACTTCTCAACAAAGAGGAGAGAGCCACAACCAAAAAAATAGAGTCTACCCCAAAAGATAGCAGGTAACCCAACCAAAGATAGGGCTAGAAAAACTAGCCCAAGCAACCCACAATGCGGGCCCTCAAGATTTACAACTAGCCTTGTGGGAACAAAGAGTCATATCAAAGGAAGACTTGGACGTATTTGAATGTTTCCCCTTTATAGTAATCCAACCCTCTTCAACTCTAGCAACCGCCATAGACCAATCCAAGGAGCCCAACACCGATATATCTAGATTGGAGGAAGGAGTGAGAGGAGAGTGAGCTACGACCGTTGCAGGTACATAGCCACAATTAGCAGATGGGGCAGGAGAAGAAACAACACCTTGTGAACCTATTGGTGGGGTAAGAGACAGCAAACCCATTTCAGTAGAAGAGACAACAACATCCTGTAATCCAACATTTTTAATCATCGAGCCATCCTTAGTGGCATCCGAAGAAACATTCTTTGCAAATAAGGAGTCTTTACCAGCCATTGAAACCCCAACATCCAATGAATCATTAGAAGATTCCTTCTTAACCGTATAATGTAGGTAAGAGGCCCCCGACCACCATGAAGCTGCAAGATTTTCTTCTCAAGCCCACAATTCCTAGCCGTATGGCCGGTTTTAAAGTATTTTTGACACCTAAAAGAAATACCTTCATAATCCAAAGTTTGAACCCAGCTGCCAAAAGAGGAGTTAATGAAAATCTCAACAGGTAGTCCCTTAGACACATCTAGCTCCACCAAAATGCGAGCAAAAGTAGTGTGATAAATCTCATAGGATTCGTTATCCACCATAATGAAACTCCATATAGCATCACCAATTTCCTCAAAGAGAGAATGAGTCCACAAATGGATAGGAAGATAAGGGAGCCGAACCCAAACCGGGATTTTGTTGAATTTTTCAGTAAGGGGGTTAAAATCAGAGTGCCAAGGTTTGGCCAAAAGAGGCATTTTATCTTTCTCATAGAAAAAAAATTCATACATAATTTTTTTCCTATCTTTTGCATTCTCAAATTTAGCTAAAAAAATTCTTTAGCGATAGGGTATATGTGGACAGTACCAGACATGAGTGGATCCCAGTGCTGAGAGATCCAAAGATGTATCTCTAGGAGGCTAGGCCAAATACTCTTGAATCTACAGATAATACCATGCTCCATAAAAACCTTCACATTATTTGCTATTTCATAATCTTCCTCCTTGATCACATTAATAGAGTCTGCATAGGAGATGGGGACAAACCCCCTTTCCCCCCCCTCTACAAAAATAAGTTGACGGTGCCCAAGCAGAGTCGATGCCCGCAACCACCATTGCCCAGGAGGGACCTGCTGGAGCCATAGCAACAGACTGGGTCGAGTTTCCGTCAAGGAGAACAGAGGAGTGAGTAGGAATAGTAGGTAGAGTGGCAATGGTAGTAGGGGAGTGAGCAATATTTTGAGTAATTAGAAATAATAATGATGATAAGGGTAAATAATAAATAATTACCCTACTTTTTATCTCATAATATTTTAATAATGCTTTGATTATCTTGATAATTAATATATGTGTGTGTGTGTGTATTTATTATATTTCTTAGTGAAGAGGGAAATATATTTCAAATGAAATATTCCTATTTGCTAATGTGAAGGCTAGGGTTTCATTATTTCTCTTTGGCTTTTATATGCTTGTCATGATATGTATTTTTGGGGGCTCCTTCTTCTGCAAAATTTTCTTCTGCATTCAATGTTGGCTAGCAACTTGGGCAATTGGGGAGTTTGGTCTACAAATCTTTGGCTTGGAATTTTATTTTGGATTTGGATTGTTGTTATTGCTGGAGGTAGTGATCAAGCTCTACATTAGATATTTCTCTTCCATCACTCAGGGAAGAGGTTGGTTTCTTGTTTTCTCCTCTTTTGTTCATGTTTCAGCTCAAATCTTGTGTTTATTCTTTGTGTTTGGCTTTGCCTGAAGAGAATGTGTAATTCATTTCTTGTAATGTGATTTACTGATAAACTAAGAAAGAGAAAATATATTGTTATGAATTTGCAATGTAAATTTGTGTGACTACTTGTTGTCTTGAATCTGGTATTATTTCTCTATCTAAGGAATTTGGTTGTTAAACCCTCATTCAAATTTTCCTGCAATTCCAATATATGTACTCTTGTAAAAAAAATGTTATTGTTATTTTGGTTCGGGGCATGTTATTTTTCCAGCAACCATGTTGGATGGGTTGTTGGCCTATGTTATGTTGCCCTGTGTTCATCCCTGCCCCCCCCCTCCCACCCCCTGCATTCTATTATCTTTGTTTGATGTTGATAGGAAAACCCACTTCATGGGTTTGGTGCAAGGTACCACCTTACGACATGATGGGTGTTGCAGCACCACCCATGTCGTGGTGGTGCAAGGCACCACCCCACAACATGGTGTGGTGTTGCACCAACCATGTGGTGGTGGTGCAAGCACCATCCATGAAATGGGGGATGCAACACCACCATGTCGTGGTGAGTTCTCAACACCACCCACAAAATGGGGGGGTGCAACAACACCACCAATAATGTGGTGTGTGCACTATAGCACCCATGTCATTGTGGGTGCATAATACAGCAGCCGCACCACAATTTTGGTGCCGGGGTTATTTAGTATTATTGTTGTTCATAAAATTGTCATATTCAATGGGGTCAAACACCCATTTCAATGGGTTTGATATACTCGTTAGTCATCATTAGTGTGTTGGGTAGTTTTGTGTATATTTATGTATACTTAGTAATTTGAATGTTGTAATATGATGTTTATTTGACCATTTTATTATTGAGTGTATGAGTCCACATAATGGCTGTATACAAATTTAATGTTTGGAATATATGTTTTGTTGTGAATTGGGGTGAAGCTCGTGAGTTATAGCATGGGCCAAGTGTAATGTAAACGTTGCCCCAACTTAATTTATTGTCTTCTTTTGTGCGTGTCATTTTATGTGTTATGTTATGTTGTGTTTTGGTACCAGAGGTTGTCTTGTGTGTGTTGTGTTTCAAATTGATTTTAATTTCAGTTTTGATGCCATTGCTTGAATGCAAGACTTGTATTTCTATTTGGATATGTCTCATGATGTTTTTCCATGGGAATTAGTTTACTTATGTTGTTGATTATAAGGACAACAAGTGTGAAGACCTTGTTGGGTTTGTATTTATTTGGTTGCAACTGCATTATGATTTGATTTATGTATTGCATTGGTCAAGAGGCTCATTTCTCTTGTATATTGATGTTCAACTTTCATGAGTATGTATCTATGCGTGATTTGGCATTGTATGATGATTTATTTCAAATTGACTTATCTAGCTTAGAGCCTCTTGTAATGTTGATTTTGGGTCCATGTAAGGGAGTGGGCTCCTTTGCGACACCCAAGGTCACGAGAGATGGACTATCATGAGGTTCCTTGTAAGGATGCATGAAGTTTAGGCCTCTTGAGAGCAAGGGAGTTTACCTTGTTTTTAATTAAGTGATAACTAATGAATGAATGAGAATGGGTGGTTAGTCAATTAAAAAGATAATAATAGATAGTTCCTCATGACTCAGACCTAGGGAGGATGTTTTAGGCTGAGTATGAGAAGATCATGGAGACAATAATCCAATCTCCCTTGATCTCTTAAAAGTTGAGATGGATCTGCATGCCCTTAGTGATGTAGAGATAGAATAGAAGTTGGTCTTCTTTTGAGGTTGGTGGGCTTTTGTTCTTAATGTGCTTCCCAAATCAATCCCTAGGCACAAATGGGATTCTTCTAAACCTTTCTCCTATCTCCTCCTCTCTATTCAACACTGCTTGCACCCTATTGTATTGTACATCACTCCTCCTTACCTTCCATGCTAAGGCATTCAAGTCTGAAATGAGGTCCTCTTGTGTGTCACCAAAAATGAACAAGTTTGGTTGTCCAACTGGCTAAATCTCCTCTCTTCTAGGAATGGGCAACTGTTGGAGAACCATGGTTTACCTAATCTTGTTTGCACCTTTAAGGATTTAAATCATATTAATGTGTTGATTGAGCATCTGGACAGGTCTACAAAGTCTAATGATTGTCCTTCACCTTTTCAAGAGTGAAAATATCCAAGTTGGATGCAAAGAGCGTTGGTTTACTCAAGGCAACTTCTAGGTTAAGAAGGTCATCTTGATCAATGACTTAATGCAATGCTATGGAGCTTGTAGTAGGGTTTCTTAGGTCTTAACTCATCAATTTTGATGATTTGGAGCAATCATTTACTTCTCCTTCCTTACCGATTTCACGAAATTGTCAAATTGGCCCCAAAAAGGCTACTAGAATTAGCCCTAGTTTTTAGTGAAAATTGTTCACCCTACTCAATCTGTTAAAATTCATGGAAAAATCTTGGAGATGTGGTCATTTGATGATGAAAACTCAAGGATTTTTGCTATCGCAAGTACTGTACGGACTGTTTGAGGACTGTCCCACAAAATAGGCACTTCTCAAGGGTTTTTGAGGATTTTAGTGAGGGTTTACAATTTAAAGACCTTCTCCATGATGCTAGACCCAATTTAAATGTTCAAACCTTTTTATGAAATCTACCAAACACTCCCAAGGATTCAAAATCCATCTTAGAATATTGTCATTATGTCAAACAAATGCCATGTTGCTGCTTTCACACAGAAATAATAGTCTAGAGGACTGAGACTGCAATGTTTTTAATGTTTTGCATACATTTTCAACCTTTGTAAACCAAATACAATGAAAGTCTATCAAATATAGATGCAACAATGACTTGACAGTAGTTGGAGCAACCTGTAAACAAGTAGGAAAGGATTTTTTTCATGACTGTTGGTCATTTACCCGCCATCACTGCACTTTGGCAGTATCAAAACAGTTACAACTTTCTTTCTTTGTTTTGATTTACTTCTTCACTCTGTCCCTGGCCTACAAAAAGGTGTTAATGGCAAGGTAAAACAATACATATGTCCTCTTCAAGGATCTTGTAAGTTTGAACACTCAAAAAGGTGCCTCAAAGCATGACAGCATTATAAGACTATGACAAAGAAATACACCTTTCTAGGATCCTTATTTAGGTCCTTTACAATCAAATTGTGTACCTTGTCTTCTCAACATTGAAAACACTTTTAAATACATTCCCATGATGCATGAAAGAGGAATCCATCATTCCATACTATCCATTAGGGAGGTTGGCAATGAGGTTTTAACAATGAAATAGTGACTCGCTGTTTTGCAGTCTGATTACACCTTTGCTTCTTGCATCCAACCAAGTCATGAGAGAGACAAGGATGGTAAAATACAATGATGACTCTTGCCAACTTAATTCTTCTTCAACATTTCAAAGTATAGTGCTATGAACAGCAAAGTACCATTCAAACAACTTTAAGAATACCCAAGCCAAGTTGATCACTTCACATACTTGCCATGGGTTTACAAACACTTGTGCATTTCTAGAAAAGGAAAATAGATGTATGATATAGTATGTACAGAGGGTCCAACAAATTTCCTCAAAGCCATGGATGAATAGACTTTGAAGAAACTAGTTGGACCATGAAAAACCTTCCATTGGAACCACAAAACAGTGCCTTTCTCAAGAGAACTTCAAACAAAACTTGTTCCAAACTACTACTCAAACATCAAAGGAGATCACACCAATTAAAAATAGGAGTAGTAAAGACTCATGAAGCCATGGTACGGACTGTACTCTCAAAAGTGCAGGGAACTAGTTAAAACTCACAAAAAACAAGAGCAAAACAAGTATTTCTTTTACTTTTCCAACATGAACTGTACATACAATGATGGGAACATGGTTTTTATACATGTGCCAACTTATTGAAGCCTTTGTATGGATAGGTACAGGCTGGAACTAACCAAAACCACCAAAAATCACTTTTTTGCACTTTTTGACAACTTTTTGACAACTTTTGTTGCTCAAAAAGTTGCATTTTGACTCCCGGTGACTTGGCACTCAAACCAATGACTCAACATAATTATAAACACTAAATAAACATGCTCCAATGCCTTTCAAGGATTTACAACATCAAAAATTCAAAAATGCTCATTTGGACCCAAAATTGACAGTTTTTGGCCCACTGAGCAAAAAAAACAAAAATCTTGGAAACTCTTAAACAACAATGAGTTCCAAACCTTATTACACCACAAAAAAAACCTATTAAACCTACTAGAAGAATAAAATAAACACACATGCTTAATTTGCAACAAAATGCTATACCTACTAGGATTTGAGCATTCAGGTGCTCAGGTGCTCCTACACCACTTAGGCGAGTGCCTTGTCTTTTATATGACATGTGATGGCACTCCCTTGTACATGCGTTCCCCTTGTGTTTTACATTTGCAATTATATCTTGATGTTTTTCTGGCCTCTGGGAGTTATATTGGTATTTGGTCCATGTGTATGGAAGTCCTTCTTGTTGTTAGTCCCTTTGGTCTTAATCTTTAACCTAGGTATCATATGTGTGTTGGGACCTAGTGACATCTCCTAGCACGGGGGGTGGTTCCTTGTAGGTTCCACATTGGTTGGGAGGTTGGAGCTTTTTGTCATTGGGTTTTTTTTCCCTTCTTGTTAATGTACTTCTTGTGTGTGGACATGGATCTTTCTCCGCAATGGCTATGGATTCTTTGGAGCAAATTTATGTACTAAAACTTCATGTTATTTGAGATGTACTTGTTATTTAATAGTGTAGAAACATTTGAAAGGATGAGTAAACCTCATGACCATATGATCTATGTAATAGTAGCATGTAGTGTATCCATGATTTTACACTAGACTTAGGCATTCCATGGAGTTCATCTTTTGGCTTGTGATGTAACAGTTTATATGTATTATTGATTTAGCAATGGTTATGCCTCTTTTTGGAAAAAATTGTAAATATGTGGAAAGAGTATAGGCTCTTAGTTGTTTCATCTTTTTGGGACAGCATTGTAATCATGTGAAAAGTATATAGACTCTTGGTTGTTTCATCTTTGGGACAGTATTGTAAACTTGTGTAAAGACTTAAACACTTGTGTTGTAATTGCCATGCTTATGTTGTAATGTACTTAGTAAGTTATATCTTATGTATCTATATGGAAATAGCCTTGGGAAGAAAGTTAAACATTTATGTGACATTACAATGAAATCTAATGGATGTATACATGTAGTTAGATCCATGTTGTAATGGAGAAAATACATATTTGTTTACTTTAATCATGTTATACTCAAAACTATGAAAGGAACCTTTGTATGGGAATGATGTATTTTCATATATATGTGGATGCAATATGGTTAGATGTTAGATCATGATTATGAGACTCTAAAACTTGTGTAATGACTATTAAACAAGACCTTGTTAAACCATTAAAGATAGAGGTAGAGATCATGACACATACCATAAGACATTAGTTAAGCATTATAGAAACTAAATTAGCCAAGTGGTTGGAAACTATAGCAAGAACTAAAGGATTAATCACACTAAGGGATATAAATGATTATAAACTCATGAGTATGGTGGCAGCCAATAAAACAATCAATAAGTAGACAATGCCAATGTTCATAATGGTGTATATATAATCTAATATGCATGTATTTTATGATAGCAATAGATAGAATTACATATAAGCAATGTTATGTTTGTGGGCAGCAATATTTTAGTTAACATTATGATAGTACTAGGCTGTAAGGCTTTTAAGTGTAGCATGTCACTTGTGGGCAGCGATAAGGACATTAAGATAGTGGTATTAAGAGTTCCTTCATATCATGTTAAGGCATAAACATTTAGTACCATGCATGTAGTAGGATGAGAACTAGTTATTATGAATTACAAGGTGTGGTAGATCATCTAGTTGGATGCATTATAATCAAGTAGGCATAAGATGTGTAATCATAAGTAAGGTGCATAAGATAGAATCTTTTCATTTAAAGTCATGCACTTGAAAGAGTATGAAGTAATAAGGCATTAGGTAGGATAAAGCATGTAGATTTGTAGGATTGAATGGTCTAGGCTCCTATAAGGAGCTAGTGTATAGAGAGGTTATTTCACATTTAGTTATGTAGTTGCTAAGTGTTGTGACATTTTCACAACATCGCCCCATTTTCAATGGGGACCCCCTTCATTTAAGGTCCTTTTTCTCTTTTGGCTTTTTTTTTTGGGTCTTTTCACAGCAGTCTTGTCAGTCTCTATGTTTGTGAGTGATTGGGGGTCATATTGGTCAAGTCTGCTTTTCGTTTGGGTGAATTTGTTTAAGTTTAGGACTCATTTTGTTAATGTAAGGGTTTCTGCCTTCAGACCTAGATTTTAGGAGTTTCTTTTAGGATTTTGGATAAATTGAACTTAGAACTAGAATCGAGACCCTTCAAGGAACCTCCCAGTAAAATTTGAGTGAATTTTGAGCACTTACTATTTTTAGTAAATCTATTATTAGTAAGTTTCACTGCCACCCGAATTGGTCTAATTTTGCCAAAAATCAAACTTGCTATTTTTAGTAATTTCTATTTTTAGTAAGTTTCTATTTTCAGTAAGTGCTTTCCTGCCCTATTTTGTCCAAACCCTAACATTTTGAAACACTTACTATTTGAGAAAATCTATTTTTGGCAGGTTCTTTACAAGAAAACACTAAAAATTGAACATCCCTGAAGATGCTGAAGACTGGACGTTCCTAAAGATCATTTCTAAATCCGAAAGAGTCAGAAGGCAGACAAGTTGGATCAAAATAAATGGTTAGGTATGGAACTCCTATTCTAGAAGAGGAAAGCACGCAAAATCATCCAAGTCTGGAAATTCACATCAATCTACCAATATCATCCTGATCCGAAAATGACCTGAAATTTGATTAAGTCTGACTATTTGAAAGATCTTCCAAAATCCAGAATTTGCATTATGATTCCTAGGGACCTGAAACCACTCTCAAACATCTTGACAATATATATGAAATATAACTTAAAGTATAAGAAAGGAAAAATAAATACTGAAAGTATAAGATTCCTTCCTCCTAGCAAAAATCTGCCCAAGACATTTACATGGTGCCAAAGTAGGGTATGCATGGAGAGATGGAAAAAGTATGAATTCCATGACCAAGAGAAAAATGTGCCCTAGCACCATGGAAGGTGCCAAATGAAGGAAGTAGGGGATATCTAGAAAAATCAATGAATTCCTTCCCTTAGTCAAAATTGCGCCTTGGAAAGTGATAGGGCGCCAAAATGGAAGGTCCATGGAATTCATGAAGTGGATGGAATTCCATGGCAAATGCAAGATTGCACCCAAAGGTGATGAAGGGCACCAAAGTGGGGGATGCATGGAAAATGAACACTTGATAAAATTCCTCCTCCAATTAAAAAAAATAATAATGAATTCCTCCCTCCTTGAGGAATTGTGCCCTGGCCAAGGAAGAATGTTGAAATGGCTAAGTCAAAGAGAATCAAGGAAATGATGAAATTCCAAGACATGGGGAATTACATGCCTAAGGTGGAAAACTAAAAATTTATCTAAGGCATGAAAATCCAAGGGTCAAGGAGGAAATTGAAGGTTAGGAATGGATTGAAAAAGCAGAAAATCCACTAGAGAATTTTTTTTTTAAAAACCATTTTTAGACACCAAATCTCATCTGAATTTCAAAATATTTGTAGATTTGGATTCGTAGGAGAATTTTCTATCTCCTGGACCTGGGACCTAAATTTTAGGAAAGTTCCTAAAAAATAGGAAGATGTCAAAAGTTGGTCAGAAAGCTCCTTGCGGACATGATGAATTCAAAGAGCACAAAAATTCCTTCCTCAAGGAACAAATTTCCAGAATTTCTTCTCTAGTTCCAAAATGTGCCCAAGGTTGGAAACAAGACATAAAAATCAAGGTTCAAGAAGAAAAATTCAAAATTCAAAAAAATTCCTTCCTCGAGGAAGAATTGCATCCAAGAAGAAGAAATTCCAAGAAAGTGGAAAAATTGACTAAGTGTTGGAAATTCCTTCTGTAGTGTCGTAAATTGTACGCACTCGCTAGGGTGGTACAATTTCACACCTAGTTTAGCACCCACCTTAGCGCATTTTGCATTCTGCATTGCATTTCTCCTTAAGCACTTAATTAATCAAATTAATTAGGTCTAAGGTTCCATTTCATCATTCTCTACATCATAAAGTAGGGCCCTTTCACTAAAGCGCGCCCTTCGCATTTTATTCCTCCAATACATCACTTAATCAAAAACCCTAATTAAGTCCTATTTCAAACTTGGGGGCTTGGTTTCGGGGACTAAACATCTCGAAATCACCTGTAACTTCGGGATTCTCTCTAAAATCATCATATCCGACAACCCTGAAAATTTGGTGAAAAGTTGTCAGGACCATGGCGCCCATGCAACATGGTCCCGGACATTTTTCCCAAAATTTTGGGAGCACGATCCAATCATAAAATAAAGCTTAACCCCAAGAAATTGGCGGGATATTCAATCTCTAGGTCGGCCAAAATACGAATTTACGACCTAGGGTTTCATACATAAAAGCTCTCTTTCCTCATTGGAAGGGATCGGATTTTTGTTTCCAGGAACTTCATATGCAGCGACAGAGCAGATCTTTGAAGACTTCAACAATACTCAACATCATTCTATCAAGCATCTATCCAATTCATTCATTCATCCAATTAGGGCTTGGAAGACATTGAAGAACAATAGGAGATTACCGACTGAAGATTGGCTTGTACTCCTCCCTTGAGGGTTGGGTATGATTTCATATTGTTTTCATGTCCTTACCTAAGCTTTGATATATCATTTATTCATTCTTTAGATCACATTGCATCTTGATTTAGAGCATTTGCATTATCATTTACAAGCAATTAGGGTTTACTTTCTAGGTTGCTCTAGTTTGCTTTCTTGCATTTTGGATCTTGCACACACACTAGGTCTGCACACACAATACATTTTACAAAACAACTTGGCTATTCGTGGAGGTGGAAATCACCAAAGCAGGGGTTTGACTAAGGCAAAACCCTATATAGCCGCCCTTCCCCCTTTTCAGATATTATTGCAGGTTTCGGGATTCGGACGACGTCGCAGGACAGATCCGGAAAGAGGAGACTGAGACAGAACCCTGTGTAAAATTGCAGCTCAGAAGACCAGGACAGGGGCGCTGGGTGCCCTGGTCCTGCCAGGACAGAGGCGTTGGGTGCCCTGGTCCCTGGGACAGAGGCGCTGGGTGCCCTAGTCCTCCGGACAGACAGCTTTCCGACAGTTTCCAGACAGTGTTTCAGGGTGCAAAACAGTGGTTTCCGGTGCAATTTTCAGGATAGTGGTGCCCGCGCCCCCGTCCCGAACATTTTCAGTCTGATTTCAACTCCAGGTATATATCTGCATTCTTATTTTATCCTTACATTTACAGCTGTTCATTGTTTAATCTCAATTCTGCAAACTTGTTACTAGTTCATACTTACATTTCGAGGTTAGGGTTTGAACTTGTATCATTTTAGCTTTCAATTTCAACAAGGGAATAGAAATCCTAATAGATATCCCGTGGCTCTCTCTTTCACCAAAAGAAGTAGCCAATCGTGCGATATCTCTAGGCTCTTTCGTATTCCGCAATGTGTGTCAAAAGTTAGGATTAGGGTACATTGTCCTAGTCTCGCTTTTTCCCCTACACACCTTCCTTCAGGATAGAATTCTAGGAAAGTGAAAATTGACTAAGTGTTGGAAATTCCTTCCTGTCGGACAAAATTTTTGGGAAATGTGAAATTTGGCTAAGGCATGAAGGAATTCCTTCCTCAAGGGGTAAAGTAGAATCAAGGTCAAAATGAGGTTAAGGAGGAATTTTTCCTCCACATAAAAATTCCTTCACCATGGAGAAAATGCACTCTGGGAAAGGAATGGGTGCCAAATGAAGGTAAGGAAGGAATTTTCCTTCCAAGATGAAATTCCTCCATGACATGAAAATTTCGCCCAAGGAAGAAGATGAAAATTCAAAGGCAAAGAATGAATCAAAGATGAACAAAATGAGAAAATTCCCTTTGGGAAAAATTTTGAACAATCCATTTTTGGGCATCAAATCACATCCAAATTTCAAAATTCTTTCAGATTTAGATTCGTGGGAGAATTTTCTCTCTCATGGAACCGAGAACCCTAATTTGAAAATTTTCCGAAAAAATAGGAAATGTGCAGAATTGATGAAAGATCTTCTCCAAGGCAAGGAAAATTCAAAATCTCAAAAAAATTCTTCCTAGATAAAGTTTTCTCTCCAAGGGTTTCTCGCCTAGTGGCAGCTAGGTCAATGCATGAAGAATTAATGGAGTGTCTTTTGCATATAGCCATCACATTTAAGGCATTATGGTGGATTCTTTTTTTGCATGCAGACATCACATTCAGGAGATGATGGCACATTTATGGCATCATGGGGCGATTTTGCATGGAGGCATATTTTTTGCATTTATGATTTATTGGGCGAGCTTGATGGATGATGGTGCATTCAATGCACAATGGACGCCATTTTTGGCAGGAATTTAATTAATTGTATATGGGCATAATGGGCATTTATTGTTGATTCCCACCTTGTTGCATCATGTATGGGGAATCTTTTAGGGAGAAACCCTAATTAGGGTTTTGCATGTAGCCAGGGCTTGAAGCCTATATAAAGGGTTGACCCCCCTGATTTGTAAGAAGAGGGAGCCTTGTATGAAATTGGTGTGATAAGTTTTGAGATGATAATAGTGAAACATTGTTCTTTGATGGTGTCCACTTAAGTTATGTTTTCAAAACTTGCATAGTTTCACCTTCCTCACTTAGATTAGAAATAGTAAAGTGCTTTGATTTCAATGGAGAATGTAATGGTGTTTGATGAATTTCCATGGTTCATACTTTTGCATCTTGCTGATTGTAAGTTGTAGTGTAAAGTTAGTCTAAACTCCCTAAATTTGTGCTCAGTTCGATTGTGGATAGTCATTTGGATTGTGTCGTTTTGGGTATTCAAATGCAGTTTCTCAGTTTGAAAATCCTCTAGCATCCTTAGAAGATTGCACCAGTTCTTGTAGAGTTGTAGTTAAACTTGGTGAATCAGAGCTTGGTTTATTTGGAATTTGTCCACCAAAGCATTAACTGTTGATATCACTTCCCTTAGGAGCATATTTAGATCCTTCTGAACCCTTTCCCCTTTAAATTCCTGTTCATTCTAGCTGAGTCCATTCGAAGAAGCAACATCGCAGAATTGTCATATCTGATGATGGAGTTCCAGCCACAACAAAGAAGTGAAATAATGATGCAAACGTAAGGCCCCTTGGATTACCAGCAATCACATCAGCCAACTGAGTCACGTCCATAGCATAAAGGAACCTTGGAGTCAATTATTTGAACTTCTTGCAATCTTATCATGCAATCGCACTTTGATCAAGAGAGAGTGAAGTGACCGTTAGGCAACTTTATTCTGTGTTCAAAGTAGTCATAAAAAACACGTCAACACTAAGCACTATGGATAGTAGGATGCATTAGATATTATAGGGCAGCCTATATAGTATACCTTTGTGTGGAGACATTATTATAGCTAGATCATTAAGTGCATACATGCATTGTCTTGTAAGTTGTAAATTTAATGTGTGGATTAAGAATCATAAAGTTAGTAGGTAATTTATGTGGTAATGTCAATATGCTCTAGGGAGCTATATGAGACAATGTAATCATGTTTCTGCTTATGTCAAGAACATAATTAGACAATCAATGTTTAATATTCATCACTAAGATAAGATTAAGTGAACTAATTTCTTAGTCACATTGCCAAAATAAGGTTAAATGGAAACTTAATTAGTAACCAAAAAAAATTTACTCCATCTTTAGGTTGTTATGTAAGTTCCTTACAGTTTGTTGGTGTGCGCTACATAGTTTGGTATCAAAGCATAGCTCACAAGTTTTGGGTTCTACACTGGGTACTCTGGTTATGCATGAGCCCATTATGCTAGTTAGATGTTTGACATGGAATAGCCCAGCAGCTTTATCCCTACTATTTATTTGTTGTAATTCCTAGTTTAGTGGCTTATAGTGTTCCCTTTGCATATTGTCTAGTTAGGATGTCTTCTAGGCACAGAGGACATGGACCGGGACATGGATGTGGTCTTGGTGGTCACATGGGGACTCATAGGAATCCTCGCCCCGAGGTTTTAGAGGAGTCACACCATAGTGAGTCGTGCTAGGAGTAGCTTGGTGGTGATGCGATACCACAGTTAGTGGCAATGTTGCAGGAGCTTCTTGGCCATTTAGGACCAAGGCAAGAGGAGGATAGATAGGGTGAAGATAGACACTAGGATTCACATCAGTCTTAGTGTCAGGAAAGAGAGAACTTGTTTTCTCTTAGGAGGGAGTTGTTGAGGATCATAAGGAGTTAGTAGCCAATCATATGAGGGAATTATTGAGAGGTCGTCCCCCCACCTTTGATGGTTCAGGTACCGGCATGGAGGCAGAGACTTGGTTATTAGGCTTGAGTCGATGTTTTTCTATGCACTCGTATAGCAGTAACACCAAGGCTAGGTGTGCCATTATGCACCTACGCGACTTTACTTACACTTGGTGGCATACAAAGGAGAGAAAGCTATAGTTGGAGATTACTACAGTTACATGGGAGTTGTTCCTAGATCAATTTTGAGCTAGATTCCTTTCAGAGCACTCGAGGTAGCATAAGATTGATGAGTTGCATACCCTTAGGCAGAACAAGATGACAATAGATGAGTATGAGCGGAGGTTCTTTGAGCTTAAACAATATGTAGGGATAGTAGAGGATGAGATGATGCTTATTCAACACTTTGTGCAAAGACTTAGAGATTACATTGGTAGAGAGGTTTTCACCCACGAACCTAAGACTTTAGAGGTCATCATAGAGAAGGTGAGGATTGCTAAGGAGAATCACTCTTTGAGTACAGGAGGTGTTATAGGAGGATAGGTAGCTAGTGCTCCAGCTACAAGTACAACTATTAAAGGTTCTCAGCAATAGTCTACAGATGTGGCTAGGAGCCACCCCACCTATTTCCATCATAGCCAAAGGTTGAAGAGGAGAGAGTCACAAGGTTAGAATTTTGTGAGAGGTGATAGATTCTCAGCCGATAGGAGTTGCAGTCATCAGCAGCGTAATATGAGACCCACTCTTGCTCATCCAACTCAGAGTTCATAGCTATGCTCTAGTAGAGGTAGTGTTCAATAGCTGAGTGCTACATCTCACATCAGGGTATATGACAAGAGAGGATGTTTCTCATGTGGATAGTAGGGACACACAATGGTTCATTGTCCTTAGCATATATCACAGATATCATGATAGCAGAGGGCAGCACTAGTAGAGCCCATTTTTGGAGATTCAGGCAGGTCTCACCAAGTATTTGTGGTGGTAGATAACTTTCAAGCCGATCACTAGGCCACAGTTGTGGAGACATCGGGTGTGATAGGTGGTACCCTTTGTTCAGTGTTATTTGATTCGAGAGCATCAGATTCATTTACTTCTCCTTATTTAGTAGAGAGATGTGAGCTTGCTATGGCAAAGCAGGATGATAGGTGGCAGGTAGAGCTATCCATGAGAGCTATAGCCATAGTGTATTCCCTTGTGCTTATGTGTCCTCTAGTATTGGGAGATTTTCATACCTCAATGGATCTACATATTATGCCCTTGGGTTACTATGACATGGTTCTTGGCATGGATTAGCTTGGGTTACACCAGGCACAAATATATTGTAGGAGAAAGAGGGTGTAGTGTGTAGATGGCAGCATGAAGAGTGTGGAGATTGTGGCATTCAGAGGCCTATCTCTCTTTGCATGATTTTTGACATGCAGATGAAGAGATGTGCTTGTAAGGGTTGTCAGCTTTTTGCAATCAGGTTGAGGGATGTGGATGAGGAGATTAGTACAAAGGATTTATTGCAGCAACATCCTATCCTTTAGGACTTTGCAAATGTATTCCCCAATGAGGTTACAGGTATGCCTCCACAATGAGATATAGATTTTAGGATTGATCTTGTGCTAGGAGTTGAGCCTATCTCTAGGGTTCCATACAGAATGACCAATCAAAAGTTAAGAAAGCTGAGAGTGCAGCTTGAGGAGTTGTTAGAGAGGGGTTTCATTCGTCCTAGTGTATCCTTGTGGGGTGCATAGATGTTATTTTTTAAGAATAAGGATGGTTCTTTCCGATTGTGCATCGATTATAGATAGCTTAATAAGGTGACAGTGAAGAAAAGGTATCCCTTGCATCAGATAGATGACTTATTTGACCAGATTAAGGATGCAAAGGTCTTTTCTAAAATTGACCTTAAGTCTAGATATCATCAATTAAGGATCTATGAGGCAGACATACACCATACAAATTTTCACACTAGATATGGATACTATGAGTTTATAGTTGTGCCATTCGATCTCATGAATGCACCATCAATCTTCATGAGCCTGATGAATGGTGTGTTCAGGACCTACCTGGACATATTTGTGCTAGTTTTCTTGGACAACATTTTGATTTATTCCAGGTCAGTGGAGGAGCATGAGGATCATGTTAGACAGGTCTTGCAGTGTCTTAGGGAGAAATAGCTATACGCAAATCTGGCAAAGTATGATTTTTCTAGTCAGAGGTCAGATACTTGGGCCATATTATTTCTGGAGAGGGTATTGCAATTGATCCCTTGAAGATTCAAGTGAAAGTGGATTGGCTAGCACCCACTAATGTGGGTGACATGCACAGTTTCATAGGTTTAGTTGGTTATTACCGCAGATACATGCAGGATTTCTCTCAAATTTCTCACCCCATTAATTCTCTTTAGAGAAAAAGGGAAGAAATTAATTTGGTTAGAGCGATGTGAGGCAGCCTTCAAGACACTTAAGGAGAAGTTGACCAGTGCACCAATTCTTGCAATTTCAAATTCGTTAGGTGACTTTGTGGTATGTACTAATGCTTCATTGGAGGGTCAAGGAGAAATATTGATGCAAAATGGCAGGGTAATAGCTTATGAGTTATGAAAAATCAAGGATCATGAGCTAAACTACCCCACTCATGATCTTGAGTTAGCAGCAGTAGTGCATGCATTGGTTCGTTGGAGGCATTTCCTCTTAGGGCATTGATTCAAGTTACACATGGATCACCACAGTTTACAGTATATATTTACGCAACTAAATCTAAATGCTAGGTAGAGGCATTGGATGGAGTTATTATGTGAGTATGACTTCGAGGTGAAGTTCATACAAGGTAAGCAGAATGTGGTAGAGAATGCACTGAGCCGCAGGAGACATGAGATATTGACAGTGACCTTGGAGGTGGATTTGAGGAGTCACATCCATAGTGCACTACTAGTAGATACATGGTACCAGGAGGTTAGTTCAGAGATAGCATCAAGTAGAGCCTTAGAGGGAAGATATACAGGTTATTCAGTGGACACAGATGGCATTCTTAGACATATGGGATGCATTTATATTCCACCATCCGATTCAAAGGCCCATCGTGCACCTTACTCAACACATCCTGGTGTCAAGAAGATGCACACGGACTTGAGACATCATTAATTTTGGGTAGGAATGAGGAGAGATGACAGATTTTTGTGTCATGTTGTCTTGAGTGTCAGTGGGTTAAGGCAGAGTATTGACATCTGACAGGATTTTTGCAGTCACATGCAGTCCTAGAGTGGAAATGGGACATCATTTCCATGGATTTTGTAGTTGGATTGCCTATTTCTTCTCGTTGACATGATGTCATTATGGTCACCATTGATTGGTTGACCAAGGTTGCACACTTTTCACCAGTTAGATCCTCTTATACGATAGCCACAGTGGCATAGATCTTTGTCAAAGACATCATCAGGTTGCATGGTATTCCACGTAAGTTCATATCAGACAAAGATCCTATGTTTACTTCTGTATTTTGGACAACACTATAGCATGATTTGGGGACTCAGGTGAACTATAGTACAACATATCACCCAGAGACAGATGGTTAGACAGAGTGAGTGAATCAGGTTTTGGAGGATATGTTGAGGATGTATGTTATGGATCAACAGTCCAAATGGGAGGATTACCTATACTTAGTGGAGTTTTCTTATAATAATAGATACCATAGCTCCATTGGTATACCCCCCTACCAGGCATTATATGGGAGACCATGTTGTACTCCTTTGAGTTGGGACAAGTTAGAGGATAGGGTACACATTGGTTCAGAGATGCTACAGGATATGGAGGAGCAGGTTACTCGTATCAGAGAGCATTTGACAGTTGTATGAGAGAGATAGAAGAAATATGCAGATGCTCACAAGATAGATAGATAGATCTCAGTCGAGATAGGGTATTCTTATGAGTTCACCCACAAAAGAGTCTGATCCATTATGGAAAAGGCTCTAAGTTGGCGCCTTAGTTTGTAGGACCATTTGAGATCTTGGAGAGGATTGGTCATGTAGCTTATCGCCTTGCATTGTCACTTAGCTTGTCCCGCATCCATGATGTATTTCATGTATCTGTATTGAGATTATACTATCCTGATATATCACATGTTCTTGATTGGAATTCCTTGCAGGTCGAGCACGGCCAGCTTTCTTTGGAGCCTGTGCACATTCTTCAACATAAAGAGATATCCCTCGAAGGTTGGGGAATAGAGAAAGTAAGAGTCTAGTGGGACCAAAATGATGACACATTAGCCACCAAGGAGGATACAGCGTAGATGAGAGAGTTGTACCCCTACTTATTCTCAGGCTTCCAGGAGTAAGCCTAGACAAGGGGGGGAGGATGTAGTGCCCACTCTTGAGCAAACTCTTGTTTCATTTTGGATTGACTTGATCGGACCTTTATTTAGTGTGATGGCTATAATTTGATTTATGTGATGCATGGATATTGATTATGACTATCTACATTCTCAGTTGATGATTTTGATGATAGACATTACATGATCTTATACTATTGATGTTATTGACTCTGCTCATGACTAGTTATGAATTCTAGATGGTTAGTAATGGCATTTTGGTTATCATGTACTTTGATAAATTTTAAGGATCATGCCTCATTTTGGAATGGATATAATAACCCTAGTTTGATTTTCTTATTATGTGACATTTCATGATTTATATGTTCATTAAATGGATATTGTTTGACTATCTTCGTGGGGGATCAACGTCAGATCACTCATTGCAAGCAGGATGTGTCATTGTGATATCCCTCCACCTACATGTCTTGTATGTATTCATATATATATGTATATCCACATGTATCTTCATTGTGGTTGCAGGGTTGCAAGGTTGTAGGTACTAAGACATTCATTCCTCCCATGCAACCAAGTGCGAGCTCCCCTAGCTTTACAGGTGTGAGTGTGTCTCTTCCTGATGAAAAATATGTGGTTCAAAGATGTCACTAGTTCCGTACCCACACTCTAGGTCTAGGTTGTCGTTGAGTACTTTTCGTCAGTCTTGGTGAATTTTACCATGTTGAGTTGGTCATCATGATTTGTGAGTATGTGGCATGGTGAGTTTGATTATTTAGCTTATTCAATTTATTTAAATTGTGAATTATTGACTATAGTAATAGATTAATTATTTTATCTAGTTATCACGATTAATTAATTTAGTAATGGATTGATTTTATTTAATAATTGGCAATAAATGATTTATTTTGATTGAAAAAATTATTTGATAATAATTTATGATTTTTTTGTGGTATTGTTATTTTAATTTATTACGATTTAACGATTTTTGTTTATTTAATTATTCTCACGATTGGATTTAAATTAACATTTAATTAAGATTTTATTTAATAATGAATTTCTTTAGTGATTTGATTTATTTAATTATTTCTCTTTATTGATATTATTTATTTATTGGCTATTTTAACCTTTATTTAATTATTTATTTGTTTATTTTAATTATCTTATTTATCTAATGTTGAAATTTAATCTTTATTTAATTATTATGGGTTTGATTATTTAAATGATTTTAATCTATAGCGATATTTTGAGTAATTATAAATAATAATGATGATAAGGGTAAATAATAAATAATTACCCTACTTATTATCTCATAATGTTTTAATAATGATTTGATTATCTTGATAATGAATATATATATATATATATATATATATATATATATATATATATATATATATATATATATATATATATATATATAAGCTTATTATATTGCTTAGTGAAGAGGGAACTATATTTCAAATCAAATATTCCTATTGGCTAATGGGAAGGCTAGGGTTTCATTATTTCTCTTTGGCTTTTATATGCTTGTCGTGAAAAGCATTTTTGGGGGCTCCTTCTACAAAAAAATTCTTCTACATTCATTTTTGGTCTGTTGGCAACTTAGGCAATTGAGGATTTTGATCCGCAAAACTTTGGCTTGGAATTTTATTTTGGATTTGGATTGTTGTTGTTGTTGGAGGTAGAGAAAGCTCTACATTAGAGATTTCTCTTCCATCACTCAGCGAAGAGGTTGGTTTCTGGTTTTCCCCTCTTTTTTTTATGTTTCAGTTGAAATCTTATATGTATTCTATGTGTTTGGCTTTGCCTAAAGAGAATGTGTAATTCATTTCTTGTAATGTGATTTGCTCATAAACAAAGAAAGAGAAATTCTATTGTTATGAATTTGCAATGTAAATTTGTGCAATTACTTATTGTCTTGAATCTGGTATTATTTTTCTGTCTGAGGAATTTGGTTGTTAAACCCTCATTCAAATATGCATGTTGTATTCACATAAAAATGGCTATGAGCGATTAAATAAATATTTATATTTATTTAATAATTATTCTTCTATTAAATAGTTAATTTGAAAAGATTAATTTATTTAATTCATTTTCATGTCTTTCTATTAATTGATATTTTATTAATTAAATGATCTATTCTATTCTTCTAATTAATTAAATATCTAATATTTAATTATCCTTTTAACCAAGTTAATTAAATATCTAATATTTAATTATCTTCTCCAAACAATTAAATATCTAATATTTAATAGTTATTCTCCTATCCTATAGTCTCAAATATTAAATAATTTCTAAATTATTTAAATCCCTTTTCCAACTCACCTTCCATCTCCACTTCATCTTCCCTTTGCCAACTCATCAAACATGTGGCTAAGGAAATTAATATTTCTTAAATATTAATTCATCATTTATATCCAACTTCCAAATTTAATGAATATTGTGTACGTACACATATTTCATAACCTCCTTCTATATTCTCTCCAACATCCCTACATCTTAGGAAGGACTTGAGTCCACTTATCCTATCATGCCTAAATCTTCTCCAACCATCCCTAGATTCCCTCAGTCAGCAACCTAGTCAAGGTGAGATGAGTGACACTTGTCTTCTCCCTCCCCTTTTCTCTCAACCTTCACCATTTCTCACATCCATCCAAATTTGTAGATCTGATCATGGTCGTTGATCTAAGCCACATCATCTCATCCTCTCAAGGTCTATAAAATCAAGAACTTCAGTTGAGAGAGAGTTAGACTTCAAGAATCTTCAATTTAGACTTCAAGAGACTTCAAGTGCATTTTCAAGCAAATCATTTGTAAAACTTTTGCATCCATGAGTTTTAATCTTGAAGAAAAATAACAATTATCATTTTAGCATAATCATGTAGTATTGCATATCATAGTATTTGTTAACTATCAGTTATCAGTCCATTCTTCATATGCCATCTTGGAAGATATCAGTCCATTGTCTGAAAGCACACAATCTGCAACCAGAAACAGTGGAGTTAGGACACAATGAGACATAAACCATGAAGGTAATATTAGTATTTCTATTTCTTATGTATTTCATGTAGTTTTATTGGTTGGGTTTGGATTTCTTGTAGCATTTCCATTTGTATTTTGTGAAACTAACCTATTGCAGGTAGCATTCTAAGGATGAAATTCAAGTCGACACATTTTGGCCCCACCATGGGGCTCATGGACCTCACATATACCTTTAAAAATCTTGCAAAAAGTAAAATTAATGTATTTGTAATGCAGAATCATGCATGTGTGAATTCTGACAGCACTTTTGTTCTATAGGTTAACGTATTTGCATCACAGGTTAGCGCATTTGTATCACATGTTAGTGCATATTCCATGAAGGTTAGCGCTTTTGTCTAAAAATATGCACATTTGCATTATTGGTTAGTGCTTTTGTCCTCTAGATTAGTGCATTTATTAAAGAAATCATACTTTTGTATTCACAGAGCAGCGCTTTTGTAGTCTAGGTTAGCACTTTTGCTCTACAGGTTAGCACTTTTGAGGAGAAAGATAGTGCATATGTTAGAATAGTGCTTTTGTTTCTAGCTAACAAAATTTTCTTGCACGTCTGAATGCCCAAGAATTTTAGATTTTTCAAACTACTAACATGCATGTGCAGGATGGTGTTTAAGGCAAATTTCATGCATTTCCTCATCTAGTTAATTAAAGGCCTTATTTTGGGAAGTAATATATCATGTCTTGTTCATTTATTCTAACTAAGAGGATAAATTGACAGCATGCAACTTGCATTTTTAGTAACTTCTCTAAAATAGTTGGACATAGACTTTTCAATAAAAAAAAAAGGCTAAAATAAACACCATGCTTGTTGGAGCAATATCTCCAAATAGGACTTAGCCAACAATTTCTTTGAAAAGGTTAAAAATAACACTTATATTTTGTGTCTCGAAAGTGGTAGGTATATGCTCTCCCCTTAATTGGGTGACCAAAAAGCCAAACCCACTCTTTTATACTTTCTTTACTTTCAAACAATTAAATCCTTTAGAGGGCCTACCTTCTCGAGCTTCCTTGAGGGGGCCAGTGAGAGGGGAACAACCTAAAGTGGAAACAGGCTAATACCAAGTCCTTCCAATCCACTATAAATAAATCGTGTTTGTGACGGAAGTCCCAAACAACATGTGCTGATAAGTTCATACTGACACTATGTTTCCCCATAAACCCTATGGAGTGTAACCTCCATAGGCTGGGAACCTTCTATATTTATAGAGCTGAAAGTGTCACATGTATGGCCACATGACCGGCCTTTACTAAAAACTACTTGTACTAGTTACCAAAATCCTTCTAGTTGTTGGTGCAGGAGGTCAGACCTCTGAAGCGACTCACACACATACAGTTCCTAGTAGAGATAAATTTTTCCATGGGGAGTTTTCATGGAAACTGGTGCTTGGCTTCCCCGAAGAAGTGAGTGTTGAGGGTGGAGCCAGTGGGGTCAAGCATCTAAATATCCGCTTTGAATAGCGTAGCCTCAGGGGAAACCCCACATGAGATTCAACAACTATTGTCTCAGTCTGCCATAAGATTTGTACTTGCTAGTGCATTTTGTTTATTAGATATTGTGTCTTCTATGTCTATAACATGTTCCTAATGGTCAAAAATTGAAGAATATTATCATCTACGAGTGAGCAAAAATCCAACAAATTGCTGAAAAGTTTGATCAAAAGGGTAATACAAAAGCTTTCAAACACTTGAAACACCAGATCAAAACTAAAGTGTCAAAACGTTAGTATCAAAATAATTCTTGAAGTAGGTTTGTCTCAAAACCATCATGTATTGTCAAACTAGCTCAAACAACAAGGTCACTAATCCCACGGGTTATTCCCAAGAATTTCTATAAACATGAACATTCAACAAGCTATTGATTCAAACATCTTAAGTGTAAAAAAAAATCAACATCATTGTCAAGTCTCTCAATAGGATAATCAAATGAGGATTACGAAGCTTGATCAATCTATACTAGGTTCATAATCTTGGATATATCTTTCTTGTTTTGAACCTAGGTTATATCAAAATTAGAATTGCACCAACATTGGAATCAAACAAACTTGTAAATTGTCAAATGCTTATATGACTTTTAAGTATCACCTTAAGAAAAGAAAACCCAATTATAAAGCTACTCAGAAAAGAATAATATTCTTGTATATCAATCACAAGATCTTATTAAAACATAGTACATTCCTACACCGTTTTCATCACTACTTATGTGGCTGTGGTACAGAGTTTGACGGTGAAATTTTGCAAAGATGTGCTTTTCAAAAAAGAGATGCTTTATCACAATGAACAAACAATAGTGGTAAAATCAACAAAACATATCTTCCTTAACCAATAATCACCTATTTACTTTGTCCTTTGAAAATTTCAACAACTTTGAAATAATCACATGCCAGTTTGCACTAGAGCCCAATACGAACAACTTAGAAGACAACAACAAATGGAGGAAGAAGATAATCCTATATTCCAAAATTTTGGGTTTACCATTGTTGACGAAGAAGTAGTCAATAGCACTATTAGAGACCTTGAGAAAGATTTCAAATTTGATAGGCTAATGGAAAAATTGTTGGCAAATCAAAAAGAGAAATATCTCTTGATGTTGGCAAAATCTGGAGCTAAACTACCACAAGACTTTAACATAGAAAGCTTGAAACAAGATGTGGAGGCAAGTAACACCCAAAACATAGATGATCCAAATAACAAAGATGTGAACAAAGAAAGTCATGAAGAAACAAGGAAAGAAAGGGATGACACAAGAAAAGAGCATAGTGATAAAAGAACTCACGAAGAAACAAGAAGAAACTATATGGATAATCCATTACCAAAACTTACTCAACAAATGCAAACTCTACAACAATAGATACAAGACATGCAAAATGGAACAAGATCCAAGAAGTATTTATTAGAAGATACATGCCCATATCCTTTCGATAAAAATTTGAACATGATACCATATCCGCAACATTGCGAGATTCCTAAATATGACAAATACGATGGAAAATCCGATCCTTGGGATCACATTAGGGAGTGTTGTACTATGAGCATGAAATTTTCTCATGATGAAACTTACCTTATGCGTCTTTTTCCTAGGAGTTTAAATGGACAATCAATGGAGTGGTTTTCAAGATTACCATCCGGAATCAAATCTTTTGAAGAACTTGTGAATAGGTTTATTTCACAATACTCCTACAATATAAGGAACGAGATAATGATGCTGGATCTCTGCAATGTTAAACAAAAGAATGGTGAATCTTTTATGATCTTCTTACAACAATGGAAATGCATGTTTAATAAGTATCCCTGAGATGTACCTGATCAAGAAAAAATGGACATATTCATTGATAATCTTATCAGTGAAATGAGTTATCGACTAAGAATGCAATGTCCTCCCTCTTTTGCCAAAATGATCAAGAATGGTCTGAAAATAGAGAATGTAATGGTAAAGAAAGGAGAACTAAAACTTTACAATAATATATACAACAACAATAACAAAAACTACAACAACAACAACAAAAATGACAAACCCAAGTTCTAGTCAAAGAATAGGAATGCCAGCAATCAGGGAAATGATGATAATAGTACTACAACACAACAACAACCAATTTTTAATCTATCAAGTCAAATCCCAAGAAATAATAATCCAAAAAACAATAAAGCCAAGTCCTTTTTCTCCAATCCTCAGAGAAAATTCACAAATATTGGAGAACCTTTGGAATCAGCTCTAAAAACTTTGCTTGCCAACAAATTGATTGTTTTACTAGAAGCAAGAAGTTATGACCCACCAATCAAGCCAAATTGGTGGAATGAAAATCATTTTTTGCAATTACCATCAGAATAAAGGACACCTAACAAATACTTATTAGAGATTGAAACACCTTATTCAATACCTAATCGATAATGGAACCATCACAGTGGATAGCCATAAGACAAACAAATCACACCTAGATTTCAAAACTCCACTTCCGAATTATGACAAAGGGAAAGCCAAAGTGAATTACACTTATACATATGATGATGTGGTAAATATAATCATTGTTAAAGATAATCCATCTTCAGAGCCAATCAATGTTATACAAGAAGCAAAGCAAAGGTTACCTTTCTAGGTATAGCAAAAGACCCAACATCCACTTCACAACAATATAATTTAGTAGAGCAATTACAAAGAATACCCACTCAAATATCAATTCTGTAACTTCTCAAGGTTTCACCTATGCATAAAGAAATTTTGGAGAAAGCTTTAGTGGAAACAATAGTTTCAAAATATTTGGATGTACATCAGTTCCAAAACATGGTAGGACACCTTATAGCTCCTCATTGCTTATCATTTTCTAAAAATGATGATGCATCCTTACAACATCCTCACAATGCTCCCTTACATGTTGAAGTCTCCATTAATAAAACTCGTGTTAAACGTATACTCATAGATGGAGGAGTTGGCTTAAACATTTGTGCATTAAGTTTGATAAAAGCTTTGGGATCTTCAGAAAATGCAGTAGACCCGAAAAAGAAATTAACTATCAAGGCTTATGATGAAGCAAAACGTTCTTCTAAAGGAACTGTTGTGCTACCAATAAAAATAGGACCTATGGAAAGGGATACATTGTGTTAGGTTTTAGATTTGAACCTCTCTTATAACATTCTTCTAGGATGACCATGGATTCACAAGATGCAAGCAGTTCCTTCTACATATCATCAATGTGTGAAATTTCCTCATGAAGGACAAGAGATCACTATAATTGCAGATTTTAGTCAATATTGCAATAATTTGAAGCCAACACAAGATACAAGAGTTCCACATAACAGAGAATCAGTATATCCTACCAAAGAAATTCAAGCAAAGTTATGGGAAACTTTTGAGGAAAAGCTCAAATTAAATGATGAAGGAATGGGAAAATATTCCTTGCATAATTTTCCACTTTCCCCTAAATCATATGGAAAGCCTACAGATATTCAGTTAAAGACATAAGAAAGATCAAAACATATGTTTAAAGGGACATTTGTTAGTGCTAGAACTCTTGAAGAAGAAAATGAAGATAGAGACATTCTTGGTTGGTTGTACAAGGATGAAGATAAAACTATAGCAATAGCAATAGAAGTCAATATTCCCATAAAGTAATATGGCAAAGGTTATGAAATCATGCAAAAAATGGGATATGAAGGAAAAGGACCAATTGGTAAGCAACATCAAGGTATTTCAGAACCTATTTGTCCCCACTCGCAATCCAAAGAAGATAAATTGGGGCTTGGATATCTAAAATCCAATCAAAGGCAACATAATCATCAATAGCAAAAGTGGAGAAAGAAATCAGTTTCTAAAGAAGAAAATTGGCAAGAAAAGCTACATCAAGCAGCCAAAATAGTAACCAATAAACAAAAGAAGAAAGAAGAGGAGATTAACATCAAAGGTAAAGGAAAATCTTGTCAACAAGTTCTGAAAATACAAACAAATGCAAAATCTAAACAAGATATTCTAGAAGCAATAAAAATAGAGATGGCAGAAATCAGAGAACTTTTTGCACCATGCAACATTCTAGTATGGTATAATGGAGTAATCTTAGATCAGGATTCAGAGACAGATTCAAATGAGTATGAATGGGGTCCAGATGTCTTATCTACTACATCAAGTAAGGAACACAATGAAGACCAAGCAACTATCATGAAAGAAGACTTGTCTATTGCAAAACAAAAGATGGAGTTAGAAAAAAGACAAGAAAAACTCAGAATTCAAAGAAAAGAGGCATATTTAAAAAGGAAAGGGAATGAAAAAGACAAAGAAGTAATGCCACAAGAAGTACAAACAAAGATAGATCAAGCATTTGAAAATACAAGATTTTCATCAAAAGAGGAACAAGATGTATCTAGATGTGGCAAAACCATAGAAGAATTAAGAGATAGTCAAGTTGGATTGACTATTAGTCCAAAAGAAGTTGAGTTTGAAAGGAGACAAAATCTAGTAAAAGAATCCACTTTATCATGTACACAAGTATGTCGACTCCAAAATGCAAATGAGGCCAATCAAGAAGGAATTTGCAGTATTAAAGATGTGTGTGTTGATATAATCCATTCATTTAAGGGACAAACATCAGTTGAAGAACCACTTGAGTGTGAACTACAAAATGCTAATATTGATTTTGTTAGAACTAATTTGGAGATGCTTGAGAAAGACAATTCTCCAAAACATTTAATCTATGACAGTACCTATTCTATGCTAAATTATGATCATTATGTCATGACGTTGAAACACCTAATGATGATAGTGATTACGATTTACCTCTTCTTCATCCTGAATTAATTAATTGGGATAATTTAGACAACCCCGAATTGAATATCTTTTCTAGTGATCATGACTTAGCCATGTACCTTAATGTTGTTGAACCCATCCCACCTAAGATATCTTCCATTGTAGAAATAAGTAATGTTTCTCATAGTTAGGAGAATGCCAAACTTTCCAATCACAAAAATGAAATAAAACAAGGAAAGAGACCTATTGTTGAAAACCATTTCATGGCAACACTAGATCAATCAAAAAAGAAAATAAAGGACGCATCTGATGGTGAAAACCTCTTTGAGGTGCCAGAAGATGGAAAGTTTGACATTCTTCCTGCATATTTTCAGGAGAGATCTACTATCCTAATAGAACCAATAGAAGCAGTAAACATTGGTACATCAAAGGATCCTAAAATACTTCATTATGTTGCCTCATTATTAGAAAAAGAGAGGAAATAATACATGGAATTCTTTAAGGAAAGACAAATAAATTTTCCTTGGTCATATGCAGATATACTAGGACTTAATCCAGATCTTATCATGCATCATCTTAATGTGGATTTAAAAGCAAAACCAGTTAAGCAAAAGCTTAGAAAGATGCATCCACACATTGTTCTTCTTGTAAAAACCAAGCTGAAGAAACTATTAGAAGTAGGTTTTATAAGACCTGCTGCTTATCCAGAATGGGTTTCAAGTATTGTACCAGTGTCAAAGCTAGATAAAAGCATAAGAGTATGTACAGATTTCAGAGATCTGAATAAAGCATATCCAAAACATGATTTCCCGCTACCAAACATTGATATCATGGTGGACTTATCAGCAGGGCATGAGATGTTTTCATTAATGGATGGCTTCTCAAGATATAATCAAGTAAGAATTGCACTTGAAGATCAAGAAAATATAGCTTTAACCTATGCATGGGGAACATATTACTAGAATGTTATGTCATTTGGGCTTAAGAATGCAGGAGTGACTTATCAAAGGGCTATGATGATAATTTTCCATGATATGATGCATACATTTATGGAAGATTATGTCGATGACATACTTGCAAAATCTCATACAAGACAAGAACATTTGAACATTTTAAGAAAGATTTTTGATAGGCTAGAAAGATATCAATTGAGATTAAATCCAAAGAAATATGCATTTGGGGTAACCTCTAGAAAACTCCTTGGGTACATTATATCAGCTTGTGGAATTGAATTAGATCCTGAAAAATTCAAAGCTATCATGGAGATCAAGTCACCTAGGAACATAAGTCAATTGTGATCTTTACAAGGAAGATTGCAATCAATCAGGTGATTTGTTTCTCAGTTAGTAGATAGATGTCTTCCATTTACCCATCTTCTACATAAAAACATTCCATTCAAATGGGATCCAAAATTTTAAGAATCTTTTTTGCAAATAAAAGAATATCTTATGAGTCCTCCAATATTGATATCACCAACCAAAGGGAAACCATTGTTACTCTATATCTCATCAACAAATGTATCATTAGGAGCTCTCCTAGCTCAACATGATGATGAAGGAAAAGAAAGAGCAATTTATTATATCAGTAGAATGCTTGTTGGCTATGAATTAAATTATTCCTCAATAGAAAAAACATGTCTAGTAGTTGTATTTGCAACTCAAAAGCTATGATATTATATGTTGATTCATTCTATGAAACTAATAGCAAAGATAGATCCTCTCAAATATTTGTTGAGCAAGTCAACATTGATAGGGAGACTAGCCAAATGGGTTATGATACTGAGTGAGTTTGATATAGAGTATGTTGACCAGAAAGCTATCAAGGGACAAGTTATTGTTGATCAATTGGTTGATGCACCTTTACAAAATAACATGCCTTTGCACATCGAATTTCCTGATGTATATATCTTGACAGTAAGTACAATTTTTTGGGAATTGTACTTTGATGGTTCTTATACACAATATAGATCAGGCACAGGCATCTTTTTTATCACACTGTAGCTAGGAAATCAAAAATCATCACAAGCAAATCAATACTAATCTAGCTCAATCACAAAAGCTCAAATGCAATGATCAATCCTAAAAACACTCAATAAAGACATGAAAACAAGACATCAATTCAAGATTGAAAACTAAGAAAACCAAATGTAGACTTGGATGTCTCCTTCATGTGGCTCCATTGTCCTTCTTTCTTCTTCAAATAGATTTGTTGTGGATCTCACCTACTAGTGCATACACATGAGATGAAAGCAAGTAGACAAGATAGTAGTGCAAGAATACTCGAAGCGTGATTGATTCGACAAAGTGATTCAAAAAAAAGTGATTAGTTCGATAATGTGATTAATTGGGGATCTTTGATTGAAGAAATTCATCCAATTTATAGATAAATTGGAGAAAAGACAAGATTAGCATGACTTTGATATTAGAGGCAATTGATTTCAAAAATGGCACAATTGAGTGGAAAGAAGAAGGTTATGACACCTTCTATGTCATGAATTATGACATATTGCCAATGCAAAGGTTAGAGGACTAGAAGCTTATGACATCTTGCTATGCCAAAAGTATGACGCATGAGAAATTCATGCTTCCACCGAAGCACAAAAATAGGGAGAACTAGAGAGAAATTAATTAGGTGGAAATTGAATTTAGCAAATTAGAAAATAGGTGGAAATTAGGAATTAAGTGATTTAATTAACAATTTTTCATTTATTAATTAATTCACAAAGATGGAAGAATTAGTTAGCCAATTAAATACACATTTAATTGTGACAAGAAGACCTAGGATAAATAAATAAATTATTTAACCTAGAGGGAGAAATGACAAACAAGGTTAAATGACTAAATCATGAAACCCTAGAAGATGAATTAGAAATGCAAGAATGACAATTAGGTCTTGACAAAGGATAATTGATATCGATTCGATTTGATCATGATTCTGACTGACAAAGGACCAATGCTGACAAATGATTTGATTGATAAATGCACCAATTGACAAGGAACAATGACAAATCGATCCAAATTGACATGATTGAGAAGGACGATGATCGATGATAAATCGATCACAAAATGACAAAATTGACAAGTTGATAAGGATCGACCAAAATCATGACTAAAAATTGTTATCGACAAGACCTAATTCGAAAGCGAGACAAATGAAGAATGCAGAAGAAGGACTCGATGCTCACAAATGATAAAGACCAAGTGTGTGACATAGGAGAAATGTTAATGCGACGCAAAAACCCTAAAATAAGGCAATGTGCAAATTTTAAAGTATGATTTCGCAAGCATTGACCAGTTTTAGACGTCTACACACACCTCAAGGAAACACAATTCCCAAATCACATAGACTACAATTTCTATGCACTAATAATACTGCAGAGTATGAAGCATTGGCTATTGGGCTTAAAATGGCCATTGAATGGAATTTCAAGGAACTACATATCTATGGTGATTCACAATTTATCATCAACCAAATAAATTATGAATATCAAACAAAGGATGATAAGCTTATGCCATACAAATGACTGGTGGAGGAGTTTAAAGAACACTTTAAAGAAATATCATTCACCCAGATTCCAAGAAATGAGAATAAACTAGCAGATGCAATGGCTACAATAGCATCTCTCTTGCAAAATAAGGAGAATCAACAACATTACAAATTTATCATGGAAGATATCTTAACCCCTACCATTCAATCCCAGCATACCTACCAAATTTACCATATATCAGGAACCATTCAATCCTCATATAGTCAAACTTATTAGTATTTAAAAGACAATATCCTTCCTCTTGACTTATCTCGCAATAAAAAAAGGAATTTTATCCGCCAATCCTCTCACTATACTATTATTTTTGATATCCTATACAGGCATGGTCTAGATGGTACGTTGTTGAGATGTCTTGAACAAGAAGAATCTGAGAAAGTTCTTAATGACATTCATGCAGGTATTTGTGGAACACACTCAAGTGGTTTAACATTGGCTAAGAAATTTCTTCGTATGGGTTACTTTTGGCCTAATATGGAGAAAGATTCATTCACATATGTGAGAAAATGTAAACAATGTCAGATCATGCACCAACACAAGAGTTATATCCTATGATAGGATCATGGCCATTTTCACAATGGGGCCTTGATTTGGTTGGAAAGATCAACCCCTCATCTTCTAATGGACATAAGTTTATTTTGATTGCTACTGAATATTTTACTAAATGGATTGAAGCAGTGCCATTAACAATAGTGACAGGAAAACATATATCATCATTTATTTTGAATTATATAGTCTGTCTCTGTGGAGTTCCTATTACCATTATCACTGATAATGGAAGACCATTCAAAAATCAAGATGTGAAGGAGCTATGTGAACAATTTCATATCCAACATAGGTATTCTACTCCATATTAGCCACAAGGAAATGGTCAAGCTGAGGCATCAAACAAAACTATCTTGAAAATCTTGAAGAAAATAGTCAATGAAGCTAGAAAAGACTGGCACATTCTGCTAAATACTACTCTTTGGGCATACCGAACTAGCATCCACACTCCAACAGGGGAAACTCCATATTGTTTGGTCTATGAATCAGAAGCCATATTACCTATAGAAGTAGAGATACCTTCTCTACGAGTATCCTTGCAAGGTCTTATACCAAAAGAAGAACAAAGAGTCTCTCGACTCCAGGAACTAGAACTGATTCAGGAACGTTGCCAAAATACAATAGGTCATTTGAAAGTGTATCAAAAAAGAATGGAAAGAAGCTATAACCACATAGTCAAGCCGCACATTTTTCAGATTGGAGATATAGTTCTAAGGGAGAATCCAAGAAATCAGCAAGATCAAGAAAAGAAGGGAAAATTTGAACCAAACTGGCTAGGACCTTTTGTCATAGTAGCAGCATATTGATCAGGAGCATACAAGTTATCTACCCCTAAAGGTGATTGGTTTGATGAACCTATCAATTCTATCCATCTCAAGAAATTCTATTCTTGAGATATAAAGTCTTGAAAAAATCAACAAAAAGCATATAAAGTCCTGAAAAAATCAACAAAAAGCATATAAAGTCTCGAAAAAAATAAACAAAAAGCATATAAAGTCTTAAAAAAATTAAAATATGGAAAAAATACAGTAAGTTTAGATAGTGAGTTCCTCCATCTATGAGATTGCTTTACGCACCTATCTACTCCATCCTATCGCATCTATCGCTTCCATATATCTTAGCTTATCCATTCCATCTTTCACATCCATTGCTCTGAACTATTTAGCAAGAAATATGCAGCTTACCAACAATTATCAATCTTTGACATACTTGTCATAGTCACTGTCCTAAATTTTATCAAAATCAATCATATCTGCATTTGTATCCCACCATGGTTTGGATCTTGATCAATTCATACATCCATAATAATTTTGTTTCCACTGGGGGCAAAATCCTAATTCCTTTTGCTAAGGTGATCTTTTGAATCTTTAAAAATCCAAAAACATTCGAAAAGCTTAGAAAAACCAAAAACACCTAGGATTTTGAAACAGATAACGAGCAACAAAGCAATGAAAATCAAGGCATTTCATCAACAACTGAATCGTGAACTCGGGAAATGAAGAATCAACCAACAAGCTATAAAGGATTATCAAAGATCATTCATCAAGATGATTATATCAGTTAATGACCATAAGAGCATGTGAATGACATACAAGATTCAATGTTTATATCTTGATTTTATTGCTAATCATGTACTCTATGCAACTCAAGGATGTCCATGACTAGAGAAGCTATGATGGGGCATGATTATTTTCTTTGATTGTTGTCTATGGTTTATCTCTTACTATGGTATGTACTTGTCTTAGGATATGATCGACAAAAGATTAAGGAGGACGTTCCAAGTCATACATGAAAGAAGATAATCCTTGTTTGTTCTGCAAGCAATACTCAGGTCAACTTGACTCATTATATCAATTTGCTTGTATTAACTTACTATATCAAAATCCATGTAAGGAATACTCAAGTCATCTTGAATCATTATGTCAAGTTGCTTATATTTTCTTACAACATTTTAAATCTCAATGATGAAATCAAGCACTATTATAAGATAGCATATGAAGAATGGCAGTACAATTTTTAGTTAGATGATTTTGGATTAGCTCATTATTCATCTGCATTATAAGCATTCATGGTCAGTTGCATTATAAGCATATCATTTCATTAACAGATAAACGGTCATAAATAAAGATTGAGTATACTTGGACAAACAAACAAAAAACAATTTGCATCTAATCATTGTACGTGCATTCATTTTTAGACTCATTTTAATCATCATCCATTTCATTTAGTTGTATAAAAATCATTGCATTAATTTGCATTCAATTAAGTGCATTTCATTCATCGTGTAGTGTATCACCATTATTATTTGCATTATCATTTCATTAACGATCATTTAGTTTCATGTTTACACTTAGATTCATAATCATTATAAACATTACATATATAAACATTAAAGCATTAAAGAAATTATTGCATTTGCATCATTTAAATATCATTTAAGTTAGTAATCATTTTCATTTGCATCCAAGATCATCAAAATCAAAAATAAAAACAAAAACATTTATCATTACATCATATAGATCATAATCATAAGGCAAGGAAAGACAATCATCATCATATCATCATCCATCTAATCACTGCATCCATATAATCAAAGAATATAGATCATCATCAAATAGAGTAACATAATATAGATCATCATCATATAGAATCCATGTCTCCATATAGATCATCATAAAAACAATAAAAGTCCAAGTATACAATGATATCAGATAAACAATACAAGTGCCTCCAAATCAAGTCACGGTTGTCCTATACCACTACCACCTGACTCTGTTCATCTCTATGTTTGTGGGTGAGAAGATCCTCCAGATGCCTATCTCCCATTATCACCACTCCTCTGAGGAGGTCCCATGACCCCACCACTGCTAGTATCCATCAACATGGTGGTATGATAACTACCTGCTCTCTGGCTCTCTACAATTGCCTCCTCATATCGTCACTGCCAGTAGGAAGTATCCTTCTCGGCCCAAAACAATGCTCTAATAGTGTCAGCTAAGAGAGTACTTGATCCAACCTATTGAATGTGATCAAGGAGGCTTTGAGTATCTTGTTGTCTCCTAACAACTCTATCCCTCTCAGCCATAAGAGTTTACACCTATTCTCAATGCTGATCAATCTATGCTCTAAGACTATCAATGGTCTCCTACTCTGGGACATCATGCTCTGGTGCATCCTGCTTTGGAATATCATGCTCTGGTGCATCCTGCTCTGGCAAATCCTATTGTGGTGGATTAACCCCAATCCCCTCCTCACCCCCTCCATGTCTAACTACTGGAATCTCAGTCCGAGTATCTCTCACAACCCATCATCTTATAAGAGGAACATGATCGTTAGGATCCTCATCATCTCCACCATAAGCTGCAATTACCCTAGGGTCTGGCTGAATCTATCCAAAATTAATACTTCTCCCGCAACCCCCATCCAGTCCAGTCACCCTGCCTCCTCTTGTCAATGGCAACCCTCTCGGTGATCTCATACCTGCCCTGCCATGCTCCCTCCCAATCCATCCAACATCCCTCCCACCGATAGGACATTGTCTCCCAATCCTGCCAACTAGTCCAAATGGTCATCCACGGACACTCAATCGACCTCCCCTTCATCCAGGTCTCCTACCACCACCACCTCCATCCCCACCCTCATATCCATCTCCCCCAGCCTCCTGAGCAGCTCTGATCTCTTATCTCCATCTATGTCTCCTCACACCTGGATCATCTGAATCATCATCCTCATCTCCTGAGTAGGGAGGAGGATCTGTTGGATCAGTAATACGAGGAAATGGATGAGCTAATATGTACTTAGCATAATCTAAAATAACCCCAGGATCAAGAATCTGCAATCTCATATCATAAGCCACTCTTGGAGTAGCAAGAAACTTTGTGCGAGAAATCTCAAATGACAAAGAAGTTCCCCAATCTCGCCTATCTCTGTACCGCTAAGCATATATCATCACACTAGTAGGCATAGGCTGGATCATACCAAACTGTCTAAGAATGCGACTAATCAACTATCACTCAACAATGTAAGGAGTCTAACCAATGAGATATCTACTCTACATGATAAATGGTAATGTTCATGCATCATCCATCCATGGCTCACAATCAACATATGGTCTCCAAGTAATGCTATCCAATGAATGAAGCACCCAACACCAATACTCCATCTTACCCAACTTATGTTGAGTAAGGATACCTACATAAAAATACACTTATGGCTGCCTCTCTCCATGAACTCTATGATGGATAGGTCGAGTCACAACAATGTGCTCCTAGCACCGGATCTGCAATAAAGTGCATCCTGTAGACAAAATAGCACTCTCATTATACACCACCTGATGAAGATCATGATATAAATGAGCCAGCATACAAACACCCCAAGCATATCGAGTATGATGCTGCATCATACTTAGGAGAATCTCACCCCATCCAACAGCAAAACTACGTGATCGCCTATCAGGAAAAATAAATCCTCCAATCAAAACAGCAAGAATCACAGGGAGAGTCTCGTAATACATCACCATATCCTCCCATCAGATCTCTTCTCTAGAGATTATATCATCAACAAACACGGCTCTGCAAGCCTCTGTCCCAACACGATCCTAAAAATCATACTGCACTAATTCGCCCGTCACTAGGATGTGCAAAATCCTATACACATCCTCGAGCATCACACTAATCTCACCAGTGGGAAAGTGGAAAGTCTTATGCTCACTGTGCCATCTCTCGGCTAACACTGTCAACAATCCTCTATTATGTGTAATCTCAGGCATATACAATAGATGGTGTAAACCACAGGAATCTATATGTCTAACCTCTTCCTATGTCAGCTCTAGAACTAAATGACATACTACCGATAATTTCTCACGACACTAGAGAACATCAAGGCTCTCCTATTTATCAAGAGAATTCAATCAAACATCAACTATCTATCTATCAAAATCAAACTAAAGGAACCTACACTATCTATCTATCAAATCAAACAGAAGCAACCTATGCTATCTATCTATCAAATTAAATTGAAGCAACTTAAGCTATCAAATCATATTAAAACCTATCAATCATGGTTTTCTATCAATCACTGAGTTCAATCAAAACTCTGCTAAGCTCTTGCATTAGAAACTAAATCGGTTTCTTAGAGCTAATCAATCAATCAAACAAACAATAAAATCAACTAATCAATCAATCAAGCAATCAAATCAACCAATCAATCAATCAAGCAATCAAATCAATCAATCAACCAATCAATCAATCAATCAATCAATCAAACATCAACCAATCAATCAATCAAGCAATTCATCAAGTCCCTATTCATCATACATGCACATCAAACACATTCAATCTAATCATCAAAGTGATTTTTAGCTTTTGCACTTATCAAAAACATCAATTTTGAGCAAAAGCGCTAAACTACAACATTTGTGCTATCCTATTGAGAAAAAATGCTAAACAAAATTATATGCACTATCTTTTTGATAAAATGCGCTAACCCTAAGAACATATGTGCAAAAAAAAGCAAAAGCGCTAACTTTAGCTACAAAAGTGCAAACAAACAAAGCAGAAGCACTATCCTATTCATATGCTCTATCATACTTAACATATGCACTTAACAAATGAACATAAGCACTAATCTATGCATATGCACTAAACCTAATTGCATATGCGCTAATTAAAAATGGAAATTCACTAACCTAATGTCGAAAAAAAAATTCAAAAATTTCAAAAACGCGTCTAAAAACATGAAAAGTTGCACGACAAGTTGAAAACAAAGATCGGGATAAGATAAATACTGGATACCCATACTCGGGAGGTTGTTGATATCGTCGAACACACTCAAAACGATGGTTCTCCACAGGAATCACCATTTTGCCACCTTACCAAGAATATTTTCTTCACAAGTTTACAAGGATAACAATGAAATTAAAATTAGCCTTGGTTAATTTAATATTTACTATTTGAAGAGTAATTAATTCTATGCAATGGGGCAATTTAACTTGTTTTTTACAAATTAATTTCATTGACAGAATTTTTATCAATTATCATGAGATCAATCGTTCAAACCAAAGTTTTCAACAATTTCACGATCAATCTCTTGAGGGGGCACACAATCAGGATTTTCATCTTCATCAGGCGCATTATCGAGACTTGATTTAATCTTTGAAGCAATGTTGTCTCAACATCATTTCAAAGAGGGGCAAAATGTATACACATAAAAATGGCTATGAGAAATTAAATAAATATTTTATATTTATTTAATAATTATTCTTCTATTAAATAGTTAATTTGAAAAGATTAATTTATTTAATTCATTTTCATGTCTTTCTATTAATTGATATTTTATTAATTAAATCATTTATTCTATTATTCTAATTAATTAAATATCTAATATTTAATTATCCTTTTAACCAAGTTAATTAAATATCTAATATTTAATTATCTTCTCCAAACAATTAAATATCTAATATTTAATAGTTATTCTCCTATCCTATAGTCTCAAATATTAAATAATTTCTAAATTATTTAAATCCCTTTTCCAACTCACCTTCCATCTCCACTTCATCTTCCATTTGCCAACTCATCAAACATGTGGCTAAGGAAATTAATATTTCTTAAATATTAATTCATCATTTATCTCCAACTTCCAAATTTAATGAATATTGTGTACGTACACATATTTCATAACCTCCTTCTATATTCTCTCCAACATCCCTACATCTTAGGAAGGACTTGAGTCCACTTATCCTATCATGCCTAAATCTTCTCCAACCATCCCTAGATTCCCTCAGTCAGCAACCTAGTCAAGGTGAGATGAGTGACACTTGTCTTCTCCCTCCCCCTTTCTCTCAACCTTCACCATTTCTCACATCCATCCAAATTTGCAGATCTGATCATGGTCGTTGATCTAAGCCACATCATCTCATCCTCTCAAGGTCTATAAAATCAAGAGCTTCAGTTGAGAGAGAGTTAGACTTCAAGAATCTTTAATTTAGACTTCAAGAGACTTCAAGTGCATTTTCAAGCAAATCATTTGTAAAACTTATGCATCCGTGAGTTTTAATCTTGAAGCAAAATAACAATTATCATTTAGCATAATCATGTAGTATTGCATATCATAGTATTTGTTAACTATCATTTATCAGTCCATTCTTTCTTATGCCATCTTGGAAGCTATCAATGCATTATCTAAGAGCACACCATCTGCAACCAAGAATAGTGGAGTTAGGACACAATGAGACATAAACCATGAAGGTAATATTAGTATTTCTATTTCATATGTATTTCATGTAGTTTCATTGGTTGAGTTTGGATTTCCTATAGTATTTCTATTTGTATTTTGTGAAACTAACTTGTTGCAAGTAGCATTCTGAGGATGAAATTCAAGTCGACACACCTACAATTCCAATATATGTACTGCTATTAAAAAAAATGTTATTGTTATTTTGGTTTGGGGCATGTAATTTTTCCAACACCCATGTTGCATGGGTTGCTAGCCTATGTTATGTTGCCTTGTGCTCATCCCTGTTGCACCCCCCCCCCCCTCATGTTCTTTTATTTTTTGTTTGACGTTGATAGGAAAACACACATTGTGGGTTTGGTGCAAGGCACCACACCATGGCATGGGGGGTGTAGTAGCACCATTGTGTTATGATGCCTGATGTCAACAAATTATCTTAAGTATGGAAATTTGATTCCTTCTTATCACCATTTAATTATGCTTGGGAGATTGTCTTTTTTTAATTTCTTCAGGAGATGAAATCCTTCAAGAAGTTGCAAATTTATTTAACTTTTCCATATTTTTACCAAGTCTGAGAACTTTTCTTTCTTGATGCCTTGAGATTCTTTTAAGTGCCTCGAATTTGGAGAAGAAATCCCTTCGTAAAGTATTCCTCATAGCCAAATTTTGGCCATCTCTATGCTTAGATGAACCTTTCTCGTGGTCCTGTCTTCACTTCTAAATTTGGCTTGAAACTCCATTTGTGTTTTCTATTATGATCCCGCCTTCAACTACCAATTTATGTTGCGTGGGAGGAGGGTAAAAGCTCAAGATAACTCCTCACAAATATGAATTGATGTGATTGTGTTCAGCCATCATCCAAAACCTACAAAACCCAAAGAAATTAAATTAGAATCCTCATTTTGAGTGTAAACTTTGAAGGTTTGATGGTAAAGTGTGCTCTAATTCTCCTTTTCCTCAACACTTTTAGCTTTCAAGAAGCTATGAACACTTCAATTTGAAGGTTCAGGAGTGAAATTTGACTTTGATTACTCCTATCACCTTCAAATTTTCAGAAAAAATGTAAATTTTCTCTTCAAAACCATCAAGAATCTCCTTCAATCTGCATGTGAACTTTTTGAAATGGTTGAAAATATCAAACTTATACTTAGAATCACCCTTAAAATCTTCTTTCAACTTGCAAGACTCTTAAAATTTCTCTCAAAATGTTCTCACCTGCAGAAAGCCTCTCTTAATTTCTCTCAACTTGCTCAAGAAATTTGAACCTCATGTATAAAATTGAGAGAGTGAATGAAATATTTGTATCAGGGTTTGATTTTATAATTAGAAACTCAGAATAATCTCTTCAAAACTTGTTTCTAATCCATCCCTAGTCTTTTGAGTCCGCAAAGAATGTTTCTAATTTGGTCTTTAGTTTGCAAATCGAACTTAATCATCTATATTATTCTTTCAAAACTTTCTGAATTTGCACTCAGTTCAAACTTGGATGATAGATTTTGCTGACATCATCTTCTTGTCTTCCATTTTAGCAAGTATCTTACTTGGGTGGACTTATTTCAAGTTGGGGAACTAAACAAGGCACCACACTCCAGAACCAAAATCTGATCATTTCATCTTGAACATGAACTCCTCTTCAGCTTAACACTTGATCTTACCATGATCTGATCATTTTCAAAGCATACTTTGTAGTTTGTTTGATCTTTCATTAGTGGGGTGGAATTCAACCAACTCATGACACCACACTTGTTCATCTTTTAGGGTGGAGTTTAGAGAGTGTGTGGCACCACACAATCATCTTCATTAATACTTCCAAGGGTAGACTTTATGAATTTCATGGAATAACTCTTTCAAACATAGGGCAGAGTTTTTGAAAATCATGGAACAAGTCTTTCAAACATAGGGTGGAGTTTTTGAGTAACATGGCCATTGCCTTTGTACCTTGGGCAGACTTCTTGAAGTTCATGACCTTGGGTAGACTTTTGGAGGTTTTGGAGACCTTGGAGGGAGGACTTTCTAGAGTTCGTGACCTTCTCCATCATCCATAGGGTGGAGTTTGTAGTTGCATGATCCTTTGGAGGGTAGACTTTGGAGTTCAACTTGGGCGGAGTTATGGGAAGGCCAAACACCACTTTGCTTGGGCGGATTTTCTCCTACATGTGCACTTTAGAGGGCAGACTTTTTGGAGTTCATGACTATTTCCTTTGTACTTTGGAGGGTGGACTTTTGGCTCATGCTCCAAGGCTATCAAGAGTAGGGCGGACTTTTTGTGAGTCTCCATCATGGGCGGACTTTTTAGGAACCATGGATGGCAAAATTTCTCGGCCTCCTTGCACCATTTCTATCATCCATAGGGTGGACTTTTGTCTCTTCTCCATGGTGGATTTTGAGACTTCCTTGCAGCTTCTCCATCATGGGGCAGAATTTGTTTGACTTATGCACCTTCACCTTGGGCGGACTTTAGGAGTTGCACCTTGGGTAGACTTTTGGAGTTGCACCTTCATGGTAGAATTTTGGAGTTGCACCTTCATGGTGAACTTTTCTATCTTTATGGCACCAAGGGGGGGGGGGACTTCATGAAGATCATGGCCATGCTTCCCTTCCATGAGGGCGGACTTTGAGAAGCTCCTGTTCCAACATTAAACACCATTAGCCAGACTTAGAAATATTTGGAAAACTTTAAAATTTAATAACTTCTTCCATTATCGCCAGATTAAAATGATATTTGAAATCCCACTCAGGTAACCCATCTAAAGTATCCTGGCCCCTAAAATATAGGAACTTAGCCTTTTGGGTCAAAACTTGAAAGTTTTCAATCGCGATCGATGCAGGTTAGTGGTGCTGGTGTAAACCCTAGGTCCCCACTCTAAAAAAGTAAAAAGCAAACATCCCTAAAAAATAGAGAAAACTTTCTAAAAATAGCCATATTGGGGATCGGACCAAAAATGCCAAAAATGAAACTTCCTAAAAAATAGGAAAAAGAAAAAAAAAGAAAACTTTCTAACAATAGAAATTCAAATCAATTGCATTCTTCATCCTTTTGCCTTTCTAGGCACTTTGACAGTGTTGACTCTGTTATCACTTGGTTTGCAAAAACTAGCTTTCAATCCTTAAGACTCAAACCGTTCAAAACTGACAAACTTGGCAATACCAACGTAGGAAGGTTGCATGGCTCTAACAAAAACCCTAGAAAGCAAGAAAAAAGGGAGGGTCCCCATTCGCAAAGGGGTGATGTGTGAAAAAGGTCACAACAAGATGGTAAGTCAATCTCCAATGGTCTCTCAAAGGTTGAGATGGCTCTACATGCCCTTAGGCGAGAGCCTTGTGTTTTATATGACATGTGATGACACTCCCTTATACATGTATTTTTTCCCCTTGTGTTTTACATTCACAGTTATGTCTTGATGTTTTGTTGGCCTCTGGGAGTTACCTTGGTTGTTGATTACATTCACGTTTGGTCCATGTGTATGGAAGTCCTTCTTGGTGTTAATCCCTTTGGTCTTAAGCATTAACCTGGGTAAAATGTATGTGTTGGGACCTAGTGACATCTCCTAGCTCGGGGGGTGGTTCCTTGTAGGTTCCACATTGGTCGGGAGGTTGGAAATTTTTTCCATTGGAGTTTTTTTTCCTTGTTGTTGTGCTTCTTGTGCGTGGACTTGGATCTTTCTTTGTGATTGCTATGGATTCTTTGGAGCAGATTTATGTACTAAAACTTCATATTATTTGAGATGTACTTGTAATGTAATAGTGTAGAAACATGTGAAAGGATGAGTAAACCTCATGACCATATGATCTATGTAATATTATCATGTAGTGTATCCATTATTTTACACTACACTTAGGCATTCAATGAATTTCATCTTTTGGCTTGTGATGTAACGGTTCATATGTATTATTGATTTAGGAATGGTTATGCCTCTTTTTGGACAACATTGTAATCATGTGAAAAGGGTATAGGCTCTTATTTGTTTAATCATTTTGGGACATCATTGTAATCATGTGAAAAGAGTATAGACTCTTGGTTGCTTCATCTTTGGGACAACATTGTAAACTTGTGTAAAGACTTAAACACTTTTGTTGTAATTGTCATGCTTGTGTTGTAATGTACTTAGTAAGTTACATCTTATATATTTATAATGGAAATACTCTTGGGTAGCATGTTAAACATTTATGTGACATTTTCATGACATGTAATGGATGTATACATGTAGTTAGATCCATGTTGTAATAGAGAAAAGATGTATTTGTTTACTTTAATCATGTTATACTCAAAACTATGAAAGGAACCTTTGTATGGAAATGATGTATTTTCATATATATGTGGATGCAATATGGTTAGATGTTAGATCATGATTATGAGACTCTAAAACTTGTGTAATGACTATTAAACAAGTCCTTATTAAACCATTAATGATAGAGGTAGAGATCATGACATGCACCATAAGACATTAGTTAAGCATTATAAAAACTAAATCAGCCAAGTGGTGGAAACTACAGCAAGATCTAGAGGATTAATTACATTAAGGGATATAAATGATTATAAACTCATGAGTATGGTGGCAGCCAATAAAACAATCAATATGTAGACAATACCAATGTTCATAATGGTGTATAGATAAGCTAGTATGCATGCATTTTATGACAGCAATAGATAGAATGGCATATAAGAAATTCCTTATGTGTGTGGGTAGCAATAGTTTAGTTAACATTGTGATAGTACTAGGTTGTAAGGATTTTAAGTGTAGCATGTCACTTGTGGGCAGCGATAAGGACATTAAGATAATGGTATTAAGAGTTCCTTCATAGCATGTTAAGGCATAAACATTTAGTAGCATGCATGTAGTAGGATGAGAACTAGTTATTATGCATTACAGGGTGTGGTAGATCATCTAGTTGGATGCATTAGAATCATGTAGGCATAAGATGTGTAATCATAATTAAGGTACATAAGATAGAAGCTTTTCATTTAAAGTCATGCACTTGAAAGAGTATGAAGTACCAAGGTATTAGGTAGGCTAAAGCATGTAGATTTGTAGGATTGAATGGTCTGGGCTCCTAGAAGGAGCTAGTGTATAGAGAGGTTATTTCACATTTAGTTAAGTATTTGCTAAGCATTATGGATAGTATGATGCTTTAGAGATTATAGGGAAACCTATATAGTATACCTTTGTGTGGAGACATTATTATAGCTAGATCATTAAGTGCATATGTGCATTGTCTTGTAAGTTGTGAATTTAATGTGTGGATTAAGAATCATAAAGTTAATAGGTAATTTATGTCGTAATATCAATATACCCTAGGGAGCTATATGAGACTATGTAATCATGTTTCCACTTATGTCAAGAACATAATTAGACAATCAATAGTTAAGATTCATCACTAAGATAAGATTATGTGAACTAATTTCTTAATCACATTGCCCAGATAAGGTTAAATGGAAACTTAATTAGTAAACAAAAAAAATTTAACTGCATCTCTAGGTTGTTAGTGTAAGTTCCCTGGAGTTTGTTAGCGGGCACTACATGAAGACGTTAGGCACTATTAACTTTGCAACATGAAGGGTCTAGGGGTTCAATACAAGGACCTTTCCATCTCTATTTTTGTAGAAGTACCAAAACAAGTCCCTCCTAGCTATTGGAATTGCAGCATCCCAACATCCCTCTAACTTATCTTTGAACACATTATTAGCCCCTATCTCTGCTGACCTAGGTAATGCATCTAGTAGTGATTTATACATTGGTCTTTTAGCTAGGTTTGATGTCCTAGGTTTTCTTTTGGAGCTTTCACCCCCTTTTGAACTTTCACCCTCTTTGGATTCTTCCTTCTTCCTAGGAATTTTTACCTTATGCTTCCTATTGGGGACTCAACTGAATTCTGTAAAATTTTGGAGCTTGAGAAGTTATGGCCTACTTAATTGTCAACTGTCACAAGTGATTTTGGCTTGTTCTTCCTCTTTGTAGAGCCCACTCCATATAATTCTTCGGCTTAAAAATAAAAATTTCAAGCAAAAGTCACTTATTAATGGTGGCTCTTGAGGGTATTTTCTTCATTTACTTCATGTGCGCCATTAACAACTCTTCCACCCTTTCAAAATTTTAATTTATGACAAGTTGATATCACTCTCAACTTGCCTCGACCTTTTCATAGTATTGCAAACTTTCCTTATTAATTTTCTTTCATCATTACTATTGGAGTTGAGGAAAAATCAACTCTATAGCTCCCAAAGATCACCTGCATGCAAACCTGTCATAGAAAGAGAGAAGCAAAAAAGCTATGGAGGCCAGAATTTAGAGATCAAGAAAAGAGGAGTCATATTGATTGTGCAACAAGAATGTAATTCAATAATTACAGTTGTTGTGAAAATACAAAGAGAGAATCCTTATAAGAGGATACTCAAAATCCTAAAAGTGAAAAACCCTAAAGATTTTATAAGATTCCTAATTTTATCTTAAGCATAGAGTATAATAGACTAATAATTAAATAAATAATTATTAGCTAATAAAAGATTACTCTAACACCCCCCCTTAAGATGAACTTAGGGAGTACCTAAAAAACGACTAAGGACTAAAAAAGCATGGAAATAATGTAGGAAAGCAATAATGGGTCCCGACAACTAGGCCTGATGAGGTACCCAAGTACAATAACATCTCTATAAAGTGGAGAAAAGGGAGAAAACCCTATGGGAACAAAAATCCTCTCCAAGAAGAGATGAAAGCTCAAGTGCAGGGAAAACTTTAAGAAACCCCCCCCTTGGACAAGGTGTAAAAACTAGATGAAAGTTGTATAATTCCCGAGGAAATTTTTAATTTTTCTGGAAAATTTTTGTGGTTTATGGAGAAAAAATAATAATATCCATTGGAGAATTAGCCGTGATCACTCAAAGTTTGTGAAAAATCTTGGTAAATTGTAATGTTTTTAAAACCAAAAAAATATTTGCATGGGTGAATTGTAATGTTTTTAAAACCAGAAAAATATTTGCATTGGCGATTTCAACCTATTTTCAAACTATTAAAAAAAAATATTGGCGATTTCAACCTATTTTCAAACCATAAAAATAAAATATTGGCGATTTCAAGTTATTTTCAAACCATTAAAAAAAAATATTGGCAATTTCAAGATATTAAGTCAAAACACATGGCACACAGTCATCAACTCTCTGCCTAAAAGACTGCCCATTAGAAAATCTCGAGCCCTAGTGACAAGCCCTTACGACTCTGTCTCCAACTCACAAGTTGAAAATGCTAAGCCTTCATAACCTTGAGATCTAGCAACTGAGGGAAACTGAACTACCACTCGCCAATTCTTGACCACAAAATGTTAAGTTCTCGTCACCGCAATGACTTGGAGATAGTCGTAACTTTAACCCTTGTCGCGTACTTGCCAACATAAAATTGTTTATCTCTTAACCGCTAGCACTTCACTTGCAAGCTCGTGGCTTGATCAAGTCTTCAGACATTTAACTTTGTGAGCTGGTGATAACCATAAAACTTAACCACAAAATGTCTAGTTGCTAGCTTGTGACCTAAAATGCTAACATTAAACAAACATGAAAGCTACCAACAACTGTATGAAATGAGTTACTCGCTAACTCTTGTGGCTATAATGTATGACATCAAACCAACTCAAGACCTCACAACCAAAGCAATTTCATTAACAATCTCCATCTCAGTAACATAAAATGCTAACACCCAAAAAGCTAGAGACCTCGTGATGTAAACCCAAACCAACTTATCGCCAGCTTACGGCTTGATCGCGTCTATCTAGTCGCTAGCTCACAACTTAAAAAATGCTAACATTAAACAAACATGAGAGCTAGCGATAACTGTGGTGGCAAGCTAATATGTACGAGGAATTTTTAAGGCTTGGATGCTGACTCATTCCTGAGGGACTAGTTTGAAGGTTTCTCTTGAGTCGAGGTTGATTAGACAAGTGAGGATGAAGGTTTCAGAGGCATAAAAGGATTGGATAGCTTTTGAGTTAGAGATGGGAGATCATGGATTTCTCTGAGAAATTAGAGCTTGGGTTGCTTGTTGTCAGGGATTTTGAATCAGAATTTGTCCAATCAAGGAGGAATAAAATCAGAATAAAATCATTCACAATAGATGAGCCTTAGCAAGATGCAGTGGATTTGATAGGCATAACTTCTAGAGTCTACAGTTGTGTTGAAAAACACCAAAATGATGATTTTTCACATGAATGAGCATCACCAAATGAAGTGTTAAAAGGTTATAAATACAATGGAGTGGTGACTTAATTGGTAGAAGAGAAAAGAAACCTTTTTCATTTTCTGAAAGTGGTTTTTTCCTCAAAAAGGAAGATGATGTTTGAGCAGGATTGTGCATGGAGTTGGTGTGTGCTCTCTGATACCGGATGGGTGGTTTTTTGTTTTCTCCTATGTGAGTTTGTTTATTGTTAGAGGGGTTATGAAAGTCAGAAGGATTGCCAAAGGGGGTATGAAAGCCTTTTCTTATCAAGAAAGGCCAAGCATGGCACATCCTTTGCTTCTACTCTGGCACAGGATGGCAGGGGGTTTGAAGAAGGAGCTTGTAGAGGAATGAAAGAAAGATTTGTTTAGGTGGGGAGTGGAAGTCAGTCATCTTTGTGACAACATGGAAGCTGAAACTCTTCCCCAACATATTACATTTACCCTAAAGCTCCTCTTTCCACTTTCCCTAATTGTGGGCATGAAGGCTCGAGCTCCTCTTTCCATTTTCTTTGTTCCTGGGCATGAAGGCTTCCTCCTCTATTTTAATTTTTAGGGGTGACTTTACTAAGTTACTTCTTTCTAGGTTGCAGTATCCCTTCTAAGAAGGGAAATGATTTGTTGGACAGAATGTAACATCTCACATTCTATCTAAAGGCATCAGGGTGATAATGGCATGGCTCAAGCAGTTTTGCAAGTTGTATAGTCATTGGGGTTCCTTTTTTGGTTCCAATAGTGATTCTAGACTCTAGGTGAAGCGAGAAAGTTGTATAGTCATTTCCAGAGCAAATGAAAAGCATTTAGTGTCAAGCTTTGTGGAGGTTCTTGAAGGAGTTATATATAAATTTATTTTGTGACGGTCAATAGGAGTAGTAATTTTATTTAGTAGAAATTAAATACTGATCTATTTCTCTTTGGTGTATAATTATATCTCTTTCAAATGATCAAAATCATGTTTTTTAACCTTTTTTATTTGTTGCATTGTTATGGTGTATGCAATTTTTCATTTAATGCTTCCTATTATGCCCATGAATGCAAAATTTCTGTTAGTCTGGAATCATATTAAGGATTCACCTCATTATAATTGGTGGGTGGATTATAGGTATGAGTAAATGCCAAATTTATGGAGGAGGGAAAACATGTACATGCTAGTCATTGTTACACCTCCATATATATTACATAAACATCCATAGCATATAAAATCATAAGTTTTAAGAATGAAACTATCAAACACCACAATAGATAGGAATACAACATAATTAGAAAAACAGGCATGCAACTCAATTAAAAGGAATATCTTTTGAGAATCCAATTCCATGATAGATGCTATAGACAAATCACAATTTCATAATCAAAGGCAAATAAGAAAACATATTCACCCATAATGAATCAACTATTATAATTGGAAGGGCACTTCACGAAGTCAACATCAAGACAACAAACCAGTGCCTTATCTTAGGGCATAGAGTCACTTACAATTCAAAGACAACCTGATAATAAACTTCAATAAGATTCATTTGCAGATAAATAGTAATGAATATGCCATTGCATACACAACCCAGATTCATATGTAAACTGAAAAACTCTTGAACATTCAATTCACAGTGAAAACATAAATTCAACACAAAGACGATTATGTGAAGATCTCAAATTGCAAATGACATTGATATTATATTCATAATGATATTAGAAAGTAAATTCAAAATGCGATTCAACTATCCACTTATCAAATTCTTGAATAGTTGAACTATTATAATTATATCAAAGTTTTCAACATCAATATAAGTGGCCAACTGGCCATCCCTCTCTACCGATCAAAAAGAAAAAGTGGTCATCCCTCTCAAATTAATCTTGGAATCCTTTTACAAGATGAGGATTCAAAAAGCTTATAATTATTGTGAGGAATCTTGGGTAGCAACCTGATATTTCTTCTTTTTCTTTAGCATGGCTTGCCACCTGTCCACCTCTTTATTTGTTGGCCAACTGAATGCCTTTACCTCTTCCAACTTTGCAACTGAATCTATCCATCTGGCATCTATAACTGCCCTGGCCTCAACAATAAACTTTGCATGGTCAACCTCAACCTTGAATAGTGAATCAAGCATACCGTTAAGGAAATCAGCATCAACCTGTTCATCTATATGCTTGATTTTTTCTTCTTCCTCTAGAATCAAATCAAATTCATTGGTCCAATTAGAAACTAATTTCAAATCTCCTTTACTACCATAAATTGAACGCACCAATTTACTATAACCTTCCCCAAATGTCTACAATTTTTCATTTATAAGCACATCCTTCCCTATGAAAAATGCATAAGCTGCATTCATTACCTCCACCATGTATTTAGTGTCACTAATCTTGGGAGGGAACTCGTCACTATACATCATTGCAGTATCTAGCTTATCCATTAATCTGTTTCTTCCTGACCAAACATTGAATGAAGGTCCAAGAAAAGCGACAGCCTCAGAGGATGTTTTACTTGCCTCTTTCAAAGAAATGTGTAAATCATGCACTACCATCAATTTTCCTTTCAATACATTAATCCTGTGTTTCAGAATTCCTAACACAATAGAGATAGCCTTGAAATTTTATTCCTTTTCAAGATTTTCAATTTTCTCTGTGTATTCCTCCATTTTTGTTGTCACATCAGCTGGTATTTCTTGTACTTGTTTTGTAATCTGTATTGGAGGGGGCTCATTTGCAATTTTTTCTTTCAACTCCACTAACTCTTCCTCCAGAGCACCCTTCTTCATCAGTGTCTTTTCATATTTTTTAGATAATGCAATCAATTGGCTATATGTTTTTGTGTATCTTCTTGAAAAATCCTTTGTTTTTGATAAATTCATGAAAGAAACTTGAGTAAAAAATGAGGCAATCTTCGTGTCAGTTGTGTTCTGCAAATTCTAGATCATTCTGTCAGCTTTCTTTTCTACTTGGATATTTAGAAGGTGGGGCTTTTGAGTGGAAGGGGCCAAAGACAAAGTAGCAAGTGTATTTAATTTAGGATTAAATCCTAATCCTCTTATTACATCTCCAATTTCAAATTTAGTTTTAAACGTTGGGTCCTCTTGCTTCCTAATCTGATCAATAATAAAAATAGACTGGATATCCCAGTTAGGCATCATAATCATACTAGTACTCTTAATCAATTGTCTTTCCTATTCCACAGATATTTGCTCCCTATCAAGATCATATTCTTGCAGTGCCTTGATGATCTCCTCTTTATTTTCTACATTTCCTTCCTCTATGATCAGATTTTGTCTTAATTGATTTTGTTTCAACCTTGTCAAAAAACTTTTAAATTCATCTGACTTAATAAAGTCCTCATCTTTCATGAACTCATTTGACAACATCACACACTCATCAAAGCCTTGATAAAGGGCTTTGTTTGTTTCTCCCTATTCTTCATTCTATCCTGCTTCTCTAAGATGTGTCCTTATTTGATGAAAGTAGTGTCCTTGTTCTATAACAATTGCACTAGCAGGGTTTCTCCTCACAATTGTACCAACCTCTTTCATTTTTTGTTTTTTTGCAGGTAGCACTCGGATAGATTGAACTTCATCCCCACTCTCTACATCATCAACAAACACACTAAGTGGCCTCTTGCCATGTGAAGAATGTCCATCTTGGGGGTCTTGCTACTGAGCAACCACTTCTGGAATTTGAGGCATTTGTTCCATCAGAGGTTCATATAAACTCAGCATTCTGTTAATCCTCTCCAGGTATGAGTTATTAGGGGAAAAACCTGAGAAACTAGGGTCAACAACCTTCAATTATACTTCAACTCTCATCAAATTTTTCCATTGTCTTCTCCTTTCTTGTACTTCCTCTTTTCTCAGCAAATTTCTAACCACATCTTCATCATCCAATAGTTCATGGTCCTTTATTGTGGCCCAAGGTGTCATTTTTGGCAATGCATGTTTAATAAATTGTTCAGGATCATAGAATATAGACACAACATTAACCAACCTATACTGTTTAAGGAAATTCTTTACTTCATCAAAGGAACTCCTACCAATGGTAAAATCAGACACAACCCAAAGCCTAGGAAGAAGAGAACCCTTCCTGTGTTTGTCAAGGTATTATTTTCAACTAGGTTCAATTGCCAGATAAACTCCATAAAAGCAATCCTAATTGGAACAAATTTTGGTAAAATATGGGGAGGCTGAGGACACCCATAGACTCTAATCACAGTAAAGTTATCAAAAAAGAAAAAGTCCCCCTAGTTATGTGAAATGGACTAGTTTGGAACATACCGGTAAGGTCTCAAAACTCTCCTAACATTAATTGACAATCATTCCCTATTTATTCCTAGCATTTCCATAATTGTAAAAACAATCCAATTTTCAAAGAAAAGGAAAGAAGAATGGGGAGAACTATTGTCCCAAACCTGGGTCCATATTTTTATTGCCATTAAGACACCCAATTATTGTTTGAAAAGCTCCACTTCTTTACCCATGAACTCAACATTATAGAACAAGATTAAATGCATCAGCAATGAATAATGCTTGAATGTAGGGTTGGGTGCACCACTCTGAATTTCAACTAGAGCATTATGAATGTGTTCAACCACATAGCCCACATAATCATAATCTTTGTTAACATTTGGGTGTTGAATGTCCATAGCCATCATCAGTAATTCAGCTGACACTGTTAAATCTCCATCAAAACCCAATACTCTACATAATCCATAGATTGTACAATACATATAATGGTGGAAAGGTGTGATGTCAAATGGTGGTTTGATACTATCTAGAATTATAACCGGTTTCCTATTCACCCTAGGCATGGATCTGGGCATTACATGCTTCTTGATAACACCTTTGTATTTGTCATAATCCTCTACAATCTGCTCCAAATCTATATATGTACATGTAGCACCAGTAATCTGGAAAGCTTTAAGAAAGCTAGCTATGTTAATTGAAACTAGGGTAGACTAGTTCTTTCTTCTGATTACCCTAGATACTGGGCAATAGTGTTTGGCAAACTCTTTGATCAAATCCACATCAACATACACATTTGGCACAATTAACTTTTCCATATTTAAATCCCAAGGGTTTGACATCAGGACACCCTTAACCCTATTATTTCAAAAATAATGAAATAGAGCAGAACCAATCATATGAAGCATGGTCAGGTTTCTGCACTGGCTACATAAATATTTCCATTCCAAATCATTTGTATTCAAAGCAACAGAAGTCCCTAGCAGCAAATCTACAAATTATTCTTTGTATTTCTTATCCTTCTTTTCCTCAGTGGCCTTGGGCTTGGAACCTCCAATTCCACTTGTCACCTTGCTCATTTTAGCTGTAGGAGAAAAACTTAACCAATTTTCTGAAATTTTCCCATACCCAACACTCTGAATTCTCCAATGTTGTTGCAGATCTCAATTTATTGGATTACCTCAAAGATAGAATGCATTAATGCAATTATACAAAATATTGGCTCGATCATGCAATTTATGGTATTTGGGCGTCGTCACTTCTCTCAAGTCTCATTAATTTCCACACTTGCATGAACTAGCTACTATGGCATTAATTCAAAGCTGAAGTACTCCAGTGAAATTTGAATTTATGCCCTTCTATTTGATTGGCGATTGCCATTCAAAACTTTTACAGAACCTGGAAAACAAGTCCACGTGTCAATCCCTATCTTTAATCGCACACTTGCAACCAGTTATAACAATTTGGAAAGTAACCAGCGAGTTAGCAACAATGCTACCAAATCCTCTTAATTGCAAGCTCGCAGCCCCTTTTATGAATCCTCAAAGAATCTTGCGAGTGAATGATAGTTGTTGATCTTCATCAAGCCCTTCAGTCGCAACCTCGCAACAACATTTGTAATATTCTTGCTTTACCTACGAGCTAGTGACCACTGCAAATCTAACAAAACAACTTATTTCATCACAAGCTCGCAACTCAAAACTTAACTTGACTTAAACCCTTATGATCCCATGACAACAAGACACTTAACCACCATCGCATGCTCGCAACACTTTTTGACTTAAGACTTACAAACCCATGAGAATGCAATGACCACAAAATCAGACGAAAACTTACATGTCGCCAGATCACAACATAAAATGCTAAACAACTTCAAAACCTGTGAGCAAGTGATGAAACCAACTAAGCTGTGATACCAACCACATTGCATGATTGCAAATTAAAATGACTTAAACACAAGTACCTCGCGACCTTGCAATAACATAAAATCACACCCAGTTGCAACCTCGCAACATAAAATGGTCAAGTGCAAAACATCTTGCGAGGTAGCGACAACTAAAATCTCCCAGTACTCGCAAGCTCACAACTTAAACTGACTTGATGATAAAGGACCTGCAAGCTAGCGATAACCATTAAATCTCAAAACTATTTATCTCTTGACCGCAGTGACCCAGTGAGTACCAACAAAAATCAATGTTACATGTTAATTACCTTCATAAACAGGCACGAGCAGTGGCACATAGACCATTAATGACTTACTCGCTAACTCTCACAGCTATAATGCATGGCATCAAACCAATTTGAGACCTTGCAACCAAAGCAATTTCATTAACAATCTCCAGCTCGTTAACATAAAATGCTAACACCCAAAAAACTAGAGACCTCGCAATTTCAACCCACACCAACACTCGCTAACTCGCCACTTAAATTGTTAAACATGAAGTTTACTACGAGTTAGAGATGAAACATTAAACATGTCTCATTGTCTGACGAACCGTTTGACCACACTTGACGTTGACATGGACAAATAAAGAGAGGACAACTCAGATTTTCAACTCACGACAACTTTGGTTTACTAGCCAACTAAGACAAAAAACAAACACAAAACCCTAATCGCCATGAACATCATGTTAAGCATTTAATGTAGAACAGTAGAAAGGTTCTAATAGTTATGCAATATGAATAGTTTTATGGATCTTGTGACACAAATTGAAGAATTTCATGTTCAACATAATGTGGAACCAATTTACTAATAATTCAATTGTTTACTAATAATTCAGAAAATAAATTCTAATTGTTTACTAATAATTCAAATTCACAATTAAAAATATGAAAAAATCATCAATGACAACTATAGTATTGCAAAATGAAATTGTAATATGACTCAAGAACTATAGTATAATTATAAATACCTATAAGCTGACTGCTAATTCACTTCAGTGACTCAGTCTGAGGCTTCTATATCCCAAATGGACTCAAGATCCAGAAACTGACTAGTACTAACAGGTTCATCTTCATTCTGAGTCGGGTATTCAAAAATTTCTTCGTCTTCATGCTAACTTTGAGTCTGTGATCTATCATTTGTCTTAGCACTAGCACTACCAATAGCACCACTAGCTTTTAAAGTGTTGCACAACCCTCATCTTTCACGCATGGAATTCCAGATTGCCAGTGTCCTATCATATGAAAAATCTCTAACATTATACTAAGTTACAAACAACCTCAAGCAAGTTTCCAAATTTTTGTCTAATTTGTTTATAATCTTTGATTTCAAAATCCCTAATGCATTGAAAACTCTCTCATCTTCCACCGACCCCAATATCATTGTTTGACATAAATCAGCAAGTTTCAAATATTTTGGTATTGCAATACACAATACTTCACTTTGATCTATCCTTTTCCAAAGCCTTGTGATTGATCTAGGTTCAAATGGATTCTCCAAGTCAACCAACTATTGTTTCATAGCCAATGCAAAGCATTTACATTGTTTTTTAAGATGACCTAAATTTAAAATTCCTTCTATTGGTTGTCCATTTCAATATGTATCTTTTGAAAATGTCAATATCAATTCCTCTAGTTTTTTATGAAACACCTTTGCATCATTTGGATTATCTCCAATTGAATGCCAAAATTGAGGATACACACAACCCATGGCTTCAAGTATTTATTCTCGAGAGAATCTTTCACGAATCTCAGTTGAAAGTTCATATGCAATAGACTTCAAATTATCACTAACAGATTTAACAATCCTGTCAAAATCTTCCTTTTTAATTGGTAGTGCTCTACCTCGCTTGCCCGTCTTAGATTTGTGCATTGATATCTAAAATACTTTTACAAAGACAGATAACTCATTTTTTGTATTGAAATTTTTAAAAAAATCAGCATGATTCAAATCTGTAATTATCTACCACCTAAAAAAATTTGGGCTTCGCCCTGTTAGATCTGAATATAGACCATCTAGGCCCGAGCATGTCATTTTACATAGAGTGCTATACTCATTGATATACATAGTTCTTTCTTGGGCTTTCTTAATAAGTTTTTTTATTGAATCCAGCATGGGGAGAAGACTAGCTAAATTTAACAAATTCTCTATATCACTTAACTTGTGTAAGAGATCAAGAGCTTTCTCTACTGTGAGGCGTTTCTCATACATTAGTCCAATCAAGGATTGATATTCTATTAGAACTCGTTCCGCTGGTCCATGCAAGGAGATCCATCTAGTCTCAACATCCCTGAGAAGCTTGTTTCCTATTGCTACTCCCTCAGCAAAAATCTGAAATTCTACAAATTTTTAGGACTTTGGCAGAAGTATGAGTGGAGCTCGTGGACCAGATCTTCAACTTTTGACACTGTAGGGAAATTACTTACAATTATATATGCTAAATTCATTTGATGGGCCATGCAGTGAATGCTAACCATGTATGGTGCAATACTAGTTTGTAATCTTGTGCAAAGACCGGTCCTTTGACCTTCCATTACTGCAGCTCCAACACACACCAACTTCTTGGCAATTGTCAAGTCATCAATACTAGAAATTTCATTCAAAGCTTTCTTAAAATCCAAATATTAATTTTCTGTTGTTGAATTGCCCCTCATTTTACAAACACAGAGTAGATGAGCTCAGTAGATGTGTTCTTTTACGGTATACACATGCATACAAACCCAAGCAGTGTTATCTACCATAGTAACTTCACCTATGGATAATGAAATGAAATTTGACTCTTTTACACTCTCTTGTAAATTTTGCTTTTCCACCTCAGCGAGATAGTTTGCCATTTCCCATCTAGCGTTTATTGACAAATGTGACATAGGATAGTGAGGAACATTCAAAAAAGATAATAAATTATTATATTCTGGGAAATCTTTCATAGGACACCCTCTCAACGGAATATGAAAAAAAACTCATCTGAACAGTCTTTGTCAGGTTTGCATCTTATGCTGCATGTTCAAGCCCATCCTTGATTGTATTTCCAAATCCACTATTACCAATCAGTGTCATTGTGTGGTTATGCTCTTCATATTTCGCGGCATACTTAACATGAAGACATTCTTCCTTTGATTTCCATCTTACTACTGGTGTTTCCTTTCCGTCTATGATCTGTTTTTCATAAACCTTACCAATAAACTTTTCTATGGTGTCAGGCTTTAGCTACATCTTCTTCTCTCTTTTAGTTTTCCAGCTACAAATCTTACACCTGCATTCTATTGGTTTTTCATCATTTTTTGGGACTGGTTCAATGAATGGGTACTTTTCTACCCAATCAATCTTAAAACTCCTTGTCATCTCCCACTCTCACCCTAGTTTTACTTTCCTTTTTTCTTTTCTTCCTACCAACATCATCTTCAATACTAGCATTTGCATCTGAGTAAATTATCTCATTGTGTGTATCCCTTAGAACATCTTCTACCATATCAGTATTGTCATCCTCATTTAATGCATTTAAATCAATGACAATCCCACCTTATGGTGGTGGTGAGCTACTGTGAATGGCTTCTGCAATTGCAAAAGTTGATGGACCAGAAACTTTGCCAATTCCAAATAAAGACTTTATGGTAGTGTCTTTAAGTTTAAGTTTTGGGCATTTTGATGGCCTCCCAATCCCTTCAGTTTCACCACCCTAAGGATTCTTACCCTTTTCTAACATCCCAATCCCTTCACCACCTTGAGGAGTCTCGGTCTCACCCTTGTCTGACATATCAATCCCTTCACCACCCTAATGAGTCTCACCCATGTCTGACTATGACATATTGAGTCTTGAACTCTCACTATGAATTAAAAGTTAAAACTAATACTATCAAGTATGAAAAAATGATACTCACCTTTATGCCTTCTCAATTATCTGAATCAGGAATCAGGAATGCATGGGCCTGTGTTGAAGGATTGTAACTCTGGCCCTCCTCCCTACAATGAACTTCGACGTTCCAACTCAAATTGTGGAATGCAAATCGAGAGCTCCCAAATTTACTAATCAGACATGAACAAATTGTAAGAAATAGTTTATTTATATCAATCCATGATTGTATTTTTGGCGAATTGCATGGGCGTTTCAAAATACATCTTGATTTAAGCAGGGCAAAATGGGTCCTCGAATGCTTATAATGTTTTAATTGATATTGGTGAATTTTTCCAATGCATGCAATGAACATTTAATTTACTGTTGGTGAATTAGGTCCTCAGTATGTGGTTGTTTTACTATTTTTGGCAAATAACAAAGGTGATCTAATACCCACATCCAAGTGATTCTAGGCATACACGTCAAATGGTGTGTGGTCAATGGTGAAGCCAGAATACAGTGTACCGTTAACCCCAAAATTCTGGGCTATTTGACCATTATGTTGCCCCAGACTATTTGCCATTTCCTCAAAAAAAATGCGAAATTCACCAATTGGCGAAGATTAGACACTAAAAAGCTCTCTGCTCAAGTGAAGGACTAAGAAGCCTCCAAACAAGAGTATTCCAGAAGATAGGAACAAAAAGAAGAGAATGAAGAACACCACTGAGGCAAGAAATAGCTGCAAACATTGTCAAAGAGTAACTGATGATCTGAAGAACCTTCACTAAAAGAGAACATGACTAGGTAGAGAAGACTATAATTTGCATGAGTGCCCTCAAATGACACTACTTGAATCAGATGGCAAATAAAGGTAAACAACCAAATTCGAAGATACAGATAGCATGAAACACCAAAGCCTGAAGAGCTAGTCAATCGAACCAAGGAAACATTAGAACCAATAGAACAAACCTCCCCATAATGCTGAAAAGGGAGGGATAGGTACACTGAACAGAATAGCCAGCAAGAACTGCAGGATGAAGAACCAGGAACATCAAAGGTGCAGAAAGTACTAAGTGTTGTGGAAGGAAAACTCACTTGACACACATCATGAGGCTAATGTCATGGAAGGAACACTCACATGACAAAGGTAGATGGATAACAAAGGCAAACATCAACCCCCCATGGCACTTTATAAGTAGTGCAAGTACAATAAGGCACAAGATGTGCAAGATCCCAAGTATAAAATGCATGATGGCACTTTATCTTAGTGTATTTGCATAAATAAAATGCTACAATGATCATAAGAGATAGAAGACTAGAAATAGAAAGAACAGCCAAAGATGAGACATCTTACTCAAAGAAAGAGATCCCAGGACCTAAAACATCCAAGATATTCACTAGAGTACTAAAAAGAAAAAAAATGAATAAAATATACTTGGAGTAGAATCTAGAAAGAAAACTCATATGAATGGAAAGAACACAGAACAAACTTTTCAACGATATAAATTTTTCAAAAAATGAAGTTCGGATGCTCAAGTTATGTCTCTCGAAGTGCAAAAAAGAACCTTTGACTTTAAAAGAAAAAAGCACCATGAAAAAAGAAAAATCAAAAGTTCAAACCTCCATATTTCGATAGAGCTCAGAAATAGCTTTCCAACGACATAAGGTTTTTGAAAAAGTGCCTACGTATGACCAAGTTACGACCAAAAGAAAAAAAAACCTCTTGTAGGGCATAAAGAGGGTACAAAATTTTTTTATTTTTTTAATTTTTTTTTGTGACAAAAATTTTCTGACACAATTTCTAGGTACAGTCATATGGATTTTCGTGCCTTGAAAAACATGCTAATAAAAAATCATGTCCTAGATGTCCCTATAACCGAAAATAGGCAAATTATATACCAAAATTCATGGAATCAGCCTTCTGAATCCAATTGTGAGGTCCTTTTGGCACCAAAATTTAACAAAAAAATCAGGTACCCCCAAAAATGGAAAAAAACAATTGCACAAACCCTCGAATACATAGATCTAAAGAACAAGGCCCAAAATATCTCATGAAGAGAACAGGGGCATGCAGATCTGGAGCTCCGATACCATATTGGAGTTGAGGAAAAATCAACTCTACAGCTTCCAAAGATCACCTGCATGCAAACGTGTCATAGAAAAAGAGAAGAAAAAAAGCTATGGAGGCCAGAATTCAAAGATCCAGAAAAGAGGAGTCATATTGATTGTGCAACAAGAATTCAATAATTACAGTTGTTGTGAAAATAAAAAGAGAGAATCCTTATAAGAGGATACTCGAAACCCTAAAGGTGAAAAACCCTAAAGATTTTATAAGATTCCAAAGTTTAGCTTAAGCATACAGTAATAGATTAATTATTAAATAAATAATTATTAACTAATAAAAGATTACTCTAACAATTACAAAATAGCGACAATATTTATTATCACAACACCCTTTTCCTTTTTATCTTATCTCCCTGTGATACAACAACATGTAGTCTAGCTATTATCGCTATATCGTAGCTTTATTTTTTATTAGTTGTCTTCATCTTGCAATGTGGTGATAGTCTCTTAAGTCATTGCCATATCACAACATCAAAATTCCTTTATTTAACCTTTCTAGTGATATTGCGATAGTACTTTGGGTTAGTATGTTATAGCTAATCACAATGTCTCTACTTTGCATTGAGTTCCCACTTGCAATATGGTGATACTTTACTATATTTGCTCCATTTATCATTGTTTCGCGGACCGCTCAATATGATGGAAGATGGGTCTCACAAAATAGTGATACTCTTGTGAACTTTATTCTTGTTGTCACCATTTCACGGGATGCCCAATTTAATAGGATATGGGTGTTGTGAAGTGGCGATATCTTTGATAAGCTTTGTCTCCTTTGTCATTGTTTCACTAGCTGCTTAGTATAGTAAAACATATGTTTTGCGAAATAGCAATAACTTTACAGTTTTCATTTTCTTTGTTGCTACTTCACAAGATGCTTGATACAACAAAATAATAACCCTATGAAATAGTTATATTCAGTGGTATTGCTTAATGATGGTCCACCTAAAATGATAAATAGGATATATAGGTATTTTTAGGGGGAACAATGTAGGATATGAAATTATTGACTTACAAATAGGGTTCTCAACAAGGATACGATTCTTTTATGGGGTTATTTATGGCTCAATATTAGATTCATTATCAAGGCTTTAGTGTTAATTTTGGGACTTTTTAGGCTATAAAACATATTGAATTATGACAAATAGGAAACTCTACTTGTGTATGCATATAATTTGGTTTAACTATTTATATAGACAGTAGTGGGAAAATAATTTAGGGATAGAAATTTTAAAAGGTTCCAACAGTGAATCTACCTGCTTTGTCATCCAGATTCTATAAAATGGCTTTTCTGGAGATGGAAAGTTATCTTTTGTTGTGAATGCTTGTTACCTCTAAAGTCATGGAAGATGGATTCCTCTTATGATGAATGACTGTGAAGTCATTGTAATCAGCTCCCAACTTTGCTTGGTTTGACTTCCAATAATTCCATCATAGTCATCAATTTCATATTGAACAAACTTTACCATTTATTTCTATCCATCCAGGAATTCAACATGGAAAAGTAGACTAAATGAGATGTATGGTCAACTTTTCCAAATGATATTTTGGTATCACCTATCCATTCATCGCTTGGAAAAAAAATTATATCAAAAAACATTTATATTAGATCTAGTATCATAGAGGAAGTTCAGAGAATATCTTTTTATTTTCCCGAAGTGAATGTCCAGAGTTATTACCAGGTAACTAGTCTTCCTTACCATTTTACATTTTCCTTCTTCTTCAGCTTCTTCTATTTCTATCATGATTTGCATGATTGGGGAATAAGGTTTTTCTTGATAGAAGAGATCTTCTTCTTGATCAATGGCAACACTGGTGAACTAGATTCCTTTGGATGATTCTGGTTTATCAAATTCTTTGTTTAGATAAGCTATAAACTTTTCTAATTATTTTGTCTTCTTTTCTCCTTCATGCATTTGGTTATGCATTGATTCTTCCTGAAGTTAGATTCTAAATGTCCTTGCTTGTTTGATGACCTTATCTAGAAAGTCTATTCGATGGTGTTGCCATGTGTATCTAGCTAAAGATCCAATTGGAGGTGCTTCCTCCTTCTTCCTTTCTTTAAGGAAGGTTGAAGAATTGGTCAAAGGTGTTTGTGTTATTGGGATGATAGGTGTAGGTTTGGATGATTCCTCAATTTTTTTCTTTAATGCATATAATGCATTAAGTTGTCATTTTTCCTTCTACCATGTTCCCTAGGTTACCATCATCTATTGATTTGCTTGTTCTAGCTTTTTTATTTTTTGAATAACCTCATTGAGTTGTTTAGAAGTATCTTTGTAATAGGGTGCATGACTTTGAATCATATGACAGATGTATGGTACTTCATATCTTGAATAATCAAAACTATCAGAGCTAATCTCTGAGGTTTCTTCTGATATTTCTATTTTGGCATCCTCAAATTCTTCTGAGGAGGAGGAGGATAAAGGAATATCATCATTATGACTAAGATATTCATTGATGAAATTGTATTCATCCTCATCTTCTATCCCCAAATCCTTGACCACTCTGACTTTGGCCTTACTCCTATCCTTTTTTCTATCAAAAAATTTGTTTGCATAGTGATCACCTTTGCAAATGTAGCAAGTGGATTTTCATTTACTAGAGCGACAATGCAGACTCTTTTTCCTAAAGAAACCTTTTCCATATTTCCTTTTATTTTCTTTTGAATAAAAGTCATATTCATTAGAATTATAGAAATCATTGCACCCATAAACAAGTGTTATCTTTTTGTAGATTGATGGTGATAACTGAGGTTTGATTTTCTTAACCCACTTTCTTTTTTTGCATCCTTGGCAGATTTCTTCATTAATTTCTATAATGAAATTACAGAGTTGTGGGAAGGTTATTCCCTTCATCTCTCTCCTAGTTCTAACCAGGTTATATAGGACTCTATTTAAATAGAAGTCACCTATAGAAGGAAAACTTTTCAAAAAAAATTAGTACATTGTTCATAATCTTGCTTATGTCCACTATAATAAAAATTGAAATATTGGTCCTGAAAATATTGATCTATTTGACTTAGATCACAACATTGGGATTCATAAAACCTATTATATGTCATTCTTTCTATGGAATTTGTATGTCCAACAAACATAAGAATGAGTTGATTGCAGACTATATCTAATCCAAAATTTATCATGTTTGTTCTATATGTAGGATCTAGTTGATCCCATACTCTTCTGGCTATGTGATGGGGTTCACCTAGCTTGCTCACACTTCACCTAGCTGGTGTTGCTCAATTCCACCAACTTTCTAGGCCTAGCTAAGATATAAGACCTCCAATTCATTTTTAATCTCTTCTAGGGCTTTCTTCTTGTCAATTCCAAGGTGTTTTCTTCAAGTGTTTTCACTAGGAACCCTATCAATTCACAATGTTTCCCATGTGCTCATTAAGGTTGTCTTGACTTCAACTTATCAAATTGACCTCCTACTATTGTGAGTTGATACAAAGGTGTGGAGGTGGCTTCTAACATGATTTGAATACCTTTTTGGTCCAATTGAGTTTTTCTTTCATTTCCTTCCTTACCAATTTCACCATTTTGTCTCGAAAATGGCTACAAGGAATGAGCACCAATTAGGCCTCCAAAATCCAGTTTTCTAGGGCTTGAGGGAAAACGGTCCAAAAGACCCTGCAACAAGTTTGTATTTTCTTCAAAGATACACCTAACCTAAAATTATTTTTGTGTTTTTGGTTCCTTATCCCACCATATAATTCCCTAACCCCAAAATGAGGGTTTTGAAGAGTTTCTAGGCCTTCTAACCGGCAGTGACTAGACTAGTTTGGAAAATGAGCATCAAATAGTTTTTTTATGACTTCCCCTTGCATAGGAAACTCTGTAATATATTCATGGACCCCTCCAAAAGGTTATATTATGGTTTGGCATTCACCCCTACACTTTGCACACCAAATTCACCATGTCTCCTCTAGCCGGGTTGCTCCTGGACTCACCTAGAACGAGGTGACAGTCATATTAAATTTCATCTCTAGCACTTGTCCCTACATATACACATTGTACAAGTGGTTTCCTTCCATATCCCAATAGGTTGTGATGGTAGCACAGAGGGAAGTCATGGGGCAACCATTTTACACAAAAGAGCTATTTACAAGCCAAAATTGGTTGTTTGCAAACAAAACAATGAAAACACTAATACAACCTAACTTCAAAGCTTGAAATGAAACTATTTACTCTGAAACACACCAAAGAAACTCAATCCATTACTAGATCAATGGATTTAATCCATTAGTATTTACAATGTGAGAAAAATGAGCCAAAATGATGACAAACAGTCTGAAAATGAGTAGTTTCAGATTGTTGATCTCATAAAAACTAACTCCATCGCTAAGCAATTTAGGACAAAAGTTGTCATCACAACTTTTTGCAATTTTGCATCTTTTTCACTTTTTCCCTTCTCAACCTATGAGACCTATTCTAAGTCATTACTCATGACTCTTAAAGAATTTATAAGACTATTTTAACCCTCCCTAATGCCTATACCAAATTTTGACACTTTTGACCATCAAGAAGGTCAATTACTTACTCAAACCACTACCTAGGCACAAAATGCAAACCTAAGAAGAACTAACTCAATCTAGGCCTACATTTTACTCATCACACCCACTCTTGGACCCTCCTGGAGTCCTTATTCAATACCTGACTTGGCTAGGGTCAGTACAAGCCAAAATGAGAAAAATCTCTAAGCCTAAGTCCTAGGTGCTCTTGCACCATTCTCCCAAACAAAAGAAAATCATGTCACATACTTGGTAATCAGATTCTAATCAATGCCTAGCTTCTTAAACTTTGTCTCAAGAACCCCTGTAGATTCAGCATCATCCATACCCTGCCATTTGATTAGGTGCTCCCAATAGATTTGATGCCTTGTCTTCTTGGCGATCCTTAAACTCAACACCTTCTCGGCCTTTGGTTTTGGTCTTGCTGGTAATTGAAGGTTGTTCACATCATCTGATACCTCTAAGTGACTACAATCTGAACCTTTAATTGGTCCTTTGTAGGCAACTAAGTCTACTATGTTGAAAACTGGTGACAATCCTATATCACTAGGTAGGTCCACCTTGTATGCATTTTCTCCATACTTGGCTAGAATGGTACATGGACACAATCTTCTCATTTGCAACTTGTTAGGCACTCCTTGTTGTAGTCTTTCTTTGCTTAGGTGCACCATGACAAGGTCTCCTACTTGAAATTGTAGGTTCTTCCTTCTTTCATCAACTTTTTGCTTGATTTTGTGTTTGTTCTCCATCAAGGCTTGCTTGACTGATTCATGTATCTCCTTCATTCATTGAGAAAAGTCTTTTGCATATCCACTTCTTGTTGCTGCACTACCTAAGTCTCTCAACTCCAAAATACCTCTTGGGTGCACACCATAGACCACTTCAAAAGGGCTCTTTCTGATAGTCCTATGCATGGTTTCATTGTATGTATATTCAGCTTGTGAAAGTACTTGATCCCATGTCTAACCATACTCTTTGGCAAGGCACCTTAATAAGTTCCCTAAGCTTCTATTTACCACTTCGGTCTGCCCATCTATTTGTGGATGGTGGGCTGATCCAAAAGAGAGGTTGGTGCCAATATTTTTCCAAAGTGTCTTCCAAAAATGACTCATGAACTTTGAGTCCCTATCTGAAACAATGTTGATGGGTAAACCATGTATCCTTACTACTTCCTTAAAGAATAAATAAGCTATTTGGCATGCATCATGAGTAGTCTTGCAAGGCACAAAGTGGGCCATCTTACTAAATCTATCCACAATGAAATAAATGTTGTCAAATCCCTGCTTTGTCCTTGGTAAACCTACTACAAAGTCCATACTAATGAATTCCCAAGGTCTATTTGGTATGGGAAGAGGTTGGTATAAACCAGTATTTGAAGAAGTACCTTTGGCCTTTTGGCAAACTATGCAAGTCTCCACATAATTTTTCACATCTTGATTCATCCTTGGCCAATAGTAGTACCTCTGAACCAACTCTTGAGTCTTATTGACTCCAAAATGTCCACTAAGGTTGTCATTATGCTTCTCTTGAATGAGGTTTTCTCTCATTGAGCCTCTAGGCACACAAAGCTACCGACCTCTAAACAATAGTCCATTTTGCAAAGTAAAATAAGAATACTCACTATGGAAGTGATTTTGATACTCCTTACACACCTTATAGGCATTTGAGAAGTCTTCATCCTCCAGGTATAAGTCTCTAAAACTTTCAACTCCTATGCTCCTCAATTGGATTTCTTGGACCGTCAAAAGTCTCCTACTTAATGCATCAGCAACCCAATTTAACTGTCCTTTCTTGTGCTTGATTGTGAATGTGTAGGCTTGCATGTACTCCACCCATTTCATGTGTTTATGAATGAGTTTGTCTTGTGAGTTTAGAAATCTCAATGATTGGTTGTCCATATAGACTACAAATTCCTTAGGAAGGAGATAGTGTCTCCACTTCCTTGAAGTCTGCACTAAAGCATATGGTTCCAAGTCATAAGAGGAGTAATTCCTCTTTGAATCACTTAGCTTCTCACTATGGAAAGATACTGGTATTTCTTCTTGGCTTAGGACAACACCTACTGCAACATTTATTGCATCACATTCTACTATGAAGAGTTTCTCAAAACTAGGCAACACTAGCACTGGTTGAGGAGCTATCTTCTCCTTCAAGGTTTAAAAACCTTTGTTTGCTTGTTCACCCCACTAAAAAATTTCCTTCATTCCACCTCTAATGGTGTCTAACATTGCTTCACATATAGCATTGAATTGCCTAATGAACTTCCTATAGTACTGAGCTAGTCCATGGAAGCTTCTCACCTCTATTGCTGACTTAGGAGTAGGCCAATTTACAATGGCTTCAACCTTGCTAGGATCCATATTGAGGTTTCCTTGAGACAACACAAACCCAAGGTAAACCAACTCCTACCTAACAAATTCACACTTATCCAAGTTCATGGTTAGCTTTTCATCATACAATATTTGTAGTACATCTTGCAAATGATTAATATGATCTGCCCTATCCTTACTGAAAATGAGAATATCATCTAGGTACACCACCACAAATTTACCTATGAAGTCCTTCATCACCTCATTCATGAGTCTCGTGAAGGTGCTTGGAGCATTGGATAAGCCAAATGGCATTACAATCCATTCATAACGACCCTCTGTAGTCTTAAATGTAGTTTTCCACTCATCAGCCTCCTTAATCCTAATTTGGTGGTATCCACTTTTAAGGTCAATCTTGGTAAAGTCCTTGAATTCTCCTAAACAATCCATTAGGTCTTCTATTCTAGGAATTGGAAACCTATATCTGATGGTGATCCTATTTATAGCTCTAGAATCAGTACAAAATCTCCAAGTACCACCTTTCTTTGGGGCTAACACGATAGGGATAGCACAAGGGCTAATGCTTTTCCTAATTAGGCCTTGGTCTAAGAGCTCTTGGATTCGCTTGGCAATCTCAACATTTTGTTGGGGAGTCATTTTGTATGATGCTTTGTTAGGTAAGGATGCTCCAAGAATGAAGTCTATTTGATGGCTTATGGTTCTTTTAGGAGGTGTTAGCACATATTTTTACAAAATATTTTATGCCATAAGGAGGCCTTTTTCTTTTATCATACGAGAATTTATTGTTGGTTTGCATGTGAAGGAACCTTATTAGCATGGGTAAAAGTACTTGAAGGATCGGTTGTTTCAGAAGTGTCAAGATATCACTTGAGCAACACTAAAGGCATGCACTAAGTATAGACTGCATAAGGAATCTATTATGGAAGCATTTCTCAGCAAAAAAGTCATTATGGTATGATCTAGGATTGTCCTCTAGTATGTACTAGACCATGTGGGAAAAAGTTGGGATCACCAATATTTAGGATGGAGGGCTCATTTGTGTTGGATTGTTAAATTTCAATTATCGACATAATTAATCCCCATGAAGCAGTATCAGCAAGCAAAAGAATGGTTATCGGCATGACTTATGCCAATGAAATAGAAGGTGGATGCATTAGAGTGATTAAAAGAGACTCAGTATGGTGTATGCTTTTGAAAAGGTCATAGTATTGGGATAGTTTGTTTTGATGAAATAGAAGGCGGTGGTTTTCTATCGGCATGTATCATCTTATCGGCAAAATGTAAAAATTGTTATACCGATAAGCCTATGAAACCATCAATGTGACTTGTGATGATAAGGAAAAGGTGGATCATGGACTTATAGTATCGGGAGATCGAAAGCAATGAGAAAATTCTACCCTGAGACTCGATGACTAAAGGGAACCAAAGGCAGGCCCATCAGAGAAAAAGATCATATCGAGATAAGGAAAAAATAGTTAGACCGATCCCCAATGTCATGGAGAATCAAAAGGCAAAACCATCGGCATTACCTATAGTGATAAAATAGACTCGGACACATAAAGCATAAAATTTCATCGGAGATGCATCGAGACTTTGGGAGGAATAGAAAAGGGCTATTCCAACCCCCGATGAAGATAGAAGCACCTGCGGGGATATCGGTATAAACTATACCGATAAAGTAAACATTAAGTGAGGACTCATTAGGACATCGGAAGAAGAAATTTTATGCTATGCCGAGTCCCGATAGGACTGTTAAGGCAGATAGTGAGTTGCTAGGAGTTCTTCGGGGTGACTTATGCCGATAGTGTGGGGGACTTAGTTAGAATGCGGATTGGTATATTGAGATTACTGGGGCATTGGAGGGACATGAAATAAACTATGCTGACACATGATGAGTTAAATAGAAGAAAACCAAAGGCGAATACATCGGGGGGGAATTATGCCGATGGAACGTTAGAACAAAAAGCAAAGCTGAGACTGAAGGAATTCTCATCAGGATAAAGTGAACCATCGGGATAGGAGAAAAATTATTATCCCAAGACCCTATAAGTTGGTCGGGATATCTTGTACGGATCAAAAGGTGAAAAGTAGTAAGTCATAACAAATGGCGCTAAACAATTGAATTATTGGGAAAAGTCTCGCCGATTAGCCATTGGAGGTTTTGATGTAAAAAATTGACATAATGGCTTTAATTAAATGCATCTATTGAGTAGGTTTGTCACCACATGAAGAAAATCCATCAAGATTGTGGTAATTGAGTACAAGATTGGATTTCCTGGAATATATAACCAGTGTTGCATAACATTATTTTGCATAGAGATATTGCAGTAAGATATCAGGTGTTTATTGAGAGAATATTTTGATTTATTGATAATAGAGAAAAGAAATTTAGACAGATGGAAGGGTCAAGCTCAAAAGAGAAGTGAAAGGTTGTTGAAGTATCTAGTACCAAGATAAAAAAATCAAAGGGTGACATCGATGAAGCTCGAAGAAAATTAAACCAAGATATGATAGATTAGATGGGCTCTTCAGGAGCTAGGTCACGCAGAGCTAAGGTGAATTTGCCTATTCATGACCAGTTGGAGGACAAATACAGAGATATTGGAGATGTACTCACAACAGTGCATGGGCATGAGTTGTTTCTCTTTTATTACCTCCGTAGGGATGAGCCTATGCCAATTTCAAACCCATGGAACACCGATTTATGTAAACTTGTGGTACCTAATGTCTTTGTAAATATTGACTTATTGAATCTCCTGGTAAGACATTATGATGCAAACAAATGATGTATTTTGTTGCCTAATGGGACTGCTTTCATTCACTTTGCAGTAGCCACAATTCAGGAAGTTTTTACAGTGGATCTAGAGGTAAATGTGCCTTTATAATTTGTGGATTTGGAAGAGGAATACAGAAAGATGGATACTACATATCAAGGTTGGAACCTCGCTATCCACAAAGAAAAAAAGGGGGGCTAATAGAGGAGGATGGTCCTCCTTATGATATCACTATTTTTAATAAGTATCTACAGTATACATAGATGGCTTGTGGCCAGGTTGGAGGAGTTGAAGCTCCTGATGTGGCAAACATAGGTCCATTGGAATTAGCAGCAGTTACCAGAGACATGAGCCTAGAGCTTTTGATTTTGCTTCATACTTGATGGATAGACTACATGAAGGCTTCATGAAATTGAAAGATAATCCAGAAAAGCATTTCAAGCATTATTCACTGTTAATGCATATTATTTTATTTTATGGGAGATTCAAGGGATTATGGTCAGAGGGTTTGAACGTAAATACAATAGGGAAGAATGGATAGGATCAACCGGTGTATTTGTGGATTTCTATCTAGGATTACAGATATGTGAATTCTCATTACCTCAAATTTGAGGAATTGTTTGTTAAACCATTTTTCTTCCACTTTGGTGAGCCTCTGCAAGGATCATTTTCTGAAGATGTCAAGAAGGTTCTTAGGCCTCACAAGCACAAGAATCCAAAGGTTAATCACAATTGGGGTGATTGGTACTCATGCCAAAACTTCACTTTTGTTCGATGCTATGGATTTGAGGGGTATCCCTATGTGTTACCAAAGCTTGCACTAGATAAGATTGCTTTTCTGGAAATTTTAAGGCAATTAAGTGTCTCTAATGCTAAGCATTTTGGAGGTGCACACAAGAAAGCCTTCCTCCCTGGTACACTTCATTTCCAGAATTTTAAATTTGTATCTACCAAAGAATATGAAGTTATTGACAATAAGTTGGTGGATGAATACAACCTATTCCAACACATATCTAGAAGACATTATGATCCCGAGGGTTACATCCATGCTAGTAGGAAGAGGCAGGAGTTGGGAGATTATTTTCATCCGGAGGATGAATTTGAAGACATGTGTAGAAATAAGGAGGTGGAAGAGCTGACGGATGTTATGGAGACCTTGGAGAAAGAACTAGACCAAAGTGATTCAGGGGAGAATGAGGTAGTTTCCAAGCTCTGGGCACTTGAGCAAGAAAAGGATCTAGAGGCACAAGATAAGCTCATCATTGCATTGAATGTAGAAACCTAAAAAATAATGATAGAGCATGTCTCTTTTTTATCAGATGATCAATTTATAAAGTCTAAGGAGTTCAAATCACTCTTGTACCATTTCAAGGGTAAGAAATTAAGGGAAGCAGTGCCAAATATTACCCCTGAGAATGAGGCAGAAATGAAGAAGAGGTTGAAGGAAGATATCGACACAGAAGTTGAGACTATGATCCTACAAAAGGGGAGGCAACTACTAGTAGAGGCTGGAGTAATTGTGTTTCCTGGTTGGGACCTAAGTGCCTCATTTATCTTTGATTCTTTGTTGCACTCGGACAATAAGGATATGAAATTGAATATCCAAGGAGTAAAAGATATTTTTATTGGATCAAGGTACAACCCAAATGAGGAAGAAATGTTGTTGTGGGCCTTATACACTCCCAATAAAAGGCCAAAAATCATAGATGTGGATAAAGCTTTTGGTCACATGATGACCCTAAAATTTGGAGAGGTAGACTTTATGGTCACAGCCAACATAGGTATTAATATTTCAAAATTCAACAAGGCCCAGATGAAATATGAGATAGCGGAGAAGAATAAGTATAAGGCCTTATATGAAGAAACCCTTAAGAGGAGTGGGCATCCGATCCCTCAAATTACTGATTCAGGAGGTCAGTGGAAGAAGAAATTTGAAAAATTGGCTTATGAGCATACTAAGTTGAAAAGGGAGATGAAGAGCATCAGGGTTGACACTGCTTGTGTTTTGCTGAGCAAGAGAAATGACAATATGGAGAAGGAGTTGGATGAGTTTTGGGGTGTATATCAGAGGAACATGGACAATATGGTTACCCACACCAGAATTTGAGATAGGCTCAACCTGTTGTTATAAGATGCATCAACTAGAGAAAAGGTAAAAAGGAAGGTTCAGGGTCTGCTTGTCACACATGAGGAAGCTACAAAGGAATTGAAGTCTGAATTTGATGAATGTCAACAAATTGTTCAGTGTGGGGTTCCCGGTTTGGTAGATGATGCTGGAGTAATTAAAGATAAGACCATATGGCTTTCTAAGTGTAAGTATTTACTTAGTGAAGCCAAAGCCATTGCCAAAATAGATATCCTTGATATAAATGACACTACCAACCAGTTCAAGAACTTTTACATGATCGAGAATGTAGCCAGGGATGCGGGCTATTTGCAGCATATTCAGAAATGTGCACAGAGGTTAGATCGAAAGTCTTAGTCTTTTGTTTTAATTTTTGTAATGTAATTGATAATTTAGTTAGGCTGTTTAGTTATTGTTTAGTTAGGTTTTATTATAATGGAAGGGTGTGTCATTCCATTCATATGTCTTAGCATATATATTTATAGTGAGTCATTTTGTATGAAAAGGAAGCTAGGACTCAGAAAATAGATATTTCCTGGTAGGACTACAAGTCATATGTATTAGGGAAGTCTATAGAACAAAGAGGTATATTTTTATTCAAAACAGACTGTAATGGATTATTGTCAGGTGTATCTTGTATATGAAATCATCTCTTAAGGATTAATATATGAAGGTTCATTATTTCTTTTCCTAAGTATTATGCATACTTCTATGTTGATGAGTTATTTTTGTCCTCTTGATAAATCTGTTACATGATTTACTATGATGTACCATCACATGCTGTTACATTAAATGTGATATTGGGTTCTTCATTGATGTGTAACACATATTGAAACCTTCATAGTTGATAATTAATATTGTCTCGGGAGTTGATAGGATTTTCTGTCTGCAAAGTATCATAATATCCCTGGATAGAGGCACTAGTCTGCTATTTATCTTTTAAGGTTTTGGTTGGTCATGCATTCAAGGTCCCTGATAGAGAAACATTCTTCCTGAATTCTATATGAACTAATCCTTACATATTTCTTTTAAGTCCTAAAATAATTCTTATTCTTAATATAATATTATAATCATTTTCATTTCTTTTCAAATGCATTTTACTTAAAGCACTTAATAAAGCATAAGTTGCAAAACAACAAATTGTCAGTTTTTGTAATTTTCTAAAAAGCTTAAATACACTTTAAACAATCTCTTTTGTGCTTGGGAGAAAGAGGTATACCCACCTAGGTTCAGTGGATCCTTAAGTGTAGAGGGATTTTGTCTTCGACCATCCTTCTTCATTGGCCAAATCTTGTTGGATTAGTTGAGGAATTAGTAAACCCTTAAGTTTTCCAATCTGTGGTTTTGGGAACCAACAAGAGGTAAGGTGGTTGGTTGTCCATCACTCACTATGCCTTTGAACTTCTTCAACAAGTCTTGAACCTCTATTGGTAATTATGGCTGCTCTTTCTTATCTTCCTCTTTAGGCTTTATTACTAGTGCAAATCCTATACCTTCACCTTCCTCAAGTGTCTTCAAGAAAGTTCTTTCACTCACCAAAAGAATATTAGGACTTGTTGCCCTCTTTTCACTTGCCTCAAGGATAGACTGAATCTTGAATGTGACTCCATCTTTCTTGAATGAGTATGCATTATTGGCTCCATCATGAATAGCTTGTATATCAAATTGTCATGGTCTTCCTAGTAGAATATGGATTGCATCCATGGGTAGGACATCACATAACACATTGTCCTTATACCTCCCAATGGTAAAATCCACCCATGCTTGCTCATTGACTAGGACATGTTGACCTTTGTTCAACCAAGTGACTCTATAAGGGTTGTTGTGAGGTATCCTTTGCAATTTGAGCTTACTCACTACCTCTTCTGACACAATGTTGTCTGTTGACCTTGAATCAATTATCACTTTGCAAACTTTGTCCATAATCTTACATTTGATCCTAAATAAGGACCTTCTTTGGCTTGGCTCTTCTCTGACTGGTTCTTTGATCAAAGTTCTCCTTATCATCAAGTTGTCACCTACCTCTGATTCTAAGGCTGCCTCTAAAGTCTTGCTGCCTAAAGACTCTTCTTCAAGATAGTTCACTCTTCTTTCACCACCATGTGATGATGATCCCTTCTCTAGACACCTATATGCTAGATGACCAAGTTGGTTGCAATGGTAACACTTCATTATTACAAAATATGAGGAACCTCTACCTTGTCCACTAGATCTTCCTCTAAAACCACTATTTGATCCCCTTCCTCTATTGAATCCTCCATTATTAGTTTCACTCTCTTGTTGCTCAGTGAGTTTAGACTCACCTTGTGTCCTTTGTTCAAAACTTCTTCCTCCAAAGCCTCCCCTATGGCCTCTATTGTCTTTTCCTTTACCTTTTCCCCTATTGATGCTTGAGTCATGTCTTCTTTTTAGTTTTTCTTCCACCTTAAGGGAAATTTAATAGGTTTGATGAACTATCTTTGGCCTCATTAGACTAAGTTATTCTTGGATGTTCCACTGTAGACTATTTAGGTATCTAGCAACCTTGAGACTCTCTTCTTCCATCACATGAAATCTAAGGCTCAGTTTGTGAAACTCCTCCGTATAACTACTGACATCAAGGTCTTTTTGTCTTAAGTTTTGTCTCTTCCTATGAATTTGCACTTCATAGTCATCAGGAAGATAAACTTCTTTGATTTTGACTAACATCCCTTTCCAAGAAGAGATGGGTGCTTTGCCCATTTTCTTCCTCTCTTCTTCCAAAAATTTCCACCATGTGAGAGCAGCTCCTCTCATCCTTGACTTAGCTACCTTGACTCTTTGGGCTTTAGTTATTCCTTCACATTCAAAATGGTTCTCCATGCCTTCTATCCATTCTAGGACCACTTTTGCCTCCATCTTACCAGTGAATAATGGCAATCCTTCTAGTGATTTACCACTTAAGGCCTTCAATGCCTTCAGGAAAGGTTCTTGTTCTAGGATAGGGTCAGGTTCAGGCACTTTTTCAATCTCTAACACTTCTTTACCCTCCCCTTCTTCTACTTCAACCTTTACCAACACTTCATCTACCTTGATTTCAACCTCACCAAGATTACTCTCCAATTCTAGCAACTTCTCCTTTAGGAGTCTATTCTCTTCCTCCTGATCATCCACTTTCTTTGCCAACTCTACATTTCTCACCATGTTTTTGTCTCCTATAGATTCCACTGGGGACATCTACTCACCTAGCCCAAATCATATAAGCTTTGATACCAATTTGATGGGGTTCACCTAGCTTGCTCACACTTCACCTAGCTGGTGTTGCTCAATTCCACCAACTCTCTAGGCCTAGCTATGCTATAAGACCTATAAGTCCTTCTCAATCTCTTCTAGGGATTTCTTCTTGTCAATTCCAAGGTGTTTTCTTCAAGTGTTTTCACTAGGAACCCTATCAATTCACAATGTTTCCCATGTGCTCATTAAGGTTGTCTTGGCTTCAACTTGTCAAATTGACCTCCTATTGTTGTGAGTTGATGCAGAGGTGTGGAGGTGGCTTCTAACATGATTTAATACCTTTTGGGTCCAATTGAGGTTTTCTTTCATTTCCTTTGTTACCGATTTCACCATTTTGCCTAGAAAAGGGCTACAAGGAATGAGCCCCAATTGGGCCTCCAAAATCCAATTTTCTAGGGCTTGAGGGAAAACGGTCCAAAAGACCCTACAACAAGTTTGGATTTTATTCAAAGATACACCTAACCTCAAGTTATTTTTGTAGTTTTGGTTCCTTATCCCACCGTACAATGCCCTAACCCCAAAATGAGGGTTTTGAAGGGTTTCTAGGCCTTCTAACTAGCAGTGACTGGTCTAGTTTGGAAAATGAGAATCAAATGGTTTTGTTATGATTTCCCCTTGCATAAGAAACTTTGTACTAGCTTCATGGACCCCTCCAAAAGGTTAGATTATGGTTTGGCATTCACCCCTACACTTTGCACACAAAATTCACCCTATCTCCTCTAGCCGGATTGCTCTTGGACTCGCCTAGAACAAGGTGACAGTCATATTAAATTTCATCTCCAGGAATTTTCCCTACATATATACACTATACAAGTGGTTTCCTTCCATGTCCCAATAGGTCGTGATGGTAGCACGGAGGGAAGTCATGGGGCAACCATTTTATACAAAAGAGCTATTTACAAGCCAAAATTGGTTGTTTGCAAACAAAACAATGAAAACACTAATACAACCTAGCTTAAAAGCTTGAAATGAAACTATTAACTCTGAAAAAACCAAAAAAACTTAATCCATTACTATTTACAATGTGAGCAAAATGAGTCAAAATGATGACAAACAGTCTGAAAATGAGTAGTTTCGGATTGTTGATCTCATAAAAAGAAAACTCCAACCTTGGTAACCATGAAAGAGAAGGTTTTTATAGTATTCCCCATGTGTGGAGGCATTCTAGGGAATTTATAAATCCCTAACTCCATCGCTAAGCAATTTAGGACAAAAGATGTCATGACAACTTTCAAAAGTTGTCATGACAACTTTTTGCAATTTTGCATCTTTTTCACTTTTTGCCTTCTCAACCTATGAGACCTATTCTAAGTCATTAATCATGACTCTTAAATAATTTCTAAGACTATTTTAACCCTCCCTAATTCCTGTACCAAGATTGGACACTTTTGACCATCAAGAAGGTCAATTACTTACTCAAACCACTACCTAGGAACAAAATGCAAACCTAAGAAGAACTAACTTAATCTAGGCCTACATTTTACTCATCACACCCACTCTTGGACCCTCTTGGAGTCCTTATTCAATACTTGACTTGGCTAGGGTTAGTACAATCCAAAATGAGAAAAATCTCTAAGCCTAAGTCCTAGGTGCTCCTACACCACTATGCCTGTCATTCCATTGAGAGCTTGTAAAATAACATCCTAAGACTCTATTCCTGAGATGGTTGAAATGTAGTTTTGCACCCATGCTCTGAGGGCTTTTGCACTCTTCACATTTTTTATGGGATCAAACTAATCAAAATTTGACCATGGTGGAGTTTTTGCTTTTAATTTTTGTAAATGCAGGAAATTTCTCATACCCCAATGTCACTGATTCCAACTAGTTATGTTTTCCATATTAATCTTAGCAAAAATTATATTAGAATTTGATTTTATTAATCTTTTATTCTCCACTAGTAGGATCCCATTCCTTTTTGGGTTTAGGCTCCGGTAATGAGGGTTTTAATATACTTTTGTGCCTAGCCTAAATGTTTTGAAAGCTTGTTGCACTTTTAGGGAAAGATAATATCTTTTGCACTGAAGCTAGCTTAACAAATAAATCTATCATATGAATTTTTATTCCAACAGCTTCATTGGTGGATATTTGTTGTGATTGAGTTACTTCCTTTACTATTTGAGTTACTTCCTTTACCACTTGATTTTATTAATCTTTTATTGTCCACTAGTAGGATCCCATTCCTTTTTGGGTTTAGGCTCTGATAATGAGGGTTTCAATATACTTTTGTGCCTAGCTTGAATGTTTTGAAAGCATGTTGCACTTTCAAGGAAAGATAATATCTTTTGCACTGAAGCTAGTTTAATACATGAATCTATCATATGACTTTTTATTCCTACAACTTCATTGGTGGCTATTTGTTGTGTTTGAGTTACTTCCTTTATCACTTTATGGCTTAAGGAAACTTGTTTTTGTTTAGTATCGATATTTGATTTATAGTTTTAACAACAGTAGCTACTTCATATTGGACTACTTTATTAGATTTCTCTTGCTTGGCCCACTAGACTTCTACTTGTTTGAATTGATTGCAATCTTTTCAGAGGGCAAGGACTTCTGACTGTATAGTAGTAGTATGTTGGCTATGAAATTGGGCTTCAATATGAGCCAATTTAGCCATAAGATCATAGGCATGTTGACTTTGGGTGGCTTGATACTTGGCTTGTTCAATTTGACCTAACTATTGTTGATATCTGATATCTTGATCCAGGCATAAAGATTAGACCAATTAAGAAGTTTTGACCCAGAAGGAGGTTTATGTTCCCCTACTATTGTGATTTGTTGAGGCCAGAATGAGATTTGGTATTTTCCTATGGAATCATATTGCATAAAATTCTTATAAGGAGGGATAGTTCCTAGAATAAAACTTTTACCTGCAGGGGTATCTATTTCCATAGAGTTTTTTGACTTAATATCAAGTTTAGGAAAGTTCATGACTTTAGCAAAGATCATGTGGGACTGGCCAATTTGAAATTCATATGAACAATTATCACATTTCATGGTCCCCTAATCATCTATTTCTGAATAATGTATGTGAGAACATCTTATTTAATCCAAAGTAGGAACATAGTGGGATTCCTTATGGTTGGGTGTTGGAATTCTAACAAATCTGTTACATATTGTGCTTAGCAGCTTCCAATACGATCTACAAAATATTTCCAGGTGTACTTCCATGAGTACAAACACTAGGTGTGCCATATCTCATAGACTGAAGTTTTCATAGAATAGGAGGTACTCTTGAGGAACTTGATGTGTCAGACCTTTAAGCCATAAAGTATGTCCTAGTAGGGGCTTCATCATAAAATATAATAGGTTGATCATCTACTCCTTTGATGCTAAGACCTCACAATTGTTGGGGTTTTTCCTGATATTCCTTAGTTTGAATCTCTCGATACCATTGTTTTGGTAATTGGATATCTTTTCATTTGACATTTTTAGGAGCTCAGAGCTCTGATGTTTCACTAGATGAGGTCCAGACAATACTAAATTGCTCATTCTGAAGGAGGTTTCTCCTAGGATCATCCATGAAGGGCATAGTTGTATTGAACAACCTATAGTGCACTACAAAATGTAGTGTATGATCTATAGACCCCTTTTTCACATTGAGGTTCATAATCTTAATTTTGTATGTCAAAAAATCAATAAGATTATCATATTTAAGACTAATAGAAAAATTAAGTGAAGATTCAAAGGTGAGGGACAATGTGCCATGTTGTCACAAACAATTCCCAAAACAACAGTGTTGGATTTGAGGTTCCTTGCATCCTTGAGAATCATTAGGATAATGATAGGTAATCCCCTTCTATAAGGACCTTCTATTCCTATTCTTACAAATGATAGATGCATATACTAGTAGGCTTTAGGACTAGACTCGGCCATTCTTCTATATTGTTGAGTTTTTGCATCAGAGAACAACTCAATCTATCCTTGACTCCCAATTTTAACCCTATGTTGTATTTCACAGACTTTATAAAGAATCTTTGATCTATACTTAAATATTCCTTTTACTCCTCTAACATCGGGATAGATTTCTTTCAAACACTTAAAATGTACTTTAGATCTATTAGAAGAAAATCTATCTATATCTTTAGCTTCCTTTTATGTGCTAGTTTCCTCATTATGTGCAAAAGTAATATTAGTTTGAGTAAGATATTTAGTGAAACTTACTTGTTCATTGAGCTACAGACTATAATCCTACTCATCAAGTAACATTGATTCTCTATCTATGGATCTATCCATAGTATTTTCCCAACTCCTTCACATTGATCAACGAACTCACCGCCAATCATCGTACAACATCATAGGGTCTTACTACTGAGACCACACTACTTCATATAGAAAATATCATGGAATTGATCAAAGATAGAAACCAAATATAAAGGAATGGGCTTTTATACAACAACTTGCCCTGATACCAAATTTTTATCAATATCTCTAAGTATGATACATGATGATATTCATAGATATTACATGATCATTTGATCACCTCTTACATCACGTGATTAAGCCTACACTATTGGGTCTTTTGTATAACTCAATAAGACTATGATCTTTCTAGGGTAATCACGGTGAAAACAATAAATGTTAGAGAAAATCCACCTTAATTTTTAATAGATTAAGCCTACATTTGAATTAAGTACCCTACATTTTACAATAAATTACACTATTTATCTTGATTGTTTCCAAATTAGATTGTGTATGAGTATTTTTCATAACATTTCAAATCACACTCTATGATCCATCATCAGGATGAAAATAGAGAGCAGGCAAAAGTAAAAAAAGATGGCCAAGAAGCAGACCAAGGCAGCTAAAAATAAGGAGGGAAGGGGCACAAGGAACGAGAAAGAGTGAAAAGACCACTAAAGAGGAAAAGAACAAAACCAAAAGAAATAGAGAGAAAATAAAAAATAAACAAAACCAAAAAACATGAATAACCAAGACAACTCACAAACACCAAGGAAAAAAGAAAAATTAATAACAACCAAATGAAAAGATAATTATGGGTGTGTGAACATATCAATTTACATATATGTGTATGTATACCTGTTATCACAAAAGATTGCACCCTTGCTCAGTTATCAACTTAGCAACCTTGTGAAACATGGAAACAACCTTGAAGTGTGGGACCTTGCGCAAGGGTTTGAATCTTTGGAGAAGGTCGGCTTCCTTCTTCAATTAGATGCAGCTGTTGAACCAACTCAACACTTTAAAACTAATTCTTAAGACTATCCTAATAATTTGTAGAGGTAAAGCGAAGAGATAATGCTTGAAATGAAAGGAGGTGATGCACCAAAAAGAGATTGTTTCTCTCCCTACCGAAATGGCACAAGGAACCAACTAAAAAAAACCCAAGAGATGCACAACTTCAATTGAATAAGTGACCCAAATGCATGTATGGAGGTTAGAATTTTCTAAGTGTCAAGAGGGGATAAGGATTCCCACAAGTCACACTCAGAAAACAAGTTAACATAGCATATGTGGAGAGAAAATTCACAAGAAATACAACTATGATGAAGGTAAGAAAGAATACAAAGCATACATAGTTTGGAAGGAGGCAAGAATGGTGATTTTCAATTAATTATAAGGCCAAAATCCAATCTTACAGTTGCAAAAATGCAAAAATAATTACAAGTCTTCAAGAGAAGAGAAAGAGCATAAGAAAGATCAAGGCAGCAAGGAGAGAACCCTTTACAATGAGGCTTAATAGCCATTATATTAAAAAAAAATGGTTACAAGGGTGATCATGACCCCTGCATGTCGATCTGGAAGTGCAAGGAATTGCATGCACTTGACCTTTACGTGCAAGCAACCTAGACATATCCATAAGGGGAAATTATGAGAAGGTGGATTGACTAACCTTCCAAAGTCGGATATGACATAAGTCACCAAGCATGGCCTCATACCACCTTGATGGAAATCCTGCCAAAAACATATAATGCACCCTTGTGTCTCCACAAAAGAAAGTGCACAAGTCACCAAAACTATCGGAGCATTAAAAGCCTTGAGTATCGATCACGCCATCTGAAAGTGTCACTAGTCAAAAGGAAGTTCGGAGACTTCAGAAGCTTGGACTCCCAAAGTGAGGAAGACAAGGGAAGGATCAAGGAACTTTGGAACCTCGGGGTTTCAAAGTTCTGGGATAGAGAGAGGAAGAGAAGAAAAGGAACTTTGGTACCTCGGTGTTCCAGAGTTCTGGAGGAACTAGAGAGACAAGGAAAAAGGGGAAGGAACTTCGAAACCTAGGGGTTCTATAGTTCCAAAGAGAAGAAGGGGAAGTGAGGAAGAGGACTTTGGAACCTTGGGGTTCCGAAGTTCTAGGGAAGGAAAGGGAAGGGAACTTTGGAACCTCAAGGTTTTGGAATTCTGGGGATCTGCGCAAAGGAACTTTGGAACCTCGGGGTTTCAAAGTTTTGAAGAAGGGGCTAAGCTAGGGAAGGGAACTTCAAAACCTCAAAGTTTCAGAGATCCGAAGAAGGGAAGGGGAAGGGAGAAGAACTTTGAAACCTTGAGGTTCCAGAGTTCTAGAGAAACTGGAGAAAAGCTAAGGGAAGGAAAATAACTTCGGAACCTTGGGGTTCTGGAGCTCTGGAGTAGGAAAGAAAGCGGCTAAGGAAAAGAACTTTGGAACCTCGGGGTTTTGGAGTTCCAAGGAAAGAGAAAAAGAGGGCCTAGGAACTTCTGATAAGGCAACACTTCAAACCATGATTCCACTACTTTTATCCTTGATCAATTGGGGCAGTGTTGGTCCATGGAGCATATCTCTAATCGGTTCTTATTGATGGACCAAAGGTGTCATAAAATGACAACATTTTTGGCAATTTCTGTGGGATGCTTGCTTGCTCAGCATGAAGTCCAGAAGCCTTGAGCATCCATTGGGCACTGAGATTGAAAGATCCAAACATGTGTGTGCTATCACTTGGAGGAAAATTTAAAACTACAGTGCACACCCTCTTAAGGAGAATGTGACATGTGCATAAGCACTTATTAAAGAAAAACAACTTCTAGTCTAATATTTATATAGTTATCAACACCCTGTCGAGAAGCAAGGCTTGAGATGAATCACATTCAATGGGATTGGAAGAACTTCACCATCAATCCTGGAGAGATGAAATGCATTGGCCTCCTTGCAATTAGTAATGACATATGGACCACTCCAGATAGCATCAAATTTGGAGTGTTGCCCAGCTTTGGATTTTTCTACATCCCACTTGAGAACTAGATCTCCCTCTTTGAAGACCCTATTAGTCACCATTTTGTCAAAACAATTCTTGACCTCCTCTTGATGAGTCTTAAGTGTATGCACATCCTAACTTCTAACCTCCTCTAGCTCCATCATCTCTGCTAGCCTTATTGTCATGGCATCATTTTCTATCAATTCTAGTTGATGTGCTAGTTCAAGAGAGGGTAACTCTAGGGAAGTTGGGAGTCTTTCTTCCTTCACATATACTAGCATGAAAGGGGAGTTACCAATTGCCCTCTTAGGTGTGATTATGTCAGCTCATAAGGTTGTCTTCAACTTAATATGCCATGCCCTATTATTGTCTTCAATTATCCTTTTAACTATCTTGATGAGGTTCTTGTTGGAAGATTCAGCTATGTCGTTACCCTGAGGGTAATAGTTGGATGATGTCTTCAAGTATACACCATGCTTAACTACCCAAGAACTGATTTAGGTTCCAACAAATTCCCTATCATTATCTGATATGATGGTAGAGGGGATATTGAATCTTGTCACAATTCCCTCAAGGAATTCCAACACTGAGGCCTCAGTGGCATCCCTCAATGCAATTGCCTCTATCCACCAAGTGAAGTAATCTATTTCAGCCAAGATCCACTTATGGCCAGCACTGGAAGGTGGATTTATCATGCCAATGAAGCCTAAACCCCATTGGGAAAATGGTTGATCTACTTGGATGGGATGAAGAGGTAGGGCAGCTAGTCTTTCTTTCCCAGAGAAGAGAGAACATTTGTTACAATTCTTCACCCATCTATGTGAGTCACTAAATAAGGATGGCCAATAATAACCAGCCCTCATTATTTTGATAGTCGTATTCCTTGCAAAGAAGTGGCCCCCTGAAGAGCCATCATGAAATTCCTCTAGTAGTTTGCTGACTTGGTTTTGCTCGATGCATCTTAGTAAGACTCCATTGGAGTCTTTTTGGAAAAGACTGTCATTCACTAAGACATAGGTAATGGACGGCAACCTGAAATGCCTTATTTTGGTATGGTCTAGACCTTGGGGGTATCTACCTTCCATTAAGAAGGTGGTCATGTCACCTACCTAGTTGAATTGAGTGTTGTTGCCAATTGGTTGATCCTCTTGTAACACAAGGGCGACATCTGAAGTAGTCTCAGAAGATGAGACAAGTTATTCACATAGGCTTCTGCCTCTTATAGGCTTTGTTATCTTGATATTGATGCCATACTCCATGACCTTGGTTATCCACCCAGCCCTCTTCTCACTAATGTCCTTGTTTACAAGGAAATCCTTGACACTTTCATGTGGAACTAAGAGTTGGATCCTATTGTTGGACAACATGTGCCTGAACGTTTTTAATGCCCTTACAATAGTGAGGCTTTTCTTTTCTACATAGCTATACTTAAGCTCATAGTCCTTTAGCCCCTCACTAAAGAAAGCAATAGGTTGGTCCAAATTGTCATTGTTCAATTGTGTTAGGATATTTGGGATGTTGGATTCTCCTCTAAAGGTATAGAGGATAAAATCCCTTTCATAATTAAGATTGACACGGGTAGGGACCTGAGCAATTGCTTGTTTGATCTCTTCGAAACCGGCTCTTCCCTCCTTGGTCTAATTGAAAGCCAAGTTTTTCTTCAACATGGAAGTGAGGGGTTTTACCATGGTGGCAAGGTTGGGAATGAACCTCCTCACAAAGTTGATCCTACCAAGGAAACTTTGAAATCCTTTCTTGTAATTGGGGAGTGGAAGAGAAAGAATAACCTCTACTCACTCTAGATCAATAGTCAAACTCTCCTTGGATACGATGTGTCCTAGAAATTTTCCTTGATTGATAGAAAATGCACACTTGCTAGGGTTCAAGGACACACCATACTCCCTGCATTTCATGAACACTTGCTTAAGATGACCAATATGGTGAGCTTCATGTTTTGAATAAACAATTATGTCATCAAGGTATACAAGCACAAACTTTTCTAATACACCCTTGAAATCCATGTCCATTTCTCTTTGGAATGTGGCATCTGTATTGGTTAGCTCAAAGGTCATTTTATAATAAGAATAGGTACCCCACTTAGTAGTAAGTGCAGTCTTATATTGGTCTGATTCTTGGACCAAGATCTGATTGTAGCCTGAATACCCATCCAAGAATGAAAATCTTTCTGAGCCACTGACCTTTTGGAGAATCTACTCCATAGAGGGAAGGGGATAGTGATCCTTGAGGGAGGCTCTATTGAGAGCCCTTAAGTCAACATATAGCCTAATTTCCCCATTCTTCTTCCTCATAGGGACAAGGTTGGCTACCCAAGAGGAGTGTCTGATAGGGAACATGATATTGGCTTCTATCAGCTTGGTCAACTCCTTCCTCATTATTGGCTCAATCTTGGGGTTTATTGGCTTTTTTTTTTGTTTAACTAGCTTTGCATCTGGGTTTTTCTCTATGGTATGTTGGGCTAAGATAGGGTCAAAACCCTTCAAATCTTCATAGTTCTAAGCAACTATGTCATCATGTTGCTGGAAAAGCTCAACAAAGGCCTCTTACTCGGTTGAGGAACACACCTTGCCCAAGTTTAAGGACCTACCCTCAGCAATAACAACTAGCTTGTAATCACCCCTCTTTGTAGCCAAGCTCATCTTCTTCTTCAACTGATCATCTGAGTTTAAAATGCCCTCCAAGGTAACTATACCTTTAGGCAACTTGTTTGAGTTGAGCTACATGATTTGATCTCCATACTGGTCTTGCAGCTTAAACTGATTTTTAGCAGAAAATTATGCTTCATTTTGCAAGAAGTTGATGATCTATTAATCGCTTTCAAACACTTGCCAATTCACTTGATTGTCTAGGACATCATTGTTAGACACAATGCACCAGTGAGAGGGAGAGGGGGTGAATCAGTGGTTCTCAAAACTTTTCCCTTTATCTATCCTTTGTGAGCAATACTGGTTTTTGAATCAAGCACAGTGCAAACTTATCGATTAGTAATGACACTAACTCAAATACACACACACACACAAGGAGACATCACATAACACCAACATATACGAGGAAAACCCAAGATGGGAAAAACCTCAGTGAGCAATGTTGTTGGAGTCTACTGCTCCAATCCAACCTCACAGTAAAACACAGTTACAAAGTTTAGGGCACCAACCCAAGGAGCACCAACCCCTTCCTGATTTATGGGCGACAACCCAAAGGAGCACCAACCCCTAACTTTAGGGCACCAACCCAAGGAGCTGCAACCCCTGCAATGAGCTACAACTCAGTGTTCACAATATAAACTTCAAATACATAAGTAGTTATCTTCTTACAAGTGAAGCTTGCAACCTTTTCAAATGTCTTACTTTGTCGGTGAAGCACCTTCTCTCCTTTACCGACTCTCTTCTTCCTACTCTGCACCTACTGCTTCTCTATTGGATCTACACCTCACTTCTCTACACATCACCAGTATCACACTCTGTTGGTATAAGAACTACTGATTCTTCTCTCCAACTAGTTGAAAGCTTCAACCAGGTTCACTCTCACTCTCTTCTTAGATGCTCATTAAGAAATTGGTTGATCTTCTTCTTATTTGAAGAAGTCTTCCACTTTGCAACAACACTATATTATTCTCTTCAGCAGCCCTAAACAATCTCTTTGGCCTTTTTACTTATAGCCCAGATTTCCTGCCAAAATAAAATTCAAAATTTAGGCTGTTAGGGTTTCCTCACCATTCTTTAGGCAAACCAAATATAATCAGATCTTGCATGATCTGATCTTTTCAACATCTGAATGCACATCTCCACCATAGTCGCATCTCCTCGATCATGCCTTTCATTCCTGGCAATTTTCTTTTTACCCTCATATCTAATCCTTTGGTCAATCACAAAAGATCTGTCGGGTTGTTTCCTTCATCGCCTCGATCTTCTCAATTTCTCTTAGTTGGCTCATAGTTGTCTTCCAGACCTCGAGCCTCAAAACCCTGCAATCGCTCTGCAGCAAATCTCATGATTTGTGTGGTCTTTCATTAAAGCTAACCAACCCTATAGCAACCCTGTCGATGTACATTCTATCTTTATCCAAACTCGAGTTTTCCATGTTGACAAGCTGCCAGCTTGGCAGTTCAAGTTGGTCCAAGTAGGATCACCGACCAACCACCCTAACAGAATTTTACTTCTTCCGGTCACAACCATTCTATTGGTTACCTTATCATATCTCCTCTCATCTTGAACTATCGATGGAACTCTGAAACTGGTCTCTAGACTAGTAAGTCCTAAGTATGCTCATTCCCACAATGGGGAGGTCTTCTACAACTTCACCTTGATTACATAACCGGTAGACTTACATACCGGTTACTATTTTTGATGACACCATGTCATCATTATTTCTTAAGGCTCCATCTTCTTTCAGTTAGGTCAGATTCCTCTATTTGCATCTACTCAGCCTTGCCTTTTCCCTAATTAGATTTGACCATATCATAACCAGTTTGTCAAGATGATAAATATTTCATACTTCCTCTATACTGGCATCATGCCTTCTCTTCTGGTCTGGTGCATAACCTTGATCTCATTCACTTAGGGAATTCCTTCAATTCACTGGTAGATTTGGTGTAATCCTTCAAGTGTTTGCCTTTACCTCTTCACTCTTATCTCTCCAAACTATGATGCACTCAATGCATAATAGGAGGTAAGCTCCACTTGCTAGATGAGGTAACACCTTCTCTTCTACATCTTGCAATGCTCTTCATGTGGTCTGATGTGAGCACATTTTCTGTCAGTTATTGCTTCACATGATGACTACTTCTTCACCTAGTGGGAGTCCTATTGTTCTTCAACCTTAGAGCTTACCAGCTCATTCTTCTCTTCCAATGGTTATGTGATTCAGGTAACATTCTACCTCTTCATCACAAACAACCGCTCAAAACACCTCTTTATCTCAACACACAAGTTAGGTACTAACTTGTGTATTGATGACCTCTGAGATCATCTTCTTTACCTTTATCGGTGTTCAACAATACAAGGTGATATCCAAGCTATCACATCCTGTACTCCTTCATATCATTGTTGCACACACATCTCATCTACCGGTGGTTATCCCATACTGTTTGACATCAATAACAATAAAATGTCAACAAGAAGGCCTCACAACAAGCCTGATGTGTTGCTCCTTCTAACTTGCAACATATGTTGGTATGTCGAATTGAGCACCAACCGATGCAAGCCTATCAGCATGCGTGTTTTGACCTCTAGGAATGCTCTATATATTGAAGGCCTCAAATCCTTCAATCAAATCCCAAACCCTTTTTTTGTATGATTTTAGTAGGTTTTTTTTTCTACACTTTGGGCTTAGATGTGGTTAACAACCAACTCACTATCTCCAAATACTTGTAAATATCTGATCTTTCTTCTTTGTGCAAGTTGCAAACATTGGATCAAGACTTCATACTCAGTGACATTGTTGGTGCAGCCAAATTGAAGCCTAAAAGAGAAGAAGTATATCTCCTACTTAGGAGAAACAAGCATCACCCTGGCACCTGCACCATTCTTGTTTATTGAACCATCAAAAAACATGTTCATAACCCCTTTGAGTCTCCTTGTGTCTTGATGAGGTTAGGGACAGGAGTATCCTCTTCATAGATACAATAGGTGTCAAGCCCAGTCTCTTCAAACTCAACTAATGGATCAAACTGAAAAGCATTGGCCCATTCATCCAACAAGCAATTAGGGACCTCCTGCAAAAGAGTAGCAGGCTCACGGACAGCACACTCCTCCCCCTCTTCATGCAAAGTGCAATACATGTTTATTGGATTGGGGGTGTAAGGCTCTATGTGGTTTTGGGCAATGGGTTTTGCCCTTATGGTAACCTTGGTACCATACCTTGTTTGAAATAGCATATGGGACTAGTCAGAAGATAGGTACCCACCTATCTTAGCTCTGAAGTGTCTAGACAGGCAGATGGCAAAGAAGGCAGGGAGGTCGATGATCGATACGTCTTGAAAGACAATGCAAGCAGGTCATGCATGCAAGGTTAACTTCAAATTTTTTACCACACCTATTGTTTTAATAGAAGTGCCATCTAATTGGACCACCTCTTTGGTCACAGGCTTGTATTCTATGCCAAGAAGATCAACTACCTTCTTAGGCATGACTGAGCTACTAGCTCCTGAATCTATCATGTAATTGTGAACCAAGTTGTCTCCTATGATTAAGGAGAGATAGAAGGGGGGAGGATTGCTGATTTTTCTTGAATCTTCTTCCTCCTTGGGTTGCACCAAGCTAGTGGAGGTTGCCTTTTCACTGACTGTTGCCTCACCACCTGACTAATTGACATCCTTCAGTGCCTCTTTAAGCAAATCCCTTTGAGGTGGGATTGAAAGGGCCTTTCACACAGTGACATTGAGGTTGGCCTTCTTCATCTGATCAACTATGTTGAAAGAAACATCAACTGACTTTAGAGGCCCCTTTAAGGCTACAAGTATTGTCTTTTCTCTTTAGATGACTTGGGTCTCCTCCTACCTCTTATTCCCTTGCATGGTACTTTGGCTTGTATCATGGATAGCTACATTGGGTGTTGGAGCTTGGCCTAATGTTGAAGGTGAGGCAGCCTCCATGGCTCTCTTCTTTGACCTTGCATACTATAGCATGGACTCACCATTTGTTTGGTTCAAACCATAGAATTTTGCCTCTTGCCAATTTATGAAGGCAGAATCCCCTTGTAAGTGAGCCTAAGTGCCAACACTGGGCGATTTAGGTCATATTGCTTGCCAAAAGTGGTCGGCTAATCTTGCACTACTAAAGTTTGGACAAACCCTGCATTTTGGCATGTGCTTTGATTGTGTGGCTGATTGCATGGTTGGCACCAATCTTGCTCTTGGACAGGGTTATTTTCCATTGGAACTATCACCTTTGAGTTGCTTGTGGTTGTGGGGTTCACACTATTCAACGGCCTAGCATTGCTCCATTGGTTTTTCCCTTGAAAGGGTGGCCTATTCTGATGATAGTTCTGATTTTGTGCTTGGTAAGGTCTACTATATTGATTTTGTTGCCTTTTTAGTGCTACCAATTCATTGCCAAAGTTTTGCAGTAGAGCCTTGACCTCATGGAGCTCATTGGAGGATGTAGAAGGTGTGGATGATTGACCTGTGGGAGCCATGGGGATAGGAGCCATGGTGGGTTGTTAAGTAGGAGCTTACGGGAAGAGAGGCATTAGAGGCCTTGGAGCTATCTTCCCAACCTGAATCAAACAATTTTTTGCTCTTATGGCTATGTCATATGCACCTGGTAGAGAGGCTCCACCCATTGATTGTACCATGACAGCTATATCATTGTTGAGAGCTCTAAGATAATACAAGAAGGCATGATTTGGAGATGGCTTCACTAGAGTAGGAATTCTATTCCATGTCTTATGAAATTTGAATTTGAAATAACTCCTAGGGTGCCCTCTTGATCATAGTCACTTTTGTCTTTGAAATGGTTGCACAACCTCTCCCCCAATTTGTCCCAATTGTGAATGGAGCTAGATGGCAACCCTTTATACCACTGCAAAGATTTGCCTTTCAAATATGTGGCTAAGAGTCTACCAACAATATTATCCTGAGTGATATTATGGATAGAGCATATGTTAGTAATATCTTGAATATGCTCAATAGGGGTAGTTGTTGTTTCACGAGTGAAGTATGGTATACTCTTCAATGCGGCCACTAGTATATCACTCCATTGAGTCAAAATAAGGAGACTCCCTCCATTGAAGGTAACAAAAACCTGATTTCTTACCATGTGGAACAATGGTCTATTGATATGAGTGGTGGGAGCCCTTGGAAGTAATGGTCTTATAAATGGAGGAGTAGAATGAGACCTGGGAGATGGAGTGTTTACAACCTTGACACCCCTGACTGGTGACAATGAAGGTCTACCTCTCCACCTTCTAGAGCCTACAAATGGGAGCTCTATGAATTGGAAACTGCCCCTAAAAGATGCCCTTATATGAATTATGGGCATAAAATTTGCAAGTGACCTTTTAATTTCAGAGGTTCAGAGTTGCGGAGTATGACCAATTCGGCACCTCGAGAGCTTGGATATCTGGAGTGAGGAAGTTCAGGAGTTTGGAACCTGGGGGTTCTGAGTTTTCGAGCCTAAGCACCTCAGAACTTGGGGATTTCGAGGTAAGATGACTTCACTAACTTCAGAACCTGGGGGTCTGGGGGTTCCAGAGTGAGGAACAGTTGTTTGCAAGAGATCGGTCTTGTGAGCAGAGTCACCAAGTGCTTGAAGATGACTGGCTCTAATGGTTGAGATGCCAAGAACAACACTGAATCCTTAGCATGTGAATTGAATAAAGCCCCACTGGGCGTGCCAAAAACTATTATCACAAAACCTTGCACCCTTGCTAAGCTATCAACTTAGCATCCTTGTGAAACATGGAAACAACCTCCAAGTCTGGGACCTTGTGCAAGGGGTTGAATCTCCCAAGAAGGTTGGCTTCCTTATTCAATTAGGTGTAGGTGTTGAACCAACTCAACACTTAAAAACTAATTCCTAAGCCTATCCTAATAATTTTTAGAGGTAAAGCGAAGAGATAATGCTTGAAATGAAAGGAGGTGATGCACCAAGAAGAGATTGTTTCTCTCCCTACCGAAATGGCACAAGGAACCAACTAAAAAAAACCCAAGATATGCACAACTTCAATTGCATAAGTGACCCAAACGCATGTATGGAGGTTAGAATTTTCTAAGTGTTAAGAGGGGAGAAGGATTCCCATAAGTCACACTTAGAAAACAAGTTAACACAACATATATGGGGAGAAAAGCCACAAGACATACACCTATGATGAAGGTAAGAAAGCATACATAGAATACATAGGTTGGAAGGAGGCAAGAATGGCGATTTTAAATTAATCATAAGGCCAAAATCCAATCTTATAGTTGTAGAAATGCAAAAATAATTATAAGTCTTCAAGAGAAGAGAAAGAGCATAAGAAAGCTCAAGGCAACATGGAGAGAACCCTTTACAATGAGGCTTAATAGCCTTTATATAGAAAAAATGGTTACAAGGGTGATCATGACCCCTGCATGTCAATCTGGAAGTAAAGGAAAGTTCATGCACTTGACTTGTACATGCAAGCAACCTAGCCATACCCACAAGGGAAAATTCTGAGAAGGTGGATTGACTAACCTTCCAAAGTCAAATATGACATAAGTCACCAAGCATGGCCCCGTACCTCCTTGATGGAAATCCTGCCAAAAACATTTAATGCACCCTTGTGGCTCCACAAAAGAAAGTGCACAAGTCACCAAAACTATCAGAGCATTAAAAGCCTTGAGTGTTGATCACACCATCTGAAAGTGTCACCAGTCGGAAGGAAGTCTGGAGACTTTGGAAGCTCAGACTCCCAAAGTGAGGAAGACAAGGGAAGGCGAAAGGAACTACGGAACCTCGAGGTTTTGGAGTTTTGGAGAACTTCAAAAGGATAAGGAAAGAACTTCGAAACCTCAGGGTTCCAGAGTTCTGGGATAGAGAGAGGAAGAGAAGAAAAGGAACTTTGGAACCTCAAGGTTCCGGAGTTCTAGAGGAACTAGAGAGAGAAGGCAAAAGGGGAAGGAACTTCAGAACCTTGGGGTTCCAGAGTTCTGGAGAGAAGAAGGGGAAGCGAGGAAGAGGACTTTGGAACCTTGGGATTTTGGAATTCTAGGGAAGGCAAGGGAAGGGAACTTTGAAACCTCGGGGTTTCAGAGTTCCAGGAAACTTCAGAACCTCAGGGTTATAAAGTTTTAGAGAAGGGGCTAAGCTAGGGAAGGGAAATTCGGAACCTTGGGGTTCTAGAGTTCCAAAGAAGGGAAGCGGAAGGGAAAAGAACTTTAGAACCTCGAGATTCTAGAGTTCCAGAGAAACTGGAGAAAAGCTAAGGTAAGGAAGGGAACTTTGGAACCTCAGGGTTTCAGATTTTCAAAGCAGGAAAGAAAGCGGCTAAGGCAAAGAACTTCAGAACCTCATGGTTCTGAAGTTCCGAGGAAAGAGAAAAAGAGCACCGAGGAACTTCTGACAAGGAAACACTTCAAACCATGATTCCACTACTTTTATCCTTGATCAACTGGGACAGCGCTGGTCCATGGAACATATCTCTAATCAGTTCTCAATGATGGACCAAAGGTGTCATAAAATGACAACAATACCCATACCTCCCAATGAACAAACACACAAACATACATACAAACAAAAAACTAAACATACCTACATACATACATACATACTTACATATATATCATATGTATGTATGTATGTATGTATGTATGTATGTATGTATGACCCACAAAACTCAACAGAGAAAAGACTAGAAAAAAATAAGAAGAAAATTTAAAATATGTATATGTATATGTATATAAGTGTGTGTGTGTGTGTGTGTATATACATACATATATATATACATACATGTACATATATATATATATAGATAGATAGATATATATATATGTACATATATATACATATATACACAATCATACAAACATACAGACACACACACACCCACACACATATAACCAAAACTTATATATATATATATATAAAGGCAAGAAAAAACAAAGAAAACAAAGAAATAAATAATTAACATATATATAAATACATACATACATATATATATATATAACAAAGAAACAAAAACAATTAAAGAACAACAAATATATATATATATATATATACACTAACTCTAGCAAAGCAAGAAACAAAAACAAAGCTAAAAAAGAGAAATATAAAAACCAAAAGAAAAAGCATGCAAGGAAGAAAGTAAAAATGAAAAATAAATCAATACATACATACGTGCATGCACGCACGTACACACACACACACACACACACACACACACACACACACACAGATATATATATATTAAACACTCACAATCACAAACAAAAACAAAATAAAAAGGAAGTAACCAACAAAAGAGGAAGTGCAATGGGATAACAACAACAAGATGCCACTAGGAAGAGAAGAGAAATGATAAAGCAAAGAGAGGAGACAACGAATGAAAAGAGGAGGAACAAGAAGAAAAGGCAACCGAGGGGTGGAGGGAGAGGACATCGGAAAGGGGAATAGATGAAGGAGGGGAGTGAAGAAGGAGAAGTCAAGACTGAGCAAGATGGCAAGAATGAAGGTTTGAGAGCAGAGGAAGCCAGGCAAGACTAAGACCCCATCCCTCATCTCGGTTAAGATTGGAAGCATGGTTACTAATTTGAATTTCTTCCTTGAGCTTGCGCTTGAAAAAATTATCTTCCTTACACAAGATTTGGGTGCTTTCCAAAAAAATATGGTGTTTGGTGGAAGAGGCATGTTCTGCTAAAGCCGACTTAGAGATAAGCTCCAGCCTAATGTCGGCACTATGCTCTTTGATTTTGGTGGCAAAGGAGAGGCTCGTTTCACCAATGTAAGGGGCACCACATGAAAATACTATCTCGTAGACTCCAGAGTCTAGAACGATGTCTCTAGGTCTTTCAAGGTAGGCATCTAGTCCCTCATGGTAGAAATAGGCTTGAAGGCACAATAAAAACCTCTTTTTTTGAAGATCTTAGAGATTTTGTGAGAAATGCCTTCAATGTAAGGAAGAGAAATAAAGGAGGAGGAAGAAGATAAGGGAGAAGGGGGTTTGGGAGAAATACAAGATCTAGCCTGAGCAAAGGCTCTGGAAATATGTTTTCTATTAAACCCATGCAAAAGGAACACATGACAGAGATGGGCTAAATCAAGATCTAAGTTATCCTCATCGCAAATGTGAAAGGCTCTAATGGCAAGGGTCTTAAATACAAATTACACTTCCTAGGATAAAATACAAAGTTTAAATACATCTAAAAAAGGGGGAAAGATTAAATACCCTATAAAGAAAAGACTAACAAGAAATTGCATGTTTATAATAGAAAATCATTTATTTTAAAAAAATGTATGTTTATAAATACAAAAGATGATCAATTGGATAGCTGCGCATAAATACAGAAAATAAATATCGTGTTATGCATTAGGGTTTGAACTTATCATTGTTTCCAAACTCTAGACACCAATATTAACACATCTTCCCCACCTTTACAGTACAATCCCTCCTCCCTACACAAAAAAACCCTCATGTTAGTAGGTGATATCAATAAACCCATACCGCTCGCATTATGCATGTGATTTTGACCTCACTTCATAGCCACAAACCTTGTGTCCAATTTTCAAGCCTCCCACACACCTCTACGATACAATGGACCAATACAATCCCTCATCCCTACAGAAAATTGTGTTGAAATGTGGCGATTGATCAGCAAAGTATTGTACACTCAGCACGTATCCTTGCCGAGGTCTGGGGGTGGCAACCCCTGAGGAAAGCAGGGGTTCGGGGGCGGCGTCCCCCAAGAAAAAAAAAATTGGGTATTATTTTTTTATGAAAACTGACATTGTAATAAAACCCTAAAAAGGCCGACTTTTTTTTTGCCCTAAAAATGCATGTTATAAGCGGTTGGGATGCTTAAGGCATTGTAAGGTTGATGTACTATTTTTGCTGGATAATAAGAAAGATTGGACGATTGTGTATGGTGGACGTAACCCATTCTAGGTGAACCAAGTTAAATCTTTGTGTTATCTGTGTCATGTTTTATTCCTTTATCTTTTGTATTTAAATCTGCATATAATTGTTAGTTCATATTTGCTTCGGATCTGCTTGAAACCCTAACAATTGGTATCAAAGCGAGGTATTATGTAAATTGGCAAGACTCTCAGATTTGAGTGGGAGCAATGGAGGATTCCAAATTCAAGGTCAAAAAGTTTAACAGCTAGAATTATCAGTTATGGAAAATGCAGATGGAGGATTACTTATATCAAAAGGATTTGTGGCAGCCATTGGAAGGAAAGGCAAAGAAAGCGACCACAATGTCAGATGAAGAGTGGAATATTTTAGATAGAAAGGCACTAGGATCCATTCAATTGTGCCTTGTGCCGTCTATAGCATTCAATATAATAGAAGAAAAAATGGTTGTAGATTTGATGGCAACATTGGCTAAGTTGTATGAGAAACCCTCCGCTTCGAATAAGGTATTTCTTATGAAGTGTTTATTTAATTTGAAAATGAGTGAGGGAGGATCTGTAGCGGAGCACTTAAATGAATTTAATACAATTACTAGTCAATTGTCTTCAGTAAAAATTACCTTTGCAGAAGAGGTTAGGGCTCTCTTCATTTTATGTTATTTGCCAGAAAGTTGGAATAGCTTGGTTATGGCTGTAAGTAACTCTATCTCTGGTAAAAATACTTTGGTATTTGATGATATTGTTGGTGTTATCCTAAGCGAGGAAATGTGAAGGAAAAGCACAGGTGAGATTCCAACATCATCAAGTAGTGTTTTGAATATGGAGAACAGAGGAAATTCAAAGGAAAGAGGAAAAGGCCCTTGGAATGAGAAGTCACGAGGGAAGTCAAAGAAAGGATGCTCTCAATCTAGAGGAAAGAAAGATTGTTGGTACTGCGGAAAGCCTGGTCATCTAAAGAAAGACTGTTGGTCTTGGAAAAACAAAGAAGGAGACAAAAATGAAAATGATAGTAAAGAAGCTAATATTGCAAGTAATACTTTACAAGATGCTTTAATCTTATGTTTGGATAATGTTAATGATTCCTGGGTAATAGATTTTGGGGCTTCATTTCATGCTACACCCCATAGAAAATATTTTCGAGATTATGCTCAAGGTGATTTTGGACAGGTATATTTGGGTGATGATGAGCCCTGTCAAATTGTTGGAAAAGGAAAGATAAAGATCAAGTTGCAGAATGGAAATGACTGGTTTCTGCAGGAGGTAAGACATGTTCCTAACTTAAGAAGAAATTTAATTTCTGCAGGGCAACTAGGTAGTGAAGGTTGCATAGTTACATTCTCAGATAGTATCTGGAAGGTCAGTAAAGGATCATTAGTAGTAGCTAAAGGTGTGAAGGTAGGCACATTATATCTGTGTACTGGTAACACTTACTCTACCTTAGTTGCTATAGATAAAGTTACTGCAAGGACAGCAACAATAGATGTTACAAGAACAAATTCAATAATGTGGCACCATAGGCTTGGGCACATGAGTGAGAAAGGGATGAAAATCCACTCTAAAAATCTATTGCCAAGACTAAAGAAGATTGATTTAGAGTTCTGTGAAAACTATGTTTATGGCAAACAGAAAAGAGTCAAATTTCTCAAGGTTGGGAAAGAGAAGAAGAGTGAGAAGTTAGAGCTTGTGCATTCAGATGTATGGGGACTGGCTTAGGTATCATCTCTTGGTGGCTCTTGTTATTATGTTATTTTTATTAATGACTCAACCAAAAAAACATGGCTATATTTCCTAAAACAAAAATCAGATGTTTTTGAAACTTTTAAGAAATGGAAAGCTTTGGTTGAGAATGAGACAAGAAAAAAGTTGAAGTGTCTCAGATCGGATAATGGAGGTGAGTATTGTAGCAAAGCATTTGAATATTACTACTCCTTAAATGGGATTAGAAAGTAGAAGATAGTTCTAGGAAATCCACAGGAAAATGGTGTGTCAGAGAAAATGAATAGGACTATCATGGAACGCACGAGGAGCATGAGATTGCATGTTGGATCGCCCTTACATTTTTGGGCAGATGTTGTACATATTGTTGCCTATTTGATATATAGAGGACCTTCAACCCCTTTGGATGGTGGTATTCCAGAGCATGCATGGACTGGTAAAAAGGTAAATTATTCTCTTCTGAAAACCCTTGGTTGTGAAGCTTTTGTCCATGTTGATAAAGAAAATAGAACCAAGCTTGATGCTAAATCTCAGAAATGTACCTTCATTGGATATGAGATAGATGAATATGGCTATTAGTTATGGGATTTTTTAAATAAGAAAATAACTAGAAGTAGAGATGTTATATTCAATGAGAAGGTTATGTATAAAGAACAGATGCAAGAAAAGAAGCATGAACAGGACAAGCAAGAATATGTGGTGTTGGATGAGATTCCTAAAAATGAAATGCCATAGGTACCTGATGCTCAGCAACAACAGAATGTCCCACAAACTCCTACAAGTGTTAGATGTTCTACAAGGTCAAGTAGACCCCCTGAAAGATTTTCTCCTTCTTTGTATTCTATATTATTAACTGAGTCTAGTGAACTAGAAGAATATGAAGAAGCAATGCAGGTAGATGCCAAACAACAGTGGGAGCTAGGCATGAAAGAGGAGATGGACTCATTGATGAAAAATAAGACTTGGGACTTAGTCCCTTTACCTGCAAAAAAAAGAGCCTTGCCTAACAAATGGGTTTATCGGCTGAAGGAGGAGGAAGGAGGTCAAAAAAGATATAAGGCTAGACTTGTGGTAAAAGGTTTTGCACATAAAAAGGGTATAGATTATGATGAAATATTTTCTCCATTTGTAAAAATGACTTCAATTAGAAGTATACTTAGTCTTGTGGCTGTAGATGATTTACATCTTGAACAATTAGATGTGAAAATAGCTTTTCTCCATGGAGATTTGGAGGAGGAAATTTACATGTTGCAACCACAGGGATATGAGGTCAAAGGTAAGGAGAACTTTGTTGTAGGTTGAAGAAAAGTTTGTATGGCCTAAAGCAATTAACATGGAACACATAAATGATCTTAAATAGAAATTAGCCAGGTCATTTGCTATGAAGGATTTGGGTGTAGCTAAGCAAATTCTGGGTATGAGGATTACACGGGACAGAAAAAATAGAACCTTGAATTTGTCCCAAAGTGTGTATATAAAGAAGGTATTGAAAAGATTTAACATGCAGGATGCAAAAGTAGTTAGTACACCTTTGGCTAGTCATTTCAAATTGACTAAGGAGATGTGCCCAAAGGCACAGGAAGAAGTAAAGAAAATGTCTAACATCCCATATTCATCAGTTGTTGACAATGTGATGTATGCAATGGTATGCACAAGGCCAGATATTACACATGCAGTATGAGTAATCTGGGTATGGAACATTGGAATGTTGTGAAATGGATCCTTTGGTATTTGAAAGGAACCACTACGAAGGCATTATGTTTCAAAGGATCTAATGCTTCTCTGAGTGGATTTGTTGACTCTGATCTGGTAGGTGATATTGATTCATGGAGAAGCACTACAGGGTATGTTTTTACTATAGGGGGAACTGTAGTCAATTGGATTTCTAGGCTGCAAAAGGTTGTTGCACTTTCAACCACTAAAGCTGAGTATGTTGCTGCTATAGAAGCCAGCAAGGAGATGATTTGGTTACAATGTTTTCTAGAGGAATTGGGTCAAACACGGGAGGATTGCCCATTGTATACTGATAGCCAAAGTGCCATTCATCTTGTGAATAACTCTGCTTTTCTTTCAAGAACAAAGCACATTCAGGTCAGGTACCACTTCATCCGGATTGTTTTGGAGGAGGGTCAGTTACGGCTTAAGAAGATTCACACAAGTGAGAATCATGCTGATATGTTCATGAAGGCAGTTCCATAGGAGAAGCTGATTTCCTCATCAGTTTCTATTGGTCTTCTTGATTGATAATTGTGGAATTTATACCAATCAAGTCCTAGAGTTTTATCTAGCAGATGTTGCATGTATAGTGGTGTTGTGTAGTATCAATCTCCAAGTGGGAGATTGTTCGGTGTGGATCCTGATCAGTCTCCAAGTGGGAGATTGTTGAAATGTGGTGACTGATCAGCAAAGTACTATACACTCAGTGTGTATCCTTGCCGGGATCCGGGGGCGGTAGCCCCTAAGGAAAGAAAGGGTTCAGGGGCGGCAGATCCCGAGAAAAAAAAATTTGGGTATTTTTTTTAATGAAAACTAACATTGTAATAAAACCCTAAAAAGGTCGACTTTGTTTTTGCCCTAAAAATGCATGTTATAAGCGGCTGGGATGCTTAAGGCATTGTAAAGTTGATGTACTATTTTTGCTAGATAATAAGAAAGATTGGATGGTTGTGTATGGTGGACGTAACCCATTCTGGGTGAACCACGTAAAATCTCTGTGTTATTTGTGTCCTGTTTTATTCCTTTATCTTTTGTATTTAAATTTGCATATAATTGTTAGTTCATATTTGCTTTGGATCTGCTTCAAACCCTAACAAATTGGAGGTATGTTATCAGACTCAGGAAAACCCCAAGGAGTTTAAAAATATATATATATTTCATACAATGCACATTTTAAATGGACATATCTCGACTGGATAGCAAGCCCTCCTCACAGCAACCACAACTCCCATCACTTTGTGATCGAACTAGAACCTCCACCTCTAGATTATTTCTTTTTACCTTTTGGCTCTCTCTTTCCCATGAAGCTGCCATACAAAAATTTGTGAAATTTTCAAGCTACCAGGTTTCTGAGGCTTTTTCTTTCGTTTACGCCCAATATTTCAAATTTTTGGATAGACATTTAGCCATTCCCATGATTGTGGGAGCAACTGACAAATGTTAGCCATGTGCAATCTTTTCATCTATTGCATAATGAAAACTTGTATCTACATCATCGAAATCCCGATGGTGGGTCCTAGAACATGGGTTTCATGGCATCATGTGAGAGCATAGGATTTTGGATCCCCCCATCATAGCATGACATGGCAATTTTGAGCTCGAACAGCTACATGATGGAAGTGTAAACTCATGTCTCCCATGATATGATTTCTAACAGAGGCAAGTTGTTCATCAAAACAAATACCATATGCATAAAATAGTTCTAAAAAATAAGAACAAAGTGAAAGGGTAAAAACAAAGTGAAGTAGCTAGAGCGTACAATCTCTTCACAGTCATCAATAAATGCAAAAAACTTAACTCCTTAGATTATGCAAGCACATGCTAAATCAAGCTATCAAAAGGAAAGATAGTTATAGGTGGAGTCGAGTGAACTCCCCCTTAATTTTGACTCCATTTACAACACTAACAATTCATAATTGCTGTTTTTTAAATTCAAATTTTGCTTTTGCCAATGGCTTAGTGATTATGTTTGCCAATTGGTCTTTAGAATTGCAAAACTATAGACTAACTTCTCCATTGTTGACCATCTCTCTAATGAAGTGGTAATGGGTGTCAATGTGCTTTCTCTTCCGATGGAAAACATGATTTATGGAAACTGTTATCGCTGAGTTGTTATTACAAAAGATGGTAATTGGTTCTTTCTTTGTTTCTGGTTCAATATCACTTCTTAATCTCTTCATCCATACTACTTGACAAGCTACTGATGTAGCTGCTACATACTCTACCTTTGTAGATTAAATAATGACAATGGGTTGCTTCTTGGATGCCCATGAAATTATACCCATACCCAAACAAGAGCATAACATGATGTGCTATTTTTTTCGTCAACACTTCCTACAAAGACACTATTTGTAAATCCAATGAGTTGGTTGTCTTTAGAACATGTATATAAAATACCATGTTGTATTGTTCTTGCAATGTATCTTAATATTCTCTTCCTTACCTTCTAGTGAGATTCCTTTGGTGACTCCATGAACCTAGAAAGAAGGCTGACTGCAAACATAACATTTGGACTTGTTGTTATCCAATACATTAGGCTCCCTACTAATTGCTTGTATGATATAGATTTTACCAATGCACTTTCATCACTTTTTCTCAATTTGGTATCTAGAACAATAGGAGTACTAATTGTCTTTCAATTAATCATCTTAAATTTAGTCAACACGTCTTGTGCATACTTCTTTTGGCTGATGAAGATACCCTATTTTGATTGCTCAATTTCTAGACCTAGAAAGTACTTCATGTGACTAGGATTGGTCATTTCAAATTCCCTTTCCATATCAAGCCTGAATTCCTCAAGATACAAATTGCCAATGTATAACATTGTCAACATAGATACATACAATTAGAATTTTACCTTGCAAGTTTGTCTTTGTGTATAATTTAGGTTCATTGTTGTTGTGCTTAAACCCTCTATTAAGTAGATAAGAATCTATTGTGTTTTACCATGCCCTTGATGCCTATTTCAATCCATATAAGGCCTTTTTCAGTTTATAGACCTTTTGTTCATGTCCTTCAATCTCAAATCTAGGTGGTTGTTCAACATATACCTCTACATATAGAATCCCATTTAGAAATGCAAACATGACATCAAATTGGTAAACTGGCCAATGGTAATTTGATGTTACTGCTAACACTGTTCTAATTGTGTCCAATCTTGCCACTAGTGCAAATGCCTCTTCATAGTCTATACCAAGTTGTTGTGCAAAACCTTTGGCTACTATCCTTTCCTTGTGCTTCTCAACTTGGCCTTTCTCACTAAGTTTTGTCTTGTAGACCCACTTAACACATATAGTTGTTTTTCCTTGTGGCAAGTCTACTAACTCCCATGTGGCATTTTTCTCTATGGCTCCTATTTCATTATTCATGGCTTCTACCCACTCTTTCTTTTTAACTGCTTCTTCAAAATATATAGGTTGACTAGACATCAAAGCAAACATTACTAGTTCATTATTGTGTTTTTTTTCATATATCTCTCTAATAGTCCTAGTCTTCTGGTTCCTAAGTTCTTCTATTGTAGGGTCCAAATCACTGCTAGAAGGGGGATTATGGACTTGTTGTCCTTGATTTTCTCATATTTCTATTGGAACCTGCAATCTAGGTAGATTTTGTCTTGGATGCTCAATATTTATTATACCTATTGGTTCAAATGTGCGTGGAACAATTTGACTACGAACTATTCCATCATCTTGTTCATACCATGTCTTATCTTCAAGAATCTTCACATCTCTAGACATTATTGTCTTCTTTGTAATTGGATTGTATATCTTGTAGGATTTTGACACATCACTATAACCTACAAGTATACACTTCTTGCTTCTATCATCCAATTTTCTCCTTAGTTCCTTAGGCACATGAGCATAAGTTACACTTCCAAAAATTCTCAAGTTTGTTATATCTGGTTTCACTCCACTCTAGGCTTCTAGAGGTGTCTTGTCCTTTACACTTTTTGTAGGTGATCTATTTGGGATGTACACTGAACATGCAACTAGCTCTGCCCAATAATTATTTGATAAGTTTTTGGCTTTTAACATACTCCTTGCCATGTCCATGATTGTTTGATTCTTCCTCTCTACCACTCCATTCTATTGTGGAGTGTACCTAGTGGTGAATTGTCTCTGAATTCTTTGTTCACTACAATATGATGCAAAAGCTTTGGATTCATATTCACTTCCTCCATCAGACCTTAAAACCTTAATTTGTCTACCACTATGTTTCTCTGTCATTGCTTTAACCTATTTGATTTTGTCAAAGGGACTAATTTATTCTTAATGAAATACACCAAGGTCATCCTACTATAGTCATCTATAAAGGTTAAAAAATAATAACTCCCTACTATAGACTCTATTTGCATGGGACTGCAAAGATCAATATGTACCAATTCTAGTAGATCTCTGGATATATAGGTTGCTGCATTTGGAAAGGCACTCCTTTGGTCTTTGGCTAATATACAGCTTTCACAAGGATTATGGTGGACATCTATTGTTGGCAAACCTAAGACCATTGATTTTTTCTGCAATAAATTTGAGGTGCCATAACCAAGTTTCATCGGAATTAGTACGATACTGATCATAAGATATAGACTACTTGACACTTCTTAGTTTAAGGGGATACAATCTATTTCTAGTCATTTGGACTCTTGCTATGACCATTTCACTTAGGGATTTATATAATATAGTACATGTGGATCCTTTAAATTTAACTTCAAACACATTCTCACTCATTTGGTTTACACTCAATAGATTGTGTTTTAGGTTTTGAACATAATAAAAATCATGAATATCCCTCTTTTCATTCTTCTTGTTTACTACTGCAACAGTACCTCTTCCTAGAGCATACCAAATGGTCATCTCCTAATTTGATCTTGGACTTGATTGTTTCATCAAAACTAGTGAAAACATTTTTATTACCTGTCATGTGATTGTTGCAGGCATTGTCCAATAGCCACACATCTTCTTTGTTGTTGTCTTCTGCTACTGAGCATGATAGGAGCATTGATGAAGTTCCTTTTTTTTTGTTGGACACATTAGCTCTGCCCCTGTTCTGATCTGCTTGTTTCTTTCTACACTCACTCTCATAGTGTCCATCCCGCTTATAGTAATAGCATTATTTATTTGATTTATCAAATCTACCTATTCCTCTATTTCTCATGCCTCTTCCTCTCTAGTTTTGAGGTAGTGATAGAAGCTACATCGACTAATTCTCAACATTGTCTTTGTTAATAGACTGGGAAGAACTTTGACCTCTTCTTTCTCTACCTCTACAACTTCTACCTCTTCCTCTACTAATTGTGGCTTGTGTTTGTAGGGAAGTTTCTATAGATTCACTTTTATTCTATATTTTGCACTCATGGTTCAATATTAAACTGGTAAACTCTTCTATTAAATACTGATTAAGGTCCTTACATTCTTCGATCATTGTCACCAACATATCATATGAGTGTGGAAGAATTTTGAAAATATTCTCCACAAATTTCCTATCTATGATGTCTTCACCATAGGCTCTTAGTTGATTTACTACATCCATGGCTTGAGACATGAACTGATCTATAGTTTTTGTGTCTTTCATTTCCAAGGTTTCAAATTTTTTTCTCAATATCTATAACTTAGAATTTTTTACCTTATCAATTCCTTGATATGAAATCACCAGTATTTCCCAAGCTTGATGTGCACTAGTTGCTACTTCTCTTTTAGGAAAGATGGAGTCCTCAACTCCATTGTGTAGGTTCCATAGGGCTCTAGAATATTTCTTTATGTTCTCTACATTTGCATTCCTCTGTGCATTGATCATTGTAGCTAGTTCATTTGCACTCAGTTCTTCATATTTGGTGACTACAACCTCCCAACATTCTAGATTTTTCAGATAACTTTTCATTTTGATGGCCCACATGGCATAGTTCTTGTCATTTAATATTGGTACCTGTGTGCTAGGGTTACTAGTGGATGTCATGGCTACTCCTTCAATCTATTTGCCCTTTTCCTGAGCTAATTAACATGATCTCACTTCAAAAATACATAAGTGCATGATTAGCTAAGCCTGCTCTTCTACTAAAGGAAACCTCTGTAATCTACTAAAGGAAACATTTGTGTGCTTGTGTGTTTTCACGGTGGTGGCTTTTGTCTCTATAAGGGTCGAACTTGATTGGTTCACCACCACTCTCTAGTTTCTTGCACATATGTCAGAGATCTTTGCCTAGGAATGCACCATTACCTGTGATACCATGATAGGATCTTTAACAGAGGTGGAGTTGTTCATCAAAATAGATACCATACATATAAAACAGATCTGAAAAAGAACATGGTGAAAGGGTAAAAATAGAGTGAAGTAGCTGGAGCATACAAGCTCTTCTCAATCACCAATAAATGAAAAAAACTTAACTCATATTATCAGGGCACGTGCTAAATAAAGCTATCAAAATGAAAGACAAATATAGGTCGAGTCGGTGGAGTCAGTAATTACATCTGACATCCCTAAATAAATAATGTTGTCAATTCTTATCTACAAGATTATAATGGAGTGGTGCGATAACAATTGGTATAACAATTTATTTATTGCTATTAATTTGTTGCACATCCCTTTCTCATACTACTAAGAATTCAAACACAAGATGAAACAAAAAGAAATAACCCATAGATTTCTTTGTTGCATTCTAATTTGCTAATAATGTGTATGCTACAGATCTATGGTGCTCTAGCTAGATTATTTTTAATTTAATATATTTTCTTTATTTATTTATACATAGTAGAAAAGAGGCGGCAAGAGTGTATAAATCATTTAGGATGGATTTGCTCATATCCTTCCATGTGCAGAGAAAAATGGTGCAATTGCACTTACATCATGCTTAGAAAGGATATAAGGAAAGGTGCAGGGCAAGCTGAGTCATTCATTTTAATTTATTTTACTATTAACACAATAAAAGATCAAATCATTACTATATTGGTCGCCTCCAAAGATATATGTATTTTTCCTTTTCCTTTTTTCCAATCAGGAAGTTTTACTTGTTTGGCACTAGAAATATCTAGAGACATGTCCCCTTTTGTTGTTTCTAACTTTTCTCTTATTTTACATTTAAATTATATACGTTTCCTTAACAGTTGAATTGAATCTTCTTTCCCAAAGATCCTTCAAGAATATTGTTATTGTGTCGACTTAAATTTCATCATCAGAATACTCCCTGCAACATATTAGTTTCATAAAATACAAAGGAAATACTATAGGAAATCCAAACTCAACCAATGAAACTACATGAAATTGATATTAAAATAAAAACACTATTTTTACTTTCATGATTTAAGTCTCATTGTGTCCTGAATCCACTGTTCCTCGTTGCAGATGATGTGCTCTCATAAAAGCACTGATAGCTTCCAAGATGGCAGATGAAGAATGGACTGATAATTGGTAGTTAACTGATACTATGATATGTAATGCTAAATGATTATGTTAAATAAGAAATGCTAAATGATTATGCTAAATTGCTTCAAAATTAAAACTCACGGATGCATAAGTTTTCACAAATGATTAACTTGAAAACTCACTTGAAGATTAACTCTTTCTCAACTCAAACTCCCATTTTTATAGACTTTTAGAGGATAAGATGATGTGGCCTAGATCAGTAGTCATGATTAGATCTGCAGATTTGGATGGTTGTGAGCAAAGGTGAAGGTTGAGAGAAAGGGGGAAGGAGAAGACAAGTGTCACTCATCTCACCTTGACTGCGTTGGTGACTGAGGGAATCTAGGGATGGTTGGAGAAGATTTAGGCATGAGAGGACAAGCGGACTCAAGTCCTTCTTAAGATGTAGGGATGTTGGAGAGAATATAGAAGAAGGTTAAGAAATATGTGTATGTACAAAATATTTCATTAAATTTGGAAGTTGGAGATAAATCATGAATTAATATTTAAGAAATATGAATAATCTTTAGCCACATGATTGATGAGTTAGCAAAGGGAAGATGAAGTGGAGATGGAAGAATGAGTTGGAAAAGGGATTAAATAATTAAAAATTATTTAATATTTGAGACTATAGGATAGAAGAATAACCATTAATATTAGATATTTAAATGATTGGAGGAATAATTAAATATTAGATATTTAATTAATTGTTTAGAAGAATAATTAAATATTTAGATATTTAATTAATTAGAGGAATAGGATAGATGAATTAATTAATAAAATATTTCAATTAAATTAATTAATAGAAAGACATGAAATGAATTAAATAAATTAATCTTTTCAAATTAACTATTTAATTAAAGAATAAATATTAAATAAATATTAAATGAATTAAATAAATTAATCTTTTCAAATTAACTATTTAATAAAAGAATAGATATTAAATAATTATAAAATATTTATTTAATTGCTCATAGCCATTTTTATGTGTATACATTTTTCCCCTCTTTGAAATGATGTCGAGACAACATTGTTTCAAAGATTAAATCAAGTCTTGATAGTGTGCCCAATGGAGATAAAAATCCTAATTGTGTGCCCCCTCAGGAGATTGATCGCGAATTTGTTTAAAAATTTGGATAAGCGATTGATCTCACGATAATTGAAAAGGTCCTTCTATTAAATTTATTTGTGAAAAATAAATAAAATTGCCCCATTTTAATAGTATTAATTACCCTTCCCAATGGTAAATATAAAATTAACCAAAGGTAATGTTAATTTCATTTTCATCCTTGTTGGCATGTGAAGAGATTATCTTGGTGAGGTGGCGAAATGGAGATCCCATTGGAGAGCCATCGATTTGAGCGCATTCGAAGGTATCAGTGACCTCTTGAGTATGGGTATTCGGTATGTACATTACCTCGAGCCTTTTTGCAACTTGTCATACAATTTTGCATGTTTGTTTGGCGTGTGTTTGGCTATTTTGAATTTTTTTTATTTTTCATAGCTTTGCTTAGCGCTTTTGTTTCTTTTGTTAGCGCTTTTGTTTTTGTTAGCGCATATGTTCATTTTCCTAGCAACTTTGCAACATATGTTAGCGCATTTGTTTTGTTAGCACTTATGCTTTGAATGTTCGTGCATATGCTGAATAGGGTAGCAATTTTGATTTGTTTCACGCATTTGTTGCAAGGTTTAGAGTGTGTGTTAAAAAGGGTCGCGCATATGTTTAATTTAGTGCCTGTCTTCAATAAATTAGCGCTTTTGTGAAAAATATTAGCACTTGTGCCTCAAATGATTTTTGTGATGTTGCTCATGTTAAAATTCACTTGGATGATTAAATTTTGGCATTGTGATTTGATAATGTTGATTGATAGGAACTTGATTAATGTCTCAATTGATTGAAATTTGATAATGTTGATTGATAGGATAAGCGATTGATTGATTTGATTTGATTGGATAGATTGATAGATTAGCTCTAAGAAATCGATGCAGTTTCTGATGAGGAGCATAATAGAGTTTGATTGAACTCATTGATTGATAAAAAAACCATGATTTTTAGGTTTAGATTGATTTGATAGCCTGATTTGTTCCATTTGAAAAGATTTTTCAATTGTTGATGTGATAGATTAGCGATCTTTGTGAGAGATAGATAGATGATTTATAATTGATAAAATTATCTTGGTAAACAGGAGAAACTTGATGTTCTCCAGAGTTTCAGAGAAATTCTCGGCTATGTGCCACTTAGTGCCAGAGCTTACACAGGCTGAGGTGAGACATATAGATGCCTGCGGATTACGCCACTTGTTATACATGCCTGATATTACCCATAATAGGGGATTGTTGACACCTTTAGCAGAGATATGGCATAGCGAGCATAACACTTTCCACCTACCCACGGGTGAGATTAGTGTGACACTTGAGGATGTATACAAGATTCTCCACATCCCAGTGACTGGTGAGTTAGTCTAGTACAATTTTTTAGGATCGTAGAGGGATAGAGGTTTGTAGAGCCGTATTTGGTGATGAGAGCATTTCGAGAGGAGAGATTTGATGGGAGGATATGATTATGTATTACGAGACTCTCCCTATGATTCTTGCAGTTTTTATTGGGGGATTTATCTGTCCAGACAAGAGATCTCAAGGTTTTGTTGTTGGTTGGTGTGAGATTCTTTAGATCATGATGCAACATGTGACTTGATATGCATGGGGTGTTTGTATGCTTGCTCATTTGTATCATGATCTTCATCAGGTTATTTTCGATGAGAGTGTCAGTCTATCGACAGGATGCACACTTTTCAGATATGGTGTTGGGAGCACATTGCTATTTTGTGGCCTATTCATCATAGAGTTCATGGTGAGAGGCAGCCATATGTTTATCTATATGCAAGTATCCTTACTCAGCATAAGCTGGGTAAGATGGGGTATTGGCGTTGGGTTCTTGATTCACTGGATAGTGTTATTTGGAGACCTTATATCGATTGTGAGCCATGTATGGATGATGCACATACATTACCATTTATTATGCAGAGTAGATATCTCATTGTTCGGAATCCATACATTGTTGAGCAATAGCTGATTAGTCACATTCTAAGACAATTTGGTATTATTCAGTCCATGCCTACTAGTGTCACTATATATGCACAACGATACAGGGATAGGCGAGATTGGGGACCTTCTTTTTCATTTGAGATAGCACGTGCAGAGTTTTTGGCTACTCCTAGGGTGGCTTATGATTTGAGATTGCACATTCTAGATCCTGGGGTTATTGTAGATTATGCTCAATACATTCCTACACACCCATTTCCTCATATTACTGATCTAGCAGATCCTCCTCCCAACTCAGGAGATGAGGAGGACGATTTAGATGATCCCATTATCAGGAGATGGAGAAGAAGATGAGAGCTTAGAGTTGCTCAAGAGACCAGAGGTGATGGAGATGAGGGAGGAGATGGAGGTGGAGGTGGAGGCGGTAGGAGACCCAGACAAAGAGGAGGTCGATCGAGAGTCCGTGGAGGATTGTTTGGACCAGTTGGCAAGATTAGGTGACCACTTCCTATGGGTGGGAGAGATGTAGGATGAATTGGGAGGGATACTGGTAGGGAAGGGATGAGATCACTAAGAGGGTTACCCTCTATATGAGGAGGTAGGATGACTGGACTAGATGGGGGTTGCGGGAGAGCTATTGATTTTTGACAGATTCAGCTAGACCCTAGGGTTATTGCAGCTCATGGTGGAGAGGATGAGGATCCAGAGGATGATGTTCCGCTTATTAGACGATGGGTTCTGAGAGCTACTCAAATAGATATTCTAGCAGGTGGACAAGGAGGTGGAGATGAGGGGATTGGGGGTCATGTCCCTTAGCAGGATGTGCTAGAGCAGGAGACCATGGATAGTCTTAGAGCACAGATAGATTAGCTTAGAGAATAGGTATAGACACTCCTAACAGAGAGAGACAAGGTTGTTAGGAGACAGCAGGATACTCAGGGTTTCCTTGATCACATTCATCAGGTTGGATCAGGCACTCTCTCAACTGATACCATTAAAGAACTATTTCGGGCTGGGAAGGAGACATCACACTAGCAACGATTATATGAGGAATGTCGTAGAGAGCCAGAGAGAAGGTAGCTATCATACTACCGTGAGGATGGATACTAGCAGTGGTGGAGTCATGGGACCTCCTCAGAGGAGTGGTGATCATGTTAGACAAGCATCTAGAGGATCTTCTCACCCACAGCCACAGCAACAGACAAAATTAGGTGGTAGTGGTACAGGATAGCCTTTACTTGATTTATATTGATGAGGAACTTGTATGTTTAATCCAATATCATTGTATACTTGGACTTTTTATTGTTTTATGATGATCTATATGCAGACATGGACTCTATATGATGATCTTTTATGATGCATGTTACACTATATTATGATGATCTATATGCATTGATTATATGGATGATTTTCTTTTCTTTTTTAGTTTTTATGATGATGATCTATATATGATACAATGATGATGGAAATGGCATGCTTTTGATTTTGAAAATGTAAATGCAAATGATTATTAACTTAAATGATTCGAATGAAATGATCTATATGCAAATGAATGATTATGGAATATGTTATTCAAATGTTTTTGATGTTTTATATGTAATGTTTATGAATCTAAGTGCAAAGATGCAACTAAATGATCTTAATGAACTTCAATTATCCTAATACAAATTATTTTGTTTGTCCAAGTATACTCAATCTTTATTTGTGACCGTTGATTTATGAATGAAATGAAATGCTTATAATGAAACTGACAATGAATTCTTATAATGCAAATGAATAATGAGCTAATCTAAAAATGATATTACCATTCTTCTTATGCTTGTCTTGTAACGGTGCTTGATTTCATCATTGAGCTTTAAAATGTTGTAAGAGAATACAAACAACTTGACATAATGATCCAATCTAACCTGATTATTTCTTACATGGATTTTCATATAGCAAGTTAATACAAGGAACTTGATATACTGAGTCAAACTGACCTGAGTATTTCTTGTAGAACAGACAAGGATTATCTCCTTTCATGCATAACTCGGAATGTCCTCTTTGATCTTTTGTCAATCATATCCTTAGACAAGTACATGCCTTAATAAGAGATAAACCACAGACAGCAATCAAAAGAACATAATCATAACCTATCATAGCTTTTCTAGTCATGGACATCCTTGAGTCACATAGAGTACATGATTAGCAATAAAATGAAGATATAAATAATGAATCTTGTATGTCATTCACATGTTGCCATGGTCATTAACTGATATAATCATCTTAATGATTGATCATTGATAATCTTTTGTTTTTTATTAAGTAAAAATAGTTTTTAAGGGACCCGAAACCCAATTACATTCAAAAGATATTCAAGAAGGAAACAAAACAAAATAGCTGCAAAAGACCGGCAGAAAAACCAGCAGCAGAGAAAAGGATAGCAAGAGGCCAACAAGAAATTGACCCCAAGCCCAGCATTACAAGAAAATTAAAAACTCTTCATGGTTTCCTCTGCATTCTGCACTAAGAGCATCATTTCCTTGGCCACTTCCCTCAAGTCATTGTTTTCCTGAACAATCTGACTCTCTTTCATTTTCGTGTCCTTCTCAGCAGTAGTCTACCTGGTTCTGCGCCTAGGGGTCTGGTGGGTTATGCTAGAAGTTGGAGCATCTTCTATAATTACCAGGGTCTTCTCCTGGTTTTTCTTTTCTAGATGATCCACTAGCGCATTCATATTCTGGGAAGAAACTTTAAGGACCTGGAGGTTGTGGTTCATAATGGTTTCTCATTATGAGCCATCTAGGTGTTGATGTTGTCTTTGTCCTCCTCCACCTATTCTATCATGATTTTAATAACATCCTCCAAATGTTTCAGGTTGCCTTTTATTAGATCTTTCTCCAGCTAGTCCTCCATTTCCATTTCCTCCTCTGCTTCACTATTTTTCATCTCCTTGTTCTGTTTCCCAGAGTCAGACATCTTAATCAGCTTATTGATCTTATCTTCCAGCTCCCTTTGCTTACCTTGCATGCTGGTGATGTTTTCAACAACCCACTTCTAAAAATTGAAGAATTCAAGGGTGCAGTTGTGGGTGGTGTCCAGGATGGTATTTGCAGAGTCCTTTCTCTGTTCAGTCTCCTCAGCATTAGGGTTGTCACCCTCCTTAGGATTCAGAGCCTCATTCTCACTTTCTGAGCCCTTAGGGTTGGAGTGAAGATTCTTATAATTTCCCCCTTCCTCCCCTTCACCATAGTTCTCCTCCTTGTTAGGCTCCATTTCAGTATCAATGTCCTTATCCTTTCCCTCTTCTTCATCACAATGCACGTCCTTTTCTTCATGCTCTATTTCAACCTTCCTTTTTTTATGGGTAGGGGTGTTGGGCTGATCCCCATTCAAATTAGAGTCTTTGCATTTCTCAGATATCTGAGCATTGGTGATCAAAGGATCATCCTTGGTTGCCCTAGCCTTATCCTTAATATGTTTATAAATAAGCAGAATGAGTCCCTGGTGCACTAAAGGATAGGAGCTAGGCTTTTTAGCATGGTCGGCAAGGCTCTCATTTAGAGAGGAGGCTAAATAGAAGGGCAAGGATATTTTAGCCCCATGGCGGAAATGGTTTAGGGTAGCAAAATGATAGTTATAATTTTTTGTAAATCTGCCATCCACAGTCAAATATTCCATTAAATCCCTAAGAACTTTTTGCCAGAAAGGCTTTACCTATTGGGGGGTGTAGTATGATATGTTGTCCTTCTTCGCAAGGTTGCCCTTCTCATCCTCTATCTTCGAGAAATTTTTCAAAGCCTCAGCGGCATACTTCCGATCCCTGTAGAATTTATTCCCCTCCATCTTGAGTCTCATGACTTCCGCAATCAAATTTTCATCGATTTGCCAAATCTCCCCAAATAGGGTAGCCCTATTGTTGCTCCAACTTTTAGCAAAACCATAAGACACAGAGTTTCTGCTACCATGGAGCTTCTCCATATAATCAGTGAAGCCGTGTCTGTGGATCCTTCTCCAAACCTTTCTTTCACTCTTCCAATTCTCACAACCTAAAGGCTCATTCCTGTTTAGGTTACTGCCCATTCTGATTTCCAAGTAAAGATACCCTCTACTGCAATTCTCAATCTGTGGATAAAACTCTGAAAACTTGTTATTTCTGGTTTCCCTGTGTAAAGACTCTTTCACAGTTTTGAGATTGCTACTCATGTCCACACAAACCCAGCTATTATTACTATTATCTTTCGCACGCATATGATCTTGGTTATGATGCCGAGAAACACTCATCATCTGATAGTTAATCTGCCCCCAAAATCTATCATTGGTACTCGTTCCCCAGAAATAAATCATGAGATTAACTTGATCCATTGAGGCGATCAAAGTATAATGGCTCCTTAATCTCCCATTTGATGTGATTTTCTCCTATGTATTTGACATCCTTCTCCAAATTGACCCCTTCATTGGCAAGGATATCCGCAACCTTATTGCCCTCTCTAAAGGTATGAGTTATACTAATGCTAACATAGTTATTTAGAATATCTTTAGCATTTTTAATTAAATTGGCAATATTCCAGGAAACAGAACTAGTACCTTTAAGGGCTTGTATGATGTTTAAAGAGTCCCCTTCAAGCCAAATTTTTTTGAATTTGAATTCCTGACCTAGCTGGAGGCTCTTTAGCATTGCCAGAGCTTCAACCACATGGTTATTTTGGGTTCCAAAAGGACAAGCAAAAGCAGCAATGCAAACTCCTTGAGCATTTATAATAACTCCCCCTCCACCAGCCTTTCCAGGGTTCCCTTTAGCCGCCCCATCAAAATTAACCTTTATCCAGTCATAATCAGGAAACCTCCATACAATGTTATCTCTCTTCTTATTTTCTGATCTGTAGACCTTATGTATTAGGTTCCATTCAGTAAGGATGTCTTTTTCCATATCATTCATATCTGTAGTAGACCATTGTTGATTATTCTTGTGAGGAATGTTGATGTTCTCCTTTATAGCCCTACATATTTTTTCAAAGACCACTTGAGTATTACACTTAACTTCCCTAAATATCCTATTATTCCTTTCTTTCCAAATGCCCCAGCATATCATGGGGGGGGTCAAAGACCACAAGTTCTTGATGATTTTGCATTTGGTTGGAAAATTCCATTGCCAGATGATATCCTTGATGCTCTTGTTCATGACCCAATTAATTTTCCATTTTTCCCACATTTTGCACCAAATATCCCAAGTGAAGGAGCAGTGGAAAAATAGGTGATCAACTGATTCCCCCTCCTTCTGGAAAAGCTCACATCTATTAGGGAATTTGAAACCCCTTCGGATTAAATTGTCAAGAGTAAGGGTGCTATTATGAGAAGCAAGCCAAAAGAAAATGTTGACTTTAGGGATCAGAATGTTGTTCCAAACTTTGCTCCAAATGGGATTGCTGGTTTGAGAGAAAGTGTTTTTATAGGCAGAAGCAACCGTAAATTCACCTTTAGGATCACTTTTCCAGAGGAAAACATCATCATGGCCTTTGTTAGGGGAAAAGGACAGCAACTCCTTCTAGAGAGAGGAAAATCCAGAATGGAGGTCATCAAGTCTAACCCACTTATTCTCCTTCCAATAGTCACATACCATAAGCCCAAACCTCCTTTTACACTCTTCAATAATTTGACTATTGTTTTGATCATAAAGGGCTTCATTCTTCATCCAGGGGTCTTCCTAAAACCTTATTCTATCACCTTTTCCAAGGACCCATCCAGCCCCAGCTTTTGCCACTTTTATGGATTTGGTAATACTATTCCAGATCAAGGATCCAGCAGGGATATCTTCAGAGTTAAGGATCCCTTGGATAGTCTGATTTTGAATGTATTTGTCAAACCAAATTTGATTCCAATCTTTCTTAGTGTCATAGGCTCTCCATAACTGTTTAGCAAGAAGAGCTTTGTTAAAGGTTTTTATAACTTTAATCCCCAGCCCTCCTTTGTTCTTTGGTCTACACACTTTGTCCCAGGAAATCAAAGGTATTCTCTTTTTTTCTTCCACTCCTAACCATAAAAATCTCTTCTGGATTCTTTCCATAGCTTCAGCAAATTTAGCCAGAATACCAAATAGGCTAAGGGCATAAACAAGGAGATTTTGAAGAGTAGCTTGAAGGAGTTGCATTTTCCTAGCCTGAGATAACATTGAGCCTTTCCATCCAGCAAGTCTTTTATTAATTTTATCAATGAGCATATTCTAGAAGGAGTTTGGGGGAGCTAACCCTAAAGGAAGGCTTAGATAGGTGGAAGGGAGCATTTCCACTTTGTACCCAATAATGTTAGCAATTTTTTGTTGTCTTGTGACTGGAGTATTGAGGAAGTACATAGCCGATTTGTCCCAATTAACTTGTTGACTAGTTGCCAAGGCATAGGAGTTAAGAGCTATTTTGAAGGCATCAGCCTCCTTGACCAAAGAATATCCCATGAGGATAGTGTCATCAACAAACTGTTGATGAGTGCAAAAAACATTAGCAGAGGAAGGTTGAAGACCTTTGATAGTTTTTCTTTGTTTCAACTTATGAATCAATCTGCTCATACTTTCAGCCAATATGGTAAAAAGGATAGGAGATATGGGATCTCCTTGTCTTAGCCCTCTTGAAGTTTTAAAAACAATTGTTGGAGATCCATTAACTAGAATAGAGAAGATAGGAGTAGTGATCAATTCTCTGATTATTTTGATAATCTTATCATCAAAACCAAAAGCCCCCATGATTTTAAAGAGAACATCCCACTCAACTCTATCGTAAGCCTTTGCTACATCCAGCTTTATCAAGAAACCTTCTTTTTTAGTAGCACTGAAGGAATGAATGTTCTCATGAACAAGAATGATTGAGTCTAGGATCTGCCTACCAGGAACAAAGCCTTTCTACTCCTCAGATATGATGAAAGGAAGCACCGCCAAAATTCTAGTGGTCAAAACTTTGGATATAATTTTGTAGAAAGAGTTGCATAGGCTAATTGGCCTAAATTTTCCCATAGATTCCGCCCCAGCAACTTTGGGGATTAAGGTTATAAAAGTGGAATTAAGTTCCTTAAGGATTCTTCTGGATCCAAAAAATTCTTTGACCGCATTAACTGTGTCCTCCCCCACAATATGCCAGAATTCTTGGAAGAAGAACATAGGGAAGCCGTCATGGCCCAAAGCTTTATCCCCTTGAAATGAGAAGATAGCTTTTTTTATTTCTCCAGCAAATGAGATGGAAGTAAGGGTCTTATTCTGAATAGGGTTAATGATCTTAGAAATAATATTAACCAAATTGAGTTGATGGGTCTGATCAATGTCCTTGTTACTAGAAAGGAGCTGCTTGAAGAATCTGACAGCTTCATCCCTGATTTCATCCTTATTAAGTAGAGTGTTGTTTAAAATAGTCAGTCTTGTGATTCTATTTGCAACCTTATGTTTTAGAGAAGTCGTGGAAAAATTTAGTGTTTCTGTCCCCTACCTTCAGCCATATAGCCCTAGATCTCTGCCTCCAATAGATTTCTTCCCTAGAAATAATGTTGTGGATGTTGACTAGGACCTCATCTTCCATGGCTTTGGAATACTTTTTGTAGCCTTCTTTCTGGATTGAATCTTGTATCTGGTCCAATTCCTCCTTTAATTTTTTCTTTGAATCAAAGATATCACCAAAGACCTTCTTGTTTCAGGTCTTAATGTTGGTTTTGACATTTTTAAGTTTTTTGGCAACTTTATACATGGCAGTACCATTAACATCAAGATTCCACTAGTCAGCAATAGATTTTTCAAGATTAGGGTGGGAGGTCCACATCTTTTCAAAATGAAAAAGGAATCTCTGATTATTCTTAGAGTTCTTAGCAACAAAAGAAATGGGATAATGATCTGACCCAATTCTATTAATAACAGAAAGAGAGCATCTATGAGAAAGAATCCAATCATTAGAGAGAAGGGATCTATCAAGTCTTACCTGGATGAGATCTTCACCATCTCTTCGGTTAGACCAAGTGTAGGAAGCCCCATTGAGATCCAAATCAATGAGAGCATTGTCATTAATAAAGTCCATCAGGTCAGATCTGCTATCTGGTTGAGCTTGACTACCTCCAAATTTTTCTATGTCTTGCAGAGGAGTATTGAAATCTCCCATCACAACCTAGCTGTGCATAGGGATTTTTTTCCTTTTATGCTGAACTTTATTCCAGAATTTACTTCTAGCAAATTTGGAGTTAGGGGCATAGATATTAGTGATAGAAAATTCCTTACCATCAAAGATGCTTTTAGCTTTTAGGGATAAAATATTGCCATCCACATCAATCATATCTCCAGAGGTAGTGCTTTTATTCCAGAATATAGCAACCCCTCCTGAGGCTCCATTCAAGCTACTGCCAGAGACCCCTTCATTTTTAAAAAACTTTAATTTTTCCACTTTCTCTTTACTCATTTTGGCTTCCTGAACCAGGATAATATCCGGATTTTGATCTCGAATAAGGTTCCTTAATATATCTTGTTTATTGAGACCATTTAGGCTTCTGATGTTCCAAGATATTACTTTCATTTGGAAGCCTGAGGGTAGGACTCCTTGATAGTTTGCTGCCTTCCATTAGCTATGTTTTTCTTACTCTCCTGGTCCCTATGCCATTTCATAGTTTTACGTCTCGGTGGGGATCTTGAGGCCCCAAAATCAGCCTTAGATCTAGTTCTGGTTTTTATTTTCTTTCCATTTCCTGTTGTGTTTTCTTCTTGTTCTTCTTCTCTAGATTCATCTTGCATGTTGCTCCATAGATCTTCTCTTTTCTTGGATGAAGCGGTCATATCGACTTCTATATTCTAGAATAAGGCATTTAAGTTTGCTTGCAACGACCCAAACTTGTTACTCCTTCCCATTTTTATTTCTTGTTCTTGAAACTCTTCCTCTAAATAGGGTTCATCCTTCTTTGATATGGGTTCATTAAGATCCTTAGGATGAAAGTCAGTGATATCCTCAATCTCACCATCTTCAAATGTCTCTTCGTTGATTTCATTCTCCTTCACCTGTGACTGTAAAGCCTCAAAAGTATTGCCTATTTTGATCTCAAACTCCTTGGTTTCATTCTTTTTGTTCCCCTTCAGGGGGGGGTCTTTAAGAGGGTTAGTGGTATTTGCTTTCAGGTGTTCTGGTATGTTTACCAAGTTTCCACTTTTTTCTTCTAACTTGTTGCAGTCTTTGTTGTTATTTGTTTCTTTCCAAACCGGTTTGTGAATGTTTTTTTCTTTCATCACAGGTCTTTTAGGATTGTTGGGACAAGCCTTAGCCTAGTGAAGCACACAAAAGAGAGAGATTCAAATTAAATGGCTTGTTCCCATAACCCAAGTTTGGAGTTTATGTCAATAGTACTTGGGAGATCCATATTCTGTGATATGTTGACGCAGATGCGCGCATACACTAATCTTTTGTTACTTGTTGGTTTATTCTTCATTTTCTGAGTTTCACGATTCAGTTGTCATGAAATGCCTTGACCTTCATTTGTTGCCTTGTTATCTATTTCTAAATCCTGGGTGTTTTAGGTTTTTCTAAGTTTTCCGAATGTTTTGGATTTTTAAAAGATTTAAGAGATCACCTTTGCAAAAGGAAATAGGATTTTGCCCCCAGCAAAAACAAAACTTTATTATGGATGTATGAATTGTTCAAGATCCAAACCATGGTGGGATACGAATGTAGATTGATTGATTCTGATAAAATCTAAGACAATGACTATGACAAGTATGTCAAAGATTGATAATTGTTGGTAAGTTGCATATTTTCTACTAATGGCTTAGAGAAATGGATGCAAAAGATGAAATGGATGAGCTAAGATAGATGGCAATGATAGATGTGAAAGGATGGAGTGAATAGGTGTACAAAGCGAACTCATAGATGGAAGAATTCACTTTTTTAGATAGCGCCTATTTACCAGGTTTTCACTATCTAAATTTATTGCATTTTTTTCATATTTTGATTTTTTTTCTTTTTTTCTTTTTCTATTTTCGCTCTTTTATGATTTTTAGGGATTTTTTGCTTTTCTATTTTTAACTTATTTCTTCAGGACTTTATATGTTTTTTATTGATTTTTTCTAGGACTTTATATCTCAAGCATAGAATTTCTTGAGATGGATAGAATTGATAGGTTCATCAAACCAATCACCTTCAGGGAGATAACTTGTATGCTCCAGAGCCATATGTTGCTACTATGACAAAAGGACCTAACCAGTGTGGTTCAAATTTACCCTTCTTTTCTCGGTCTTGCTGATTTCTTGGATTCTCCCTTAGAACTATATCTCGAATCTAAAAAATGTGTGGCTTGACTCTGTGATTATAACTTCTTGCCATTCTCTATTGATATACCTTCAAATGATCTGTTGCATTTTGGCGACGTTCTTGAATAACCTCAAGTTCTTGAAGTCTAGAGACTCGTTGTTCTTCTTCTGGTATAAGACCTTTCAAGGAAACTCATAGAGAAGGTATCTCTACTTCTATTGGTAATATGGATTTTGATCCATAGACTAAGAAATATGGAGTTGCCCCTGTTGGTGTGTGGATGTTGGTTTGGTATGCCCAAAGAGAAGGATTTAGCTGAATATGCCAATCTTTTCTAGCTTCATTGACTGTTTTCTTCAAGATTTTCAAGATAGTTTTGTTTGATGCCTCAGCTTGACCATTTCCTTGTGGATAATATGGAGTAGGAAACCTATGTTGGATATGGAATTGCTCACATAGTTCCTTCACATCTTGATTCTTAAATGGTCATCCATTATTAGTGATAATGGTCATAGGAACTCCATAGCGACAAATTATATAATTTAAGATGAATGATGATATTTGTTTTCTTGTCAGTTTTGTCAAAGGTGTTGCTTAAATACATTTAGTGAAATATTCAATAGAACTCATAATAAACTTATGTCCATTAAAGGATGAAGGATTTATCTTACCTACCAAATCAAGGCCCCATTGAGAAAATGGCCATGACCTTGCCATAGGATACAATTATTGTGTTGGTGTGTGGATGGGATTCCCATGGATCTGACATTGTTTACATTTCTTGGCATATGTGAACGAATCTCTCTCCATAGTAGGCCAATAGTAACCCATACGAAGAATTTTCTTAGCCAATGTTAATCCACTTGAGTGTGTGCCACAAATACCTGTGTGAACTTCATTAAGAACTTTCTCAAGTTCTTCTTGTTTGAGACATCTCAATAAAGTGCTATCTAGACCTCGCCTATATAAGCTATCAGCAATAATAGTATAGAGGGATGACTGATGGATAAAATTTCTTCTTTGATTCTGGGATAGGTCGGGAGGAAGGATATTCTCTTTTAAGTACTGATAAGTTTGGTCATATAAGGATTGACCGGTTCTTGATATATGGCAAATCATGTAGGTATGTTGGGATTGAATGGTAGGGGTTAAGATATCTTCCACCAAGAATTCATAACAATGTTGATTCTCCTAATTTTGCAAGAGACATGCTATTGTAGTCATTGCATCTGTTGCTTTATTCTCATTTCTTGGGATTTGAGTGAATGATACTTCTTCAAAGTGTTCTTTAAACTCTTCTACTAGTAGTTTGTAGGGCATGATCTTGTCATCCTTAGTTTGATAATCATTATTTATTTGATTGATGATAAGCTGTGAATTGCCATAGACATATAATTCCTCGATATTCCATTCAATAGCCATTTTGAGCCCAATTGTCAATGCTTCATATTCTGCAGTATTGTTTGTACATGGAAATCGCAGTCTATATGATTTTGAAATTGTGTGTCCCTGAGGTGTGATGAACAAAATTCCTGCACCTGATCCATATTGTGTATAAGAACCATCAAAGTAAAATTCCCAAAATTTTGTACTTATTGCTAGAATGTCTGCATCAAGAAATTCAATGTGCAATGGTATGTCATTTTGTAAGGGTGCTTCAGCTAATTGATCAGCAATGACCTATCCTTTGATAGCTTTTTGATCAACATACTCTATATCAAATTCACTTAGTATTATAACCCATTTAGCCAGTATTCCTGTCAAAGTTGACTTGTTCAGCAGATACTTTAGTGGATCTATGTTTACTATCAGTTTCACAGAATGAGTTAGCATATAATGTCACAGCTTCTAAGTTGCAAATACAACTACTAGACATGTCTTCTCTATTGATGTATAATTCAATTCATAGCTTACAAGTGATCTACTAATGTAATACACTTCTCTTTATTTTCCTTCTTCATCATGTTGTGCTAGGAGAGCGCCTAATGATACATTTGTCGCCACGATATAAAGTAACAATGGTTTCCCTTTGATTCGTGATACAAGTACTGGAGGATTCATGAGATATTCTTTGATTTACATAAAAGACTCTTCACATTTCTGATCCCATTTGAATGGAATGTTCTAATGTAAGACATGAGTGAATGAATGACATCTATCTGCTAATTGAGAGACAAATCTTCTGATTGATTGCAATCTTCCTTGTAAAGATCACAATTGACTTATGTTCCTAGGTGACTCCATTTCCATGATGGCTTTGACCTTTTCAAGATCTACTTCAATTCCATGAGCTGATATAATGTACCCAAGAAGTTTTCCAGAGGTTACTCCAAATGCATATTTCTTTGGATTTAATCTCAACTGATGTCTTTCCAGCCTATCAAAGATCTTGCCCAAGATGTTCAAATGTTCTTGTCTTGTATCTAATTTTGCAAGTATATCATCTACATAATCTTCCATTAATGTATCCATCATATCAGGGAAAATTGTTGTCATAGCTCTTTGATAAGTGCTCCTACATTCTTAAGCCCAAATGGCATAATATTCCAGCAATAAGTACCCCATGCACAAGTGAATGATGTATTTTCTTGATCTTCAAGGGCAATTCTTATTTGATTGTATCCTGAGAATCCATCCATTAATGAAAACATCTCATGTCCTGCTAATAAGTCCACAATTATATCAATATTGGGTAGTGGGAAATCATTTTTGGGACATGCCTTGTTCAAATCTCTGAAATCGGTGCAGACTCTTATGCTTTTATCTGGCTTTGACACTGGCACAAAGCTTGAAACCCATTCTAGATAGGCAACAGGTCTTATGAAACCAACATCTAATAGTTTCTTTAGCTCGGCTTTTACAAGAAGTGCAATGTGTGGATGCATCTTCCTTAGCTTTTGTTTAACTAGTTTTGCTTTTAAATCCACATTGAGATGATGCATTATAAGATCTGGATTAAGTCCTGGCATGTCTGCATAGGACCAAGCACAATTTATTTCTCTTTGTCTAAAAAATTATATGTATTCTTTCCTCTCTTTATCTAATAATGAGGCAGCAGAATGAAGTATCTTGGGATCCTTTGATGTGACAATGCTTATTGCTTCGATTGGTTCTATTAGAATAGCATATCTTTCCTAAAAAATATGCAAGGAGGATGTCAAACTTTCCATCTTTTGGAGCCTCAAAGAGGTTTTCACAATCAAATACGTCCTTTATTTTTTCTCTTGAATGATCTAGTGTTTCCATGAAATGGTTTTCAGCACTAGGTCTCTTTCCTTGTTTTATTTCAATTTTGCGACTGGAAAGTTTGGCATTCTCTTGACTGCAAGAAATGTTACTTGATTGCACAATGGAAGATATCTTAGGTGTTATGGGTTTGACAGCATTAAGATATACAGCTAAGTCATGGTCATTGGAAAAGACATCCAATTCAGGGTTGTCTAGGTTATCCCAATCAATTAGTTCTGGATGAAGAAGGGGTAAGTCATAGTCATCGTCATTGTTAGGTGCTTCAAGGTTCATGACATAATAATCATAATTTGGCATAGAGTAGGTAATGTAATAGATAGAATGATCTTGAGGATAGTCTCTCCCAAGTGTTCTCCAATTAGTCCTAACAAAATCAATATTGGTATTTTGTAGTTCACACTCAAGTGGCTCTTCATCTGACATTTATCCCTTAAATGAATTGATTATATCAACACACACGTCTTTAGTACTGCAAGTTCCTTCTTGATTATTTTTAATAGATTCATTTGTATTTTGAAGTTGACATACTTGTGTACATGATATAGAGGATTCTTTTGTTAGCTTTTGTCTTCTTTCAAACTCATCTTCTTCTGGACTAATAGTCAATCCTACTTGACTATCTCTTAGTTCTTCTATGGTTTTACCATACCTTGGTACATCTCGCTCCTCATTTGATATAAATTTGATATTTCCTGATGCTTGATCCATATCTTTTTGTGCTTCTTATGGCATTACTTCTTGGTCTTTTTCATCCCCTTTCTTTTGTTGTCTTGTATATGCCTCTTTTATCTGGATTCTGAGTTCTTCTTGTCTTCTTTCTAACTCTATCATTTGTTTTGTAAGAGACAAGTCTTCATTTGTGATACCTTCTTGCTCTTCATTTTTTTCTTCACTTGATATACTAGATGAGACATCTGAACCCCTTTCATATTCATTTGAATCTATCTCTGAACCACTATACCACAAAGGAATGTTATATGGTGTAAAAAGTTCCCTAATTTCTACCATCTCTCCTTTTATCGCTTCTAGAATATTTTGTTCAGATTTTGCATTCACTCGTATTCCTTGAACTTGTTTACAAGATTCTTCTTCTTTTTTAATTGCAATCTCTTCTTCTTATTTCTCATGTTCTTCTTGTTTCTGCTTATTGGCTACTATTTCTACTACTTGATGTAGCTTTTCTTGTCATTATTCTTCTTTAGAGACTGATTTATTTCTCCACTTTGGTTGTTGATAATTATGGTGCTTTTGATTTGGTTTTGAATAATCTTCTTTAGATTGCGAGTAAGGACAAATAGGTTCTGAAATACCTTGATGTCGCTTACCAATTGGTTTATTCCCTTCATATCCTATTTGTTGCATGATCTTATAACCATTGCCATATTATTCTATGGGAATATTGACTTCTGCAGCTGTTGCTATAGTTTCAATTTTATCTTTGTACAACCAACCAAGAATGTTTGTGTCTTTAGTTTCTTTTGCAAGTGTTCCAGCTCTAACAAATGCTCCATTAAACATGTCTTTTGATTTTTTTGAGGTTCGTGATTGGATATTTGTAGGCTTTCCATATGATTTAGGTGAAAGTGGAAAATTATGCAAAGAATATTTTCCCATTCCTTCATCATTTAATTTGAGCTTTTTCTCAAAGGTTTCCCATAACTTTTCTTGAATTTATTTGGTAGGATATATTAATTCTCTATTATGTGGAACTCTTGTATCTTGTGATGGCTTCAGATTATTGTAATATTGGCTAGAGTCTACAATTATAGTGACATATTATCCTTCATGAGGAAACTTTACACATTGATGATATGTAGAAGGAACTACTTGCATGTTGTGAATCCATGGCCTTCCCGGAAGAATATTATAACAGAGGTAAAAATCTAAAACCTGACATAATGTATTCCTTTCCACAGGTCCTATTTTGATTGGTAACACCATAGTTCCTTTAGAAGAATGCTCTGCTTCATCATAAGCCTTAATGGTTATTTTCTTCTTTGGATCTACTGCATTTTCTGAATATCCCAAAGCCTTTATTAAACTTAATGCACAAATGTTTAAGCCCGCTCCACCATCTATGAGTACGCGTTTGACATGATTTTTATTAATGGTGACTTCAACATGTAAGGGAGCATTGTGAGGATGTTGCAAGGACGCGTCATTATTTTCACAAAATGATAAGCAATGAGGGGCTATAAGGTGTCCCACCATGTTTTGGAACTCATCCACATTCAAGTCTTTTGAAACTGTTGTTTCTACTAAATCTTTTTCCAAAATTTCCTTATGCATAGGTGAAACTTTGAGAAGTTCCAAAATTGATATTTGAGCAGGTATTCTTTGTAATTGCTCTACTAAATTGTATTATTGTGAAGTGGATGTTGATTCCTTTTTTATACCCAGAAAGGTGACCTTCGCTTTGCTTCCTGTAATGACATTGATTGGTTCTGAAGGCGTGTTATCTTTAACAATGATGACATTTACCATATCATCATATGTATAAGTGTAGTTCACTTTGGCTTTTCCTTTATCATCTTTTAATTGGGATTGTTCACCTTTTTCATAATTCAGAAGTGGAGTTTTGAATGCTAGGTGTGATTCATTTGTCTTTTGGCTATCCACTGTGATAGTTCCATTATCGATTAAATCTTGGATAAGGTGTTTCAATCTCTGACAATCATTAGTTTGGTTTACTTTATGTTAGGATTCGGGAAGGACAACTGAGAGGGGGTGAATCAGATGTCAACCAGTTATCAATAATTTATAAATCAAAACAGATTATTCCAACTTGAAACTTAGTGTCGGTAAACCAAACTTAAGTGTCGGTAAAACATATTAATAGTAACAGTAGTATTAATTTAACTTAATGCATAAAACAGAAAGAGAAACAACATCCACAACACATGACACAAATATTTTGACGTGGAAACCCTGTAAGGGGAAAAACCACAGTGGGAAACCTTACCCACAATCAAATGATACTACTACAAATAGTAAGTGTATACAAATGGGGTCTACACATACAGAAAGGCCAACCGCCTAGAACTCACTACTCAATCACAAAATAGGAGTCACACTGACTACAATTGGATGGTTAAATCCAACAACAATGTACTACCTCAGAATAGCATCCGCAATGCTGGATTCAGTACCAGTTTAAGCTTTGAACATGAGTGTCAAACACCTTCATAACCTTCCTTCAACCTTCAGTTAATGTCTATGTGATTCGCACAAGGATCTTCTTATTTTTGCTCTTCAATATTCACACACACTCATCATGATCATGATCTTCAATAAGATCTTGCAATCATATATACAAAACCTAAGACCTATACATGAGGTCGGCTCACTACAGATATTACAATAAAATCAATTAAAAATAAGTCTTGATGTGATACAATATGTTGGCTCAATGCATTTACCACATTATATAATCAATAAACCATTTCCAAGATGTGTCGTGCTGATCTGGAATAGAAATCATGTACCAGTCCATAACCTAGACCTATCTACCAATAAAGGCAAATCTGTCAACCCATTTAGACCAATAAGAAAAACACCAAATCCAAACATCCAATCCATGTCTTCAACATAACCAAATGATCTCCGGTAGATGATAACAAGTCAACATCATTGTTAGTGAACAATATATCTTGTTGGTGAACATATACCAGTGATTGTGCATAAGCCACTAACCATGTTGGTGAACACAATATGTCGGTTCAACAATAAACCAATATAACCATAGTGCCAAATCAACAATGTAGACCTCCAAGAAGATAAGTGTTGACATCAATGGCAAAACCAATGAAACACATGATGAAGCCATCCATAATACCAACAATCTCCCCCTTTGGCATTGATGGCAACACTAGATGGAAAAACATCTAAGTACCAAAAACAGAATGTCAGAAACCAATAAACAACAATCTCCCAAAATAGATCAATACAAAGTTCTATGCCAAAACAAAAAATACATCTCTCCCCAAAGTACAAAGTTTTTCCATAGATATCTCTCCCCCTTTGACATCAAATGCCAAAGTAGTTAAGAATCAAAACTTAACATATAGCCAACTACTCCCCCTGAGCAGTAGCTCTCCTTCATCAAAGCCGGAAAAAAAAATTCTTTTAGTCCCTGTTGGTTTGATGCCAATCTTCATCATTCAAGTCTCTACCGGTGGGGAAATTACCCCAAGCTGCTCTCTGAGATATTCAAATGTTTCCTTAGGCAAAGGCTTTGTAAAGATATCTATAATTTGATCTTTTGTATTCACATAAACCAATCTCACTTCATTTGCTTCAACATTCTCTTTCATAAATTGTACTTAATAGAAACATGCTTTGTCTTAGAGTGAAATACTGGATTCTTTGATATATCAATTGCTACTAAATTATCACAATAAATAATTATCATGTATCTGTGAAGTGTGTACCTGCAACTGTAACACAAAGACACTCAATAGATCATTACAAGCATGGTTAGAAAATTTAAAACAAAGAAAGATAAACCATAGCTAAGCGATCTATTGCCTCCTAGTAAATGCGAATATGAATTTTTCTCTTAGATCTGGTTATGCAAATTCCAGTGACTTGACTACACTTAAATGGAGGATTTAAATGATGAAGACGCATGATCTAGATGAGATAATTATTTAAGCTACATGATTCTATGATATTGCTATGAAATAAGCTAAGATTTAAGCTAAAATTAAACATGATAACATTGCTAAAATGATAAACTAGAAGCTAGATGCCTATAGTAACAATGCATGAATGCAAATGAGATGAATCAATCGGGGTGTTCTTTGAACTCCAAAATGGGGTCTATTTATAGGATTTCCCAAGGCTAGGGGTGAGGTGGTAGGAATCAATGGTCAAGATTAAGTCTAAAGATATCAATGGTTAAATTGGAGGTGATTGGCAAAGAGGTTGGATTAAAGGGGACAATTGGAGGTTGGTAGGAAAAGGGGTTGGATGAAAGGGGACAATGTCATCTCCATGGTGACAAGTGTCAAGAAGCTTCTAGAAGAGGTTGGATGAAAGGGGACAATGTCATCTCCATGGTGACAAGTGTCAAGAAGCTTCTAGAAGAGGTTAGATGAAAGGGAACATTTAGTGACAAGTGTCACAAAGCTTTGCTCATGACAAGGCAAAGTGTCCAGGGAAAGGGGACATGTGGGTAAATGGAATGGGTTAGGTTTAGGAATGGTTAGGTTAGGTGGTTGAAAGTTAGGATAATTTGAATTTAAAAATTCAAATAATAAGAAAAGGCTAATTAATTTCAACAACTCATAATTGATTTGTTTTAATTAATTAGAGGATTAGAAGAAATGATTTTGATGGAGAAGAATTAATTAATTTGAATTAATTAATCAAAGGGGATTATTGAAATGAACCTACTAAATAAATCCTTAGATTTATTAATAAGTAGATGAAAAAGGGGGATTTAATCAAATTGTTGATGAATTCAATTAAATTGGGGAGGAGGATTAATTAAATAATTTCTTATTCAATTAATTATCTTTAGACCATTTTTAGGTGTATACATTTTGCCCCTCTTTGAAGCGAGGTGTGATGATGCATTGATTCAAAGAATAATCTCATTTTAATGATGATATTGGTTTGATAGGATGCCCCATCTCTTGATTGCTAAATTCCGGTATGATGATGCTCCCTTGGGAGATCAATTGAGATAACTGATCTTTGGAGTTTTGCATTTTTTTGCGAAATTGATATCTTGATAGATTTGATTTGATTTCTGCAATTGTGTTTGATGAAAATGCGAGTTCTTATATTAGCTTGATTGATTAGATTGATAAGATCGAGATTCAGTCTGGTTTCAAGAATGACACCTCCTGTATAAGACAAAGATGATCAAAGCATCTGGTTTCAAGAAGGATTCATCCTATATAAGATATGATCACAATGTCTGGTTTCAAGAAGGATACATCCTGTATAAGACATGAATTAGATCGTCTGGTTTCAGGAAGGATACATCCTATATAAGACATGATAGAGTCAATTGGGTTTGATTGATTTGATAGTGTTGATTAGATAAAGAACTGACTGTTTGTTGATATCAAGTTGCAGAAAGATTTGGATATGCTGATGTTGATTCTGTTGAGAGTGATAGAATAAAAATTTTGCTGGGTTGACAATATCTGAAGAGATATGAGTCATTTGTTTGATTGTGTATACACTTGTGATGATACTTTGATAATTCTTGTGATAGATTTAACCTTGGATAAAAGGAGCCTGTGGGATCCCATGCAAGAATGAAATGCAAGCTAAAATGCAAATGAAAATGCAAAGCTACGACCAGACCAGTCACTGGATTATTTTGTGTTTTTGTCATCATTGAGATTTTTGAAATGTGGGAAGTGAGTGCAAACACTGATGGTATAAATAAACCATGGTGACCTAAGCACTTCTTTCCTGGATTTTGATATAGCAAGTTAGCACAAGCATTGAGGTATAATTGAACCGAGATGACCTGAGTGTTGCTTGCATAAAATAGACAGTATTAATCATTTCAATATGCAAATCAGAAACGTCTTCAATGATACTTTGATGATCACGTCCCGAGACAAATTTGCACATATTAATGATTAATTTTCGAACACTAGACAAGAAAAATATCATGTTCCTTCCTTGTTCCTCTAGTCAAAGACATCCTGGAGTCACTTAGAAATCATGATAGCAAAAAGTAATATAGAAAATTTTAACAATCATGTTACAATCATTATCCAAAAAGATATTATCCACTGAAAAGTGTGTGATGTGCTTAGATTGACTTCGTGATAGCTTGATAATTGATAGTTTGATCTCATGTTCAACATTGGATGTGTCTCAGTTTTTGTTTGATAAGAGTTGTCTAATTGTTGTTCTACTTGTTTGATTTAGCTCAAAATGATCAAGAGTTTTCCCCCAGCTAGGTGTAGGATTTTGCCCCAAGCCTAGAAACAAAGTTGTTATGATATATCCAATGATCCAAACCATGGCAAGAAGCCAGTTGGGATGTCTGCGTATGTACAAAGGCTTTATGATGGTCAGTGCTAATGGAAAATGAATGGATGCAAGCGGAAAAATGCATGAACTAATAGATGGAAGAGATAGCAGACAGATAGCACTTGTTTGCCAGGTTTTCACAGTCTGTTTTTATTGCACTTTTTTTTATTTTTTATTTTATTTTATTTTTATTTTATTTTTTGCACTGTTTTTTATTTTTCATTGTTTTTTATTTTTTTGCTTTTTCATTGTTTTTGAATTTTTATTCTTTTTCACTATTTTTTATTTTTCTGCTTTTTCACTGTTTTTGAATTTTTCTGCTTTTTTCATTGTTTTTGATTTTTTTTGTTTTTTTCAAACATAAAACTTTTTCATATGCATGCTATTGATAGGTTCCTCGAGCTGATCTTCATCCTGTGTTGATAGTTGATATGCTCTTGATCCAAATATTGTTGTGACTACAAATGGACCTAACCAGTTTGGTTCAAACTTTCCTTTCTTTTCTCGATCTGCCTGGTTGCGTGGATTTTCCTTTAGTACTAGTTCTCCAACTTGAAACACTCATGGTTTAACCTTATGATTATAACTCTGGCACATTCTTTATTGATATACCTTTAAATGATCAAAGGAATTTTGTTTTCATTCATGAATCAATTCTAACTCTTGTAGTCTAGATACTCGTTGTTTTTCATCTGGGATGAGACCTTTTAGTGATACACATAGAGAGGGTATCTCTACTTCAATTGGCAATATTGCTTCTGATCCGTATACAAGAGAGAAAGGTGTGGCACATGTTGGTGTGTGGATACTAGTATGATAGGCCCATAGAGAAGGGTTCAGTTGAATATGCTAATCTCTTCCAGCATCGTTCATTGTCTTTTTGAGGATTTTCAGAATAGTTTTGTTAGATGCTTTTGCCTGCCCATTTCCCTGTGGATAATAGGGTGTGGAGAATCTGTGCTGGATTTTGAACTTCTCACATAGCTCTTGTACATCCTGATTTTTGAATGGTCGCCCATTATCAGTGATAATGGTCATGGGTATTCCATAGCGACAGATGATATAATTCAAGATAAATGCAACAATTTGTTTTCCTATGATGTTTGTGAGAGGTACAGCCTCAATCCATTTTGTAAAATATTTTGTAGCTAAAAGGATAAATTTGTGACCATTAGATGAAGAAGGATTTATCTTTCCTACCAAATCAAGACCCCATTGACAAAAAGGCCAAGATGTTGCTAAAGCATGAAGTTCTTGTGCTGGTGCATGGATCACATTCCCATGGATCTGACATTGTTTGCATGTTCTAGCTATCTGAAAAGAATCTTGTTCCATAGTTGGCCAATAATAGCCCAAGTGTATGAGTTTTTGTGAAAGGGTAAGACCACTTGAATGAGTGCCACAAATGTCATTATGGACTTCATGTAAGGCCTTCTCAGATTCTTCTTGTTCAAGACATCTTAAGAGAGTACCGTCTAGACCTCATTTAAATAGGGTATCCGCTATAATAGTAAAATGGGAGGATTGGCGAATAAAGTTTCTCTTTTGGTTTTTCGATAAGTCAGGGGGTAGGGTATTGTCTTTCAGGTATGTGTAAGTTTGGCCATAGTGGGAGGAATCATGCCCAACAAGGTGACAAATAGTTTGGGAATTAGGATAATTATGAGCAAGGTAAAACAATTCTTCCACCAGGAATTCATAACGTTATTGATTTTCTTGTGTCTGAAGGAGAGAAGCAAGTGTAGCCATGGCATCTACTGTTTTGTTGTCATTTCTTGGAATCTGCTGGAAATTAATTTCTACAAAATACTTCTTGATATCATCAACCATCTTTTTATAAGGCATCAATTTTTCATCTTTTGTTTGATAGTCATCATTAATTTGATTGATGATGAGTTGAGAGTCTCCAAAGACTTGTAGTTGTGTAATATTCCATTCTATAGCCATTTTGATACTTGTAACCAAAGCTTCATATTCTGTTGTATTGTTGGTGCATGGAAAGCTTAATTTATATGCTTTTGGGATTGTATGACCTTGTGGTGTGATGAATAGAATATTTGCTCCTGATCTATGTTGTGTATATGAACCATCAAAGTATAATTGCCATGTTTTTGTGGTGACTATTAGGATATCAGCATCGAGAAACTCAATCTATAAAGGATGATCATCTTGAAGTGGTGTCTCTGCTAGTTGGTCTGCAATGACTTGTCTTTTGATAGCTTTTCTATCAACATACTCGATATCAAACTCGCTTAGAATCATGATCCATTTTGCTAGTCATCCTATCAATGAGGCCTTGCTAAGAAAATACTTCAGAGGATCGATTTTAGCTATTAACTTGATGGAGTGAGATAGTAGATAGTGTCATAGTTTTTGAGAAGCAAAAACTACTGCCAAGCATGCTTTTTCTATTGGTGAATAGTTGATCTCGTATCCTACTAGTGTTTTGATGTAGTAGATAGCTCGTTCTTTTCCTTCATTATCATGTTGTGCGAGCAAAACTCCTAATGATGTTTTGGTAGTTGATACATAGAGTAATAATTGGTGACATTAGAACAAGTGGTTACATGAGATATGCTTTGATCTTGTTGAATGCTTCTTCACATTAATGGTCCCATTTGAAATTAACATGTTTGTGCAATAGATGTGTAAATGGTTGACATTTATCTGCTAGTTGAGCCACAAATCTTCTAATTGATCGGAGTATTCCTTGGAGTGATCTTAGTTGACTGATATTCTTGGGAGATACCATTTCCATAATTGCTTTAACCTTAGTTGGATCTACTTCAATACCTCTAGCTGAAACAATGTATCCCAATAGCTTTCCTGAAGTTACACCAAAAGCATATTTCTTAGGGTTTAGTCGTACCTTTTATTGTTCTAACCTATCAAAGATCTTTTCCAGTATCTCTATATGTTCTTCTCTATTGTATGATTTAGTCAAGATGTCATCCACATAGTCTTCCATGAATGTATGCATCATGTCATGAAATATAGTTATCATAGCTCTTTGATATGTAGCACCGGCATTCTTTAGTCCAAAAGGCATGACGTTCCAGCAGAAAGTACCCCATGGACATGTGAAAGTTGACTTTTCTTGATCTTCGAGTGCTATTTTGATCTTATTGTATCCAAAGAAACCATCCATTAGAGAAAAAATGGAGTGTCCAGCAGTTAAATCTATAATGATGTCGATGTTAGGCAAATGAAAGTCATCCTTTGGACATGCATTATTAAGATCTCTAAAGTCTGTGCATATTCTGATGCTTTTATCTGGTTTTGAAATAGGAACAATGTTGGATACCCATTGAGGATAAGCTACAAGTATGATGAATCTGACATCCAATAATTTCTTTAGTTCTGCCTTGACTAGAAGAGCAATATGAGGATGCATCTTCCGTAACTTCTGTTTAACTGGTTTGGCTCCTAGATTAACGTTGAAGTGATGCATAATAAGCTCTAGATCTAACCCTAGCATGTCTACATATGACCAGGAAAAATTGATTTGTCATCATTTGAAGAATTCCACATATTGTTGCATTTCTTGCTCCAACAAAGAAGTTGTCGGATGAAGAATCTTTGGTTGTTCTATTGTCCCAATGTTAACTACCTTTGTTGGTTTGATCAAAATGGATGACCTTTCCTGATAGTGCTCAGGTAAAGTGTCAAATCTCCCATCTTCTGGCACCTCAAGGAGGTTTTCACCATTAGATGCATCCTTTGTTTTTACTTTTTCTTGGTCTAATGTTGCTAAGAAATGGTTTTCAGCATTAGACCTTATATGTTCTCTTTATTTTCACTTTTGCGACTAGGAGATTTGGCACCCACTTGACTGGAAGTTGCATTGCTGAAATTCCTGGTGAAATTTGTTACGGGTTCAATCACGTTAAGATATACAGATATGGCATGGTCATTTGGAAAGATATCAATAGCAGTATGTCCTTCATTTTCTCAATCAATAAGCTCAGGGTAGAGTAGAGGTAAGGGATCTTCAGGTTGAGATGTTTCGAGGATATCAAGGGTCATGATAGATGTAGCAAAGTTTTCAATATGTATGTCAATGTCTAGGATGGTACTCTCATTAGAATGACCTCGCATAAGAAACTCTTGATCATCCTTGGTTAAGTCCAAGTTAGCCGAATGTGATTCTAATTCAAGTGAAATAGTTCCTAATGTTTGTCCTGCATACGTGTGTGCTACATCGACTCCTACATCTTCTTAAAAGCAATTTTCTTCAGCTGATTCTTCAAAGTGATATGAATCCCATTCCCATTCATTAGAATCTGTATCACTTGCAGCCTGTAATCTACAAATTTGGTCATATAGCATTTCTTATGCTTTTCTGGCTATATCTTTCCTTCTTTCATATTCAACTTCTTCTGGACTGAGATTGAGTTTTGTCAATCTTTCTATGAGCTCTCCTTGATTAGTATTAGGTTCATGTTTTTTTTGATTGAGATTTAACGCTTCTTGAAAGATATCATTGGTTTGTTTTTCTTGTTGATTTTAGGATTGCTTCTTTTGTCATTTCGTGTTTGCTTGTGCTTGTTGCTTCGCTGATTTTTCTTCCCTTTCAATTTCCAATTGTTCTTGTTTGTTTTCATATTCCTCTTGTTGTTGACTAAAAGATGTGTCTTCTGGTAAAGTAACTTGTCCATACCCTAAGCCTGTTTTGTCTGTAGTTTGTTGAGTATGAGGCTGAATAGGTTATGAGATACCTTCTTTTCTTTTTCCTATAGGACTTGTTCTCGTGTATCCCATCCTTTGAAGAATGTTAAATCCTTTTCCATATTTTTCTATAGGTATTCTGACATTGTTGACCTTTTGTTGAACTTCTTCATCTTTGTATAGCCACTATAGCACATCTTTGTCTTTTGTCTCCTCTGATAAGGTTCCAGCACTAATGAATGTTCCATCAAATATCGGAAGATGTTTCACAATTGGTTGTTGTTTATAGTTTGATGGTTTTCCAAAGGATTTAGGAGAGTGGTAATTGTGATATTGAATATTCTTCATTCCCTCGATCTCTTAGCTGCATTTTTTTTTCCATACTTGACAAAATAGATGCAAATGATTGTTCCTTGGATTGTGTATTCAAAGATGTTGCTTCCCTATTATGAGGAACAATTACTTCTTGAGCCATTTTTAGATTGTTGTAGTATTGAAATGGATTTGCATCTGCAAAGATTGTGATTTTTTGTCCATTGTAAGGAAATTTGACACACTAATGATATGTTGATGGGACAGCTTGCAAGTCATGTATCCATGGTCTCCCCAGGAGTACATTATATGATAAGTCCAAGTCTAGAACTTGGCATGCTGTGTCTTTCTGTAGAGTTCCCACTCTGATGGGTAGTATCACAATTCCCTTGGAGGAACATTCTTCTTCATCATAGGATTTTATGGTGATTCTTTTCTGGACATCAACTGTATCTTTTGAATATCCTAAGGCACGAACAAGACTCAATGAACAGATATTTAGGCCAGCTCCACCATCTATTAAAACATGTTTAACTCAAATTTTATGAATGAGGATTTCAATATGCAAAGGAGCGTTGTGGGGATATTGCAAGGACATGTCATCTTCTTCAGTGAATGATAAGCAGTGAGGGGTTGTGAGGTGTCCCACCATTGTTTGGAATTTATTGATATCAAGATCTTTGGATACTGTTGTATCTACTAATGATCGTTCAAGAATTTCTTTGTGTGCGGGTGAAATCTTTAAAAGTTCCAAGATGGATATTTGTGTGGGTGTTTTTTGTAATTGCTCCACTAGATTGTATTGCTTTGTTGGGGTGGATGATGCATTTGTTGTAGGACTTGGCAAAACAACTTTGGCTTTGCTTCTTGTGATAGCATGAGCATGTTCTTGATTTTGTTTTTCTTTAACTACAATCACATGTACCACATTGTCATATGTATGAGCGTATTTTACCTTTGCTTTACCCTTACCATTATTCATTGTTGATGATTCACCTTTCTCATAGTTTGGAAGTGGAGTTTTAAAATTTGTATGAGATTCATTTGTTGTATGTCCATCCATGGTTATTACTCCATTATCTATCAAATCTTGTATGACATGTTTCAACTTCTGACAATTATCTGTGTGATGTCCCTTGTTTCGATGGAAATCGCAATACTAATTATCATTCCACCAAGGTGGTTTTATTTGAGGTTCGTAGTTCCTTTCTTCTGGCAAAGTGATCAATTTGTTTGTGATAAGAATTTTTAATGCTGACCCCAGGGGTTCACCAATGTTTGTAAATTGTCTTCGAAAGAAATTTTTGATCGTTGCTCTTTGGTGATTGTTGTGCCGTTGTGTCGTTGCTGAGTGAGTAGATAAATTAAAAACCGATTGCTTTGGTTTCACATTGTTCTTATCTACTATTCCATCATTGACTACATTTTGATTTCTATTCCAAAACTTTGGCTTATCATTGTGATTGTTGTTATTATTGTTGTTAGGAAGATGGACTCCTTTGTATATTTTCAATTCACCTTTCTTTATCATAGTTGCCTCCATTCTGATTCCATTATCAATCATTTTTCCAAAACTTTGATTTCCTTGCATTTTTAAGTAATAACTCATTTGATCATTTAAGTTGTCGATGAATATGTCCATTTTTTTGTACTCTGGTACTGTACGAGGATACCGCGAAGCTAACCGTCTCCATCGTTGGAAAAATGTCATGAAAGGTTCTCCACCCTTTTGTTTTGTGTTACATAGGTCTAGCATTGTTACTTCATGTTGTATGTTGTAAGAGTATTGTGAAACAAACTTATCCACCAACTCTGAAAATGATCTAATTCCAAGTGGAAGTTTGGAGAACCATTCCATAGCTAGTCCAGTTAAGCTTTTCGGAAATAGACTCATTAAGTAGGTATCCTCATGTGAAAACTCCATACTCATTGTGCAAAATTCTCGTATATGATCTTGAGGATCAGTGCTTCCATCATATTTTTCATATCTAGGAGTTTCAAAACCTATAGGAAATGGTATCATGTTTAGATTTTTGTCGAATGGATAAGGACAGATTTCTTGAAGTGAGTATCATCTAACATTTCCTCTTTGCATATCTTGAATTTGTGTTTGTAGTGTTTGTAGTTTTTCTGTGAGAGTTGTGATAGGATTATCAACATGATTTGTTCTCACATAGCCATGATTTTTTATTCTAGGAGGATCTAGATCTCTTCTTGTATCATCTCTACACCTTCTTGTATCTTCATTGTATTGAATGTTATTCAGAATTTCTACTTCATCTCTTTTGGGTGTGTAAGTCTCTTCATTGGTTCTAGTGTTACGAGGAATTGATGTGTCATTCATTTTGAGACCAAACATATCCTCATATTATTCGTTATTAGGAGGAGGATCACTTTTCTTTTGTGTCAATTTGTTTACATCAAACCCTTGGGGGAGTGTAGCACTAGATTTGGCTCATTAAAAAAAAAAATTCTTTTTCTTCCTCCAACAATTTTTGCATAAATTTATTGAATTGAGGATCTTTCTTGATGTCTCTGATATTTTGTTCTATTATTTCTCCTTCAACTTGTATCTCATCTTCATGTTTCATGATTATAGTTGTTTCCAATGTTTTAATTTCGGTCTCTGTGATTCTTCGTCTTTGAGCTCTAGTTAGAACGGGCATACACGTGTGTTAGATATTGTGCTAGAATTTGATTGTCCAAAAGTTGTTTTGATAAGTGATCAATTGTCAAGGTAAATATGCTAGAATGATAGGACACAAAAATATTATTCAAGTGTTTAAAGGTTTGCAAGTTTTTCGATCTTCAGTTTAGGAGTGCAATGATGATGATTTGATAAAAAACAAGTCCAGTAGGAATGATATATCCTACGATGTGGGACAAGATTATCCTGGCCAAATGTTTCAGTTTCGTGATAAAGGATGATTGATCCTGATGAGAAACTATGTTTGAGTGATTCGTTTATCAAAGAGGGTGATAATGCAGTTTAAGATGTTTAGATCTTGAACTTGTTGAGGGTGAGCACTTGAAAATCTTGAGGTGTTTATCTTCTAGAGTCTGATTTTGACAGGTGATAACTTGACCAAGAAAACCAAGAAGACAAAGCACAGAATGACAGATAACAGATGTTTATGATTACTGCAAATTGATCAAGTAGAATGACAGACCTAAAAAAGTCATGCAAAGTGGCAGTTATGGACTGATAAAAATAGAGACTCGTACGACAATACTTCATGAACCATACGACAAAAGATACAAGACTAGATGACAAATCAAAAATTTCCTTTGAAAAAGTAGAGACTCGTACGACAAAACTTTATGAACCATACGACAAAACAGATTCCTCGTACGATAAATCACCTAACTTAGACAATGAAAAATATGTTTGTTTTGCTGATTTTTGATTAGTGAATTTTGATGTTTTGCTTATGTTTTCCAGTTTTAGATGTCTGATTTTTCAATTTAGGGATGAATACATAGAAAACACATGATGTGATAAGTGACTCCAAGCATGCTAAACCCTAAGTAAATTGGCTGAGGAGAGAAAAACCTTTGCTTGCAAGCTTAGGTACACACCCAATAGCTAATCAGAATATGGTCACTGAGTCTCACGCAATGGATTCTCAACGCCATATTATCCGACTCCAAATGCTAATGGGGGCACGATATGGCAAGTGTCTTGGGAGAGTTACTATCTCTCTTGCACAAATATTATCACCCTTTTAGAGGTGAATCGGGTAGCTTCTAATTTAACCGAAACTAGTAAGGGATCCATTCGGCGCGTCGGGGTATAATACTTAATTAAGAGGTCTCCCAGCCTTGAAAACCAAGGTTTGATATACCCGAAGGTACGAAGGAGAGATATTCCTGAGCACTTTCGTTGATTTGATTTTCATCAAATCACATTTATTTTATAGTGGGTTGGATTACTTAGCGTTAGCCATTCCCACTTAGGTCGTTCCCCTCACACCGGTTGTAATGGCTTTAAGAGTTTTTAGCTCCTCAGGAGGGCAAGCCTGCTAAAGATATGCACTAATGAAAGCAAAAGATGAGTCTATCTTTTTGATCACCTAAGAAAGGTCAGAGCATACTCACCTATCACCAAAAACACAACATACATGATTGTTCATTTTTAGCCAAAATCAAGTGTGCCTAAAAAAACTTTAAGGAATACACAAAGTTTTGTTGAATTATTTTAGGCAATTTGGAAAATAGATCCATTAGTAGTCGTTGATTGGTTTTTGAATTTTCTCTTTGACAAGTGTATCTTTGACAATTATTCTGCAAAAAAGAGTTAGGACAGGCATGAATTTGGATTACAAATGCGTTAAATTTGTATTTGCGAGAACTAGACAAGATATTAGAAAGATATATGTGAGGCTCCAGCCCCACGGTGGGCACCAAAATGTCGTGTATCTATGAAGTGTGTACCTGCAGCTCCAACACAAAGACACTCAATAGATCATTGCAAGCATGGTTAGAAAATTTAAAACAAAGAAAGATAAACCATAGCTAAGCGATCTATTGCCTCCTAGGAAATGCGAGTATGAAGTTTGCTCTCAGATCTGGTTATGCAAATTCCAGTGACTTGACTACACTTAAATGGAGGATTTAAATGATGAAGATGCATGATCTAGATGAGATAATGATTTAAGCTACATGATTCTATGATATTGCTATGAAATAAGCTAAAATTGAACATGATAACATTGCTAAAATGATAAACTAGAAGCTAGATGCCTATAGTAACAATGCATGAATGCAAATGAGATGAATCAATCAGGGTGTTCTTTGAACTCCAAAATGGGGTCTATTTATAGGATTTTCTAAGGCTAGGGGTGAGGTGGCAGGAATCAATGGTCAAGATTAAGTCTGAAGATATCAATGGTTAAATTGGAGGTGATTGGCAAAGAGGCTGGATTAAAGGGGACAATTGGAGGTTGGTAGGAAAAGGGGTTGGATGAAAGGGGACAATGACATCTCCATGGTGACAAGTGTCAAGAAGCTTCTAGAAGAGGTTGGATGAAAGGGGACAATGTCATCTCCATGGTGACAAGTGTCAAGAAGATTCTAGAAGAGGTTGGATGAAAGGAGACAATGTCATCTCCATGGTGACAAGTGTCAAGAAGCTTCTAGAAGAGGTTAGATGAAAGGGAACACTTAGTGACAAGTGTCACAAAGCTTTTCTCATGAGATGAAAAGTGTCCAAGGAAAGGGGACATGTGGGTAAATGGAATGGGTTAGGTTTAGGAATGGTTAAGTTAGGTGGTTAAAAGTTAGGAGAATTTGAATTTAAAAATTCAAATAATAAGAAAAGGCTAATTAATTTCAACAACTCATAATTGATTTGTTTTAATTAATTAGAGGATTAGAAGAAATGATTTTCATGGAGAAGAATTAATTGATTTGAATTAATTAATCAAAGGGGATTATTGAAATGAACCTATTAAATAAATCCTTAGATTTATTAATAAGTAGATGAGGATAATTAAATAATTGCTTATTCAATTAATTATCTTTAGACCATTTTTAGGTGTATACAATAATTATTGGTTCTTTTCATTTTGCCTTTATATCCTTAAACATTTGCTTGATCCATAATACCTGAGTATAATTAGTTGTTGCTGCAACATATTCTGATTCTGTTGTAGATAATGGTGTACATGTTTGCTTCTTGCTTATCCATGAAATCAATCTTCTGCCAAGAAAGAATGCACCGCCAGTGGTACTCTTTCTGTCATCTACATCTCCTACCCAATTTGCATCTGTATATGCACAGAAATCAAAATTTTCATCCTTAGGATACCATAAACCAAGATTTGTTGTGCCTTGTAGGTATCGGAAAATCCTTTTTATTGTTGATTCATGATTTTCTTTAGGATTTCTTTAAAATATAGATACAATACATACTGTATTCATTATATCAGGTCTATTTTGTGTCAAATATAGTAATCCTCCAATAATAGATTTGTACCTTGTCGGATTAATAGGAGTTGAATCATCCTTCAATGTCAATTTATCAGTTGTAGTCATAGGAGTACTTACCGGTTTGGAGTTTTCCATACCAAATTTCTTCAAAAGTTCCTTCAAGTATTTTGTTTGACATATGAATATACCTTTATCTGTTTGTTAAATCTACAAACCTAGAAAAAAATTTATCTCTTCAATCATAGACATTTCAAATTCTTCCTGCATCTGGTTAGCAAAGTCTTTACATAATTCTTCTTCACCTCCAAAAATGATATCATCCACAAATACTTCAATAACCAAACTATCACCATTGGTAACTTTGTAATACAAATTGTTGTTAGCATTACCTTTTGTGTAACCAAGCTTTAAAAGATATTTATCCAATCTAGCATACCAAGCTCTGGGAGCTTGTTTTAATCCATATAAAGCTTTCCTTAACCTGCAAACCATATCCTTTTATCTATCAAAGAAATTCCATCAGGTTGTTCAATGTAAACCTCCTCCTCAATATCTCCATTCAAAAATGCACATTTTACATCCATTTGATAAACTCTATAGTTCTTATAAGCTGCAAATGCAAGAAATAGTCTAACTGCCTCAATTCTGGCTACTAGTGCAAAGGTTTCATTATAATCAATTCCTTCTTTCTATGAATAACCTTTACAAACTAATCTTGCTTTGTTCCTAATTACTTCACCATCCTCATTAAGTTTATTTCTATTTCCAATTACATTTTTGTCTTTAGGCCGGGGAACTAATGTCCAAGTATTATTATTTTCAATTTGTTCTAATTCTTCTTCCATTGCTTTTATCCAATGTTTATCCTGACATGCTTCAATAATAGATGCTGGTTCAGCTTGAGAAATTAAACATACCTCTTCATTTGCCAATCTTCCTTTAGTCATAACACCTTGATTCTTATTTCCAATTATCTAATTCTCTAAATGATTCAATCTTACATACCTAGGTTTATTCTGATTTACATTCACAGGCTATTGTTCTTCAATCATAGTTGAGTTTTCTGATGATGTCGATATAACTAGATCTTCACTCTGTACTGGTGCAATCGGTGTCAGTTCATTTATGATCATTTCAATTGTCGGTTCTACAGATCTTGAATCTCCTCTAAAATGTTCATCTATCTTCACATTAGTACTCTCAATAATTTTTTGCAATCTTTTATTATAACATCTATATGCCTTACTTCTAAATGAATAACAAAGAAATATTCCTTCATCACTTCTAGGATCAAATTTACCAATATTGTAATACCCACCCTAGCGGCTTTTCTTGGCATGGACACTATTTGTTATATTTGGTGATATTGGACTCTATATTTCCTTATTAGAGTAGATGATGAGACATATTTAGTTATATTTGTACCTTTATGGTTTAGTATGTTATCTGATGCATTAGTGAGTTAAGGGTTTCATTTGGTTTATGTACATGATTTCATTATGATAATCTTTTCATATGGCTGCTATATTATATTTTTATTATCTCGAGCTAACAATGCTAACCCAATCATGCTTGGAATAGATTACTATATGAGATATTTGTAGGATGAGGGGAGGTGGTCATAGTTACTCTACGAAGACCCACACGATTCCGCACTCTCCCTCCTTGTTTGTCATTTGTATATGGATATATATTTCTATCGTTTTGGTGATACAGGATTGCAGGTACTAGGCATCAACTCCATCTGGCTACACAGGTCTGAGCATGCCTCTAAATCCTCAAATGTTGTTGTTGCGGAGATAGCACTAAGGTTCCCACAAGTAAACCTATTGGACATAGGTCTCCCATTTAGGAAGATCACCCTATCTTGAGGGTTGGGCAATGTCATGTTTATGATGGGTATTGGGTTGAGTATTTTGATTGGTTCCAATTTATGTTGTTCATAATGATTTTTATATAATGTTTGATTATTTCTTTGATAGGATACCTACACATTAAATGATTTAAGTGGCTTATGTTATGTTGCATTAAAAAGAAACAAAAGTAATATAGATGTATTATGTTATATATATATATATATGCACAATATATTGTGTATGTGTAATATAAGATTTGTTATATATATATATATGCACAATATATTGTGCATGTGTAATATAAGATTTGTTTTTATTAATTCTATATATATAAGATAAAATAAAAAGATCAAGGTTTAAAATAATGTTATCTTAGTCAATGAGTTTTGAACCTATGACTTCTCTTGTATGAGTTTTGATAGTTACCATTGAGCTATATGTGTTATTTGAGATTTTTATTAGCTATCTAGTATTTAGTATACTTATTTCCATGGGGTATCTATTAAATTTTAAATAAACTATTATTTATTGAATTTTGTATTTTTGGAGGAGGGGGTTGTTATTTTCCGGGAAGATAAATCATAAGGAATTTGAAGGCTTAGGAGCAGGAAAAGAGATTTGCATAGGAAGAGGTTGGATTTTTTCTTGTTCTTTCTCAAAAGATTTTCTCCATAGGACCCAAGGTAGGCCTCATTCTAGGAAGAATCCATGTGGCTTGCTTGTGCTATGCTTACATAATTTAAATAAATATTAGATAAAAATTTAAATTTAAAAATCTGAGTATTATTCTGGAAATAATTTCTTCTGCTTCTTTCCTTGTTTGTGTAAGGGATATGCTTTGGTTGGGAAATTCAATTTGGAGAAAATGAGTGTCATGTTGGGGAGTAATGACTCTTGTATTTATTTTTAGTTTTATTTTTATATATATATAAAAAAATTATTTATGATCTGTATTGATTCAAATATAAAAATACATCTATAATTAAATGTCATGTCTCAACCAACAACTATTCTTCAAGTGTCAAGTATCAACCCAACAAACAAGATTTCCATTGATTGTCCCAGTTTTGATAGTTCTGATTCTGTTATTCATAACTTTCATTACAGATACTATTTTTCAAATCGCTTTAGTGAAAATGTAGAAATCTAGGCATACTATAACATATCCAAAATTTAGGAAAATCCAACTGTTCGTTTGAAAGTTAAGTTCCCCATACCGAGACTAATTTTCTGTCAATCAAAACTCAAAAAAAATCATTGTTTGTGTCATTAGGGCATCAAATATCTTCCTCAAACAAAAACCAAATGATTCTAAAATAAATGGATATGAAAGATAACTCCAAATATTATAATAATCCAAAATATTTCATCTTTTAATGGTTTAAAATGAATTTATGAACATACTCTTTTACACAACTCTATTAAAGAGGGTTTTAAATAGTTTTAAGAAAATTTATTTAAACTTTTATTATAATCTTTGGTTGAGGCTAAAATTAAATATAAATCAGTATACTATTTTTTCAAATATATTTCAGTCTTCACTCAAACCATTTATCAAGATAAATATCTATTAAACAACAATGAAACATGGTTCAATTTTTATAGGTTTTTGAGTTGTTCTTTGGATTGCTTTTCCTTCTTAGGGGTTTGGGTGCTTTCTATAGTAGGTACCCCTATTTTAAAGACCTCTAATTCATGTGTGTAAGGTGTTCATGATAAAAATAAAATAAAATGTTTTATATATGTTATGCATTTGCCACCTCCTTCTCATGCTTGATTGTGGCTTAGAAATAACGGTCAGACTCATCCTTATGGTTTGGAGGTCATGGGAGAGTACTTGAACTTATATGCTTATTGTGTGAGATGAATTTTTTTTTTTTTAATTTTGATGAATGTTTGAGTAGGGTAACTAGATACCCTAGGTGGGTGGCTCACTATAGGTTGCCAAGACCCAAAGTGGTTGCTAGGAGATCCTATGAGTGGGTTTAATTCAAGTGATAACCTTTTTTAAAATGAACTTGGGTTGGGTTGGGCTATAACACACTAATACGAGATAAATGATTATTTTAGTCCATATAGGCCTGTTGGAGTACTGCGACCATTGTTACAGGCTAGGTGGATCCTTTTGAGAGGGGACCACGGTACATGGTAGGCAGGGTGGATCCCGACATTAAGGCTATATGATGACACCCACCTAGTAGGTGTTCTGGTTCTCTCTCTCTTGTGATGTTATTTGATGTTGTTATGTGATATGTGGTTCTTGTTTATTGTTTTGGGGAAACATGTCTCATAGCCTTAGTATTGCCCTAGTACTTGCGTGGACCTTGGTTTTATCTCCTAGCATGGGGGAGTGGACCTTTGTGGTTCCACGGGTTGGGTGGTAAATATTTTTCGAGTTGTGCTCATGATCTCTTTTGATGATGCTTCTTGATCCTTGATTGAAGATGTTGAAGACCTTTCTTTTGAACTAGTACATTCAAATATTGTAAAGATTATTTGTAAGCCATGAATGGCCTTATAATAAACATGCAATTTTATGAAAAGCATTGTAAAAGGGAGGGTAGTTTATAGGAACTATGATAAGGGATGATTACTTTGTATTTGAAACAATGTTTTTAAAAGTTATGTTACCCTTCTTATTCTATCTCTTTATGGTCTTATTGTGTTGTTATGAAAAATTCAGTAGAAGGCATTAATAGAAACTACAATTGCATTATTATATATGTTGTTATCAAATGAAAAGTATTAATTGCATGGATGTTGTAAATAATAATCAAGGAGAAAATGATGCAAATGATAGTTATTCATTCTATAGTGGGAATAGGATTATGGGAAATAGGATTGTTATGTACTTTTACTTTGGTCTCAAATGAAATGATAAAAGCTTTGTAGTGTATCAAATAGATAGTAAAGTTAATGTGTTGTGAAATATTATATCATGCTCAAAATTAAGATCATTGTATGTTTATTTTATGCACATTATGTTATGTGTTAAGTTGTTATATCTTTCAATTATGTTGATGAACATTAAAGGGAACATGTAAGGGCATTAAGTATGTTTACTTTGTAGAAGTGGTAGATGTATGTTATATTAAAACAAAAAAAATTGTAGCATATTTTGGAACTTTGTTCTTGTCCTACTGGGTTCCCTGGCAGGGCATGACAAATATACTCATATCTTCTAATATAACATTTGCTTCCAAATATTCTAAAGTATTTAAGAGTAGGAGTATGGCCAAACCATAGTTCATAAGGGGTCTTATCAGTTTCACTTTTGATGTGAACTATGTTGAAAGTATAAACTGTTGTATTCACTGCTTCTCTCTAGTACACATGAGGTATATTTTCTTCCATCAACATGGTTCTTGCTACATCCAAAATAGTTTTGTTCTTCCTTTCCACAACTCCATTCTGTTGGGGTGTTTGTGGTGCTGATAGTTGTCTTTTGATTCCATTCACTTCATAGAATGCATTAAATTCTCTAGATATAAATTATCCTCCTTGATTTGATCTTAAGCATTTGATTTTCTTGTCGGTTTCATTTTCTACCATTGCCTTGTATATCTTGAATCTTCCAAAAGCTTTTGATTTCTCCCTAAGAAAAGTAACCCAACACATTCTAGAATAATCATCAATTATTAGCATAAAGTATATATCTCCCTGAATACTTCTTCTTCTCCTTGTTGGACCACATAAATCAGTATGATTTAAATCAAGAGTATTATTGGATTTCTCCAAAATGCTCTTAACTGTTGTTCTAACTTGTTTTCCCATTTGACATTCCTTACATATCGGATTATGAGGTTTCACAATCTTAGGTAAATCTCTTACTGCCTTAGTTGAACTGATCTTCACAATGCAATCAAAATTCACATGACAGAGTCTTTTATGCCATAACCAACTTTCATCAATGTGTGCAATCAAACATGTCTTATCACTAGTATTCAAATGAAAGATATTACCTTTAGTTTGATTACCGGTTGCAATCTCCAATCAAGTTCTATTTATGATTTTGCATTTTCCATTCTTAAATTGTAACTAAAATCCTTTTTCCACTAACTAACCAACACTCAAAAAAAAATTCTTTAAACCTTCTAATAATAAACATTGTCATTATTAAGCTTACCATCCAAAGATATAGTGCATCTTCCTTTGATTAAACAATCTTTATCATCTCCAAATATTACTAGACCTCCATGAATTTCCTGAAATGATAATAATTTTCTTTTATCACCAATCATATGATGCAAGCATCCACTAGTTGTTATCCATTCATCCTTTTTTTTTCAATTTTTTTTGTTAGTGCATGCTCTACCTGGTTTGACAATAGGTGTTGGTTGATCTTCTTTTATTGCAACAAATGCCCATCCATTATCTGTTGGATCTTCATCTGAGTCATCTATAACACCTTCATCTGCATAGTAACATGACTTATCTCTATTTTTCTTAAATCTATATCTCTGATATTCAGGGTTAGGTTTATATATTCTTTTTGCTTCCTCCCTTAGTCTTGGATGTCTATTAGGACACCTAGAAGCCATATGACCAACTTTATTGCAATTAAAACACTTGAAAGGTGTTTTACCTTCATACTTACTTCCTACTAGACCTTTAGGCATACTCCTTGCAAATAGTGCTTCAAGTTATTCAAGTTCTTCATTTTCTCTTCTCATATCTTCAAGTTCTTTTTTATAAAGTGTTTTCCAATCAATTTTAGATGATGATGATGATGATGATGATGATTTGAAAGCTAAATCAGTCTTGACTGTAGCAACAGGATCAAAATCTTCAAGCTCAAATGCAGAAAGTTTTCCAACCAAGGTATCTATAGAAACTAATGTATTAGGCATTGTTCTCAACTCATTAATAGCAGTCACTTTCATTTTGTAAGCCAGTGGCAAATCTCTTAAAACTTTAGACACAATTTCATCTTCACTTAAAAATCCTCCACAATATTGTATTCCTAAAACAATTTCATTGACTCTTTCCATAAATGCAGAAATCCTTTCATCTTCTTTCATTTTTAAATTTTCATACCTAACCCGGTAACATTCCAGTTTTGCAATTTTGATAGTGGTATCTACTTCATTCAGTGTTTCCAATTTATCCCAAATAGCTTTAGTGGTAGATCATTTTGATAATCCCATGATTTGTTGATCTGATAATGCACTCAAAAGTGCTTCTCTTGCTTTGCAATCATTCTCCAAGTCCTTAGCCAATGTCGGTGGATGAGGTTGATTCAAAGTAGGACCAACATAGTCATTATTTGTAACATCATATATATCTCTTCCAATGCAGTTCAGATGTGTTTCCATTTTGATCTTCCATATACCATAGTTAGTTCCATCAAGTTTTGGACTACCTTTCCTAAAAATATTTGTTGCCATAGGATCTCCTCAAGTTGTTTCGCTTCTACAAAAAGAGGACTTAGCTCTGATACCAATTGTTAAAATTCAGGAAGGACAACTGAGAGGGGGGGTGAATCAATTGTCACCCAGTTATCAATAATTTATAAATCAAAACATATTATTCCAACTTGAAACTTAGTACCAGTAAACCAAACTTAAGTGTCGATAAAATAGATTAACAATAATAGCAGTACCGGTTTAACTTAATGCATAAAATAGAAAGAGAAACAACATCCACAACACATGACACGGATATTTTGACGTGGAAACCCTATAAGGAGAAAAACCATAGTGGGAAACCTTACCCACAATCAGATGATACTACTACTGATAGTAAGTGTATACAAATGGGGTCTGCACATGTAGAAAGGCCAACCGCCTAGAGCTCACTACTCAATCACAAAATAGGAGTCACACTGACTAAAATTGAATGATTAAATCCAACAACAATTTATTGCCTCAAAATAGCATCCACATTGCTGGATTCAGTATTGGTTTAAGCTCTGAACATGAGTGTCAAACACCTTCATAACCTTCCTTCAACCTTCAAATAATGTTTGCATGATTCACACAAGGATCTTCTTATTTTCACTCTTCAATATTCGCACACACTCATCATGATCATGATCTTCAATAAGATCTTACAACCATATATACAAAACCTAAGACCTATACATGAGGTCGGTTCACTAAAGATATTATAATAAAATCAATTACAAATAATTCTTGATGTGATACAATGTGTTGGATCAATGCATTTACCACATTATCTAATCAATAAACCATTTCCAAGACGTATCGTGTTGATCTAGAATAGATATCATGTATCGGTCCATAACCTAGACCTATCTATCGGTAAAGGCAAATTTTCAACCTGTTTAGACCAATAAGAAAAACACCAAATCCAAACATCCAATCCATGTCTTCAACATAGCCAAATGATCTCCACATGATAACAAGTCAACATCGCTTCCGGTGAACAATATATCTTACTGGTAAACACATACCGGTGACTGTGCATAAGCCACTAACCATGTCAGTGAACACAATATGTCGATTCAACAATAAACCAATATAACCATAGTGCCAAATCAACAATGTAGACCTCCAAGAAGATAAGTGTTGACATCAATGACAAAACCAATGCAACACATGACGAAGTCATCCATAATACCAACACTTTATTATGATGGTAATTATAAAGATGATTGTCATTCCATGAATTAGGCTTGATTTGTGATTCATAACTTCTTGTTTCTGGTAAAATAATCAGTTTGCTCACAAGAAGAGTTTTTAAAGTTGATTCCAAGGGTTATCCAATGTTTGTGAATTTCCTACGAGGATTGGAGAAGAAAGACTTGGATTTATTTGTTTCTTGAATGTTATTATTTGGGATCTGACTCGATAGATTAAATATTGGTTATTGTTTCATAGCATTATTGTCATCATTTCCTCCATTGATGGCATTCCTATTCTTTGACCAGAACTTGGGTTTGTCATTGTTGTTGTTGTTGTAAGAATTATTGTAAAGTTTTAGTTCTCCTTTCCTGAGGATCAGATTTTCCATCGTATTTGTCATATTTAGGGATCTCGCAATGTTGTGGAAATGGTATCATATTAAGACTTTTATCAAAAGGATACGGACAGATATCTTCCAATGAATACTTCTTGGAGCTTGTTTCATTCTGCATGTCGTGTGTTTGTTGTTGTAGAGTTTGCATTTGTTGAGTGAGATTTAACAAAGGATTATCCATACGGTTTCTCCTTGTCTCTTCGTAAATTCTTCTATCACTACTCTCTCTTTTTGTGTCATCACATTCTTTTCTTATCTCTTCATGACTTTCTTTGTTTACATCTTTGTTATTTGGATCATATGTGTTTTGGGTGTTACTTGCCTTTGCATCTTGTTTCAAGCTTTCTATGTTAAAGTCTTGTGGCAATTTAGCTCCTGATTTTGCCAACATCAAAAGATATTTCTCTTTTTGCTTTGCCAATAATTTTTCCATTAGTCTATCAAATTTGAAATATTTCTCAAGGTCTCTAATGGTGTTATCTATCGCTTCTTCATCAACAGCCATATACCCAAAAGTTTGGAACATCAGGTTATCTTCTTCCTCCATTTGTTTTTGTTGTTTTCTGAGTTGTTCATATTGAGCTCTCGTCCAAACTGGCATGTGATTGTTTCAAAAATTTTGAAGTTTTCTAAAGATAACTCAATAGGTGATTATTGGTTTAGGAAGATATGCTTTGTTGATTTTACCACTATTGTTTGTTTGTTATGATAAAGCGTCTCTTTGTTGAAAAGCACGTCCTTGCAAAATTTCTCTGTCAAATTTTGTCCTGCAGCCACATAAATAGTGATGAAACCAGTGTAGGAATGTCCTATGTTTTAATAAGTGTAGCATAGAAATTAGGAATCATCAAAACAAGTAGATCAATCAATAAAAACACAAGACATGCTAGCTCAATTAAAAGAACACTCATTGAAATGAATCTAATTCCAAAGCACATTCAATAGAGGTATGAAAACAAAGCATCTAAAAGAAAATATCATGCAAACCATATAACAATTCGGATGCTTCTTCCATGCGGCTCCATTGTTGTTCTTTCCTCTTCAATGGATTTGTGGATCTCACCTACAAGTGCTCACACAATTGAAAGCAAAAAGCTCAAGAGTACTAGAAACGAAAATTCGGTAGTTTGATAGAAATTCGGGATTCATGAAGGATTCGAAGGATTCGGGATCTTAAAGGGGGTTGATTGAAGAAAATCATCCAATTTATAGAGAAATTGGAGAAATGACAATATTGGCATGATGCAATTCAAATGGAAATTGCAAATCAATATGACAAATTATGACACATTATGCACTTTCCATGCACAATTTGATTGATTGATAATTGATGACAAATTATGACACATTCCATGTCAAAATTGATTGATTATCAATTATGACAATTTCATGACAAATTGAAATGTCACTCCCATAGAATTAGGAGATGAAATATGAGGGAAAAGGAATTAGAAATTTGAGAAATTAGGAAATTGAAATTGATGACAATTAGGAATTAGAAAATTGATGGAAATTAGGAATTTGGAATTAGTGAATTAATTAATAATTTTTCATTTATTAATCAATTCACAAAGAGGAATAATTAGCCAATTAAAGGAATATTTAATTGTAATGAGAAGACCTAGGATACATAAATAAATTATTTAATCCTAGAGGAAGAAATGACACATTAGGTTAAATGACTAAATCATGAAACCCTAGAAGGCGAATTAGAAATGCGAAAATGACAATTAGGTCTTGATTGAAATAATTAATGTCATGATTTTGAATTGATAAATGACCAATGCGACAAAATGATTTGATTGATAAATGCGCCAATTGACGAGGAACAATGACAAATTGATCCAAATTGACATAATCGAGACAAACAATGATCGATAGCGAAATGATCGCAAAATGACAAAATTGACAAGAGGACGAGGATCGATGATAAAATAGATTGCAAGATGACAAGATTGGAAATGACCATGATCGATGACAAATCGGTCGCAAAATGACAAGATTGAAAAGAGGACAATGATCGATGACAAATCGATCGCGTGATGACAAGATTGAAAAGAGGACAAAACCCTAATTAGGATTGACGATGTCCAAAATGATGACATTGATGATACGATTGATAAGATTGACAGGATTGATGATAAGATTGATAAGATTGACAGGAGGACAAAACCCTAATTAGGATTGACGATGTCCAAAATGATGACAAATGAATACGCACATTGATGCAACAAGATAAAATCGATCAAAATCATGATTGGATAATGTTGTCGACAAGACCAAATTCGAGGACGAGATGATTGAAGAATGTAGAAGAATGACTCGATGTTCGCAAATGATAAAGACCAAGTGCATGACATAGGAGAAATGTTAATGCGACGCAAAAACCTAAAATGAGGCAATGCGCAAATGTTAAAGTATGACCTCGCAAGTGTTGACCATTTTTAGGTGTCTACAATAAGATCTTGTGATTGATATACAAGAATCTTATTCTTTTCTAAGTAGCTTTATAAGTGGGTTTTCTTTTCTTAACAAGATACTTAAAAGTCATATAAGCATATGATAGTTTACAAGTTTGTTTGATTCCAATGTTGGTGCAATTCTGATTTTGATATAATCTAGGTTCAAAATAGGAAAGATATATCCAAGACAATGAGCACAAGATGGATTGATCAAGCTTCATGATAGAGGATTTGATATATCCTGATTTAAAACTTGACAATGATGTCAATTTTTGCACTTAAGATGTTTGAATCAATAGCTTGTTGAATGTTTTATGCTTATGGAAACCTTTTGGAAATAGCCTATTGGATTAGTGACCCAGTTATTGAACTAGTTTGAAAATGTGTGATAGTTTAAAGACAAATCTACTCAAGAAGTGTTTTGATACTGATTCTAAAATTTTGGTTTGATATGCTTTGTTTTAGATGTGAAAAATCCTTTGTGCTAACTCTTGTGGTAAAGAGTGTTAACTTATGGGATAAAAGAACTATTCGGTTGCTTGAGAGCGCTATTTTGACTATGTTTCAAGGATTCTTTTCAAATCCTTCAACAAATTGTTGGATTTTTGTTCATTTTTAGATGATGATTTTCTTCAATTTTTTTGACCATTTTGAACATGTCATAGACATAGAAGACACAATGTTTGAAAAACAAAATGCATAAGCAAGTACAAATCCTATGGTAGGCTAAGACAATAATTGTTGAATCTCACATGGGGTTTCCCCCGAGGCTACGGTATTCAAAGTGGATATTTAGATGCTTGACCCCACTGGCTCCACCCTCGGCACTCACTTCTCTAGGGCAGCCAAGCACTAGTTTCCATGAAAACTCCTCATGGCAAACTTTATATCTCTACTAAAAACTGTATGTGTGTGAGCCGCTTCAGAGGTTCGACCTCATGTGCCAACAATTAGAAGGATTTTGGCAACTAGTACAAGTGGTTTTTAGTAAAGGCTTTTGGTCATGTGGCACTTTCAACTCTGTAAATACAGAAGGTTCCCAGCCTATAGAGGTTACGCTCCATAGGGTTTATGGGGAAACATAGTGTCGGTATGAACTTATCAGCACGTGTTGCTTGTGACTTTCGTCACAAACATGATTTATTTAGAGTGGATTGGAAGGACTCGGTATTAGCTCGTTTCCACTTTGGGTCGTTCCCCTCTCACTGGCCCCCTCAAGGCAACTCGGGAAGGTAGGCCCTCTAAAGGTTACACATAAAAGAAAGTAGGTCTGGTTTTTTTATCATCGTATGATGGTGAGAGCATACTTACCTACTACTTCATCAAGCACACAAACACAAGTTTATTTTAGCTTATCCACTTAGTTAAGCTAAATGAGCAAGATATGATGTGTTACTTTCCAAAATAGAGCTCTTAATTAACTAGGTGAGGAAATAAATGAAATTTTCTTAAAAAGAGTCCTGCACATAGACATGTCAATAGTTTGAAAATTTCAGTTCTTGGACATTCAGACCCGCAAGAAAATTTTGTCAGTTACAAATAAAAGCGCTATCCTAACAAATGCGTTGTATTTTACCTCAAAAGCACTAACCTAAAGGACAAAAGCGCTAACTTGCAATATAAAAGCGTTTCTATGCGGACTAAGAAGCGAGAAATCACTGACAAAAGTGCGAACCAAAATGACAACATGCGTTAACTTGCAGGACAAAAGCGATGTTCTGAAGATTAAATGCGCTGATTTACAAACAAAAGTGCTAACCTAAATGACAAATGTGCTAACCTGCAAGACAAAAGCGCTAACTTATCAAATAAAAGCATTGTCAGAACTCACACAGGTGTGAATCTGGATTACAAATGTGTTAAATTTGTTTTTGCGAGAACTAGACAGGATATTAGAAAGATATATGTGAGGCTCTAGCCCCACGATGGGCACCAAAATGTGTCGACTTTCATCATTAGAATACTGTCTGCAACATATTAGTTTCACAAAATACAAAGGAAATTCTATAGGAAATCCAAACTCAACCAATGAAACTACGTGAAATTGATATTAAAAAAAAAAACACTATTTTTACCTTCATGATTTAAGTCTCATTGTGTCCTAACTCCATTGTTCCTGGTTGCAGATGATGTGCTCTTAGACAAGCACTGATAGCTTCCAAGATGACATATGAAGAATGGACTGATAACTGGCAGTTAACTAATACTATGATATGCAATGCTAAATGATTATGTTAAATGAGAAATATTAAATGATTATGCTAAATTGCTTCAAGATTAAAACTCACGGATGCATAAGTTTTCACAAATAATTAACTTTAAAACTCACTTGAAGACTAACTCTTTCTCAACTCAAACTCCCATTTTTATAGACTTTAGAGGATAAGATGATGTGGCCTGGATGAATGGTCATGATTAGATCTACAGATTTGGATGGATGTGAGCAAAGGTGAAGGTTGAGAGAAAGGGGGAAGGAGAAGACAAGTGTCACTCATCTCACCTTGACTAGGTTGCTAACTGAGGTAATCTAGGGATGGTTGGAGAAGATTTAGGCATGAGAGGACAAGTGGACTCAAGTCCTTCCTAAGATGTAGGAATGTTGGAGAGAATATAGAAGAAGGTTAAGAAATATGTGTACGTACACAATATTTCATTAAATTTAGAAGTTGGAGATAAATGATGAATTAATATTTAAGAAATATAAATATATTTAGCCACATGATTGATGAGTTGGCAAAGGGAAGATGAAGTGGAGATGGAAGAATTAGTTGGAAAAGGGATTAAATAATTAAGAATTAATTAATATTTGAGACTATAGGATAGAAGAATAACCATTAAATATTAGATATTTAAATGATTGGAGGAATAATTAAATATTAGATATTTAATTAACTGTTTAGAAGAATAATTAAATATTTAGATATTTAATTAATTAGAGGAATATGATAGATGAGTTAATTAATAAAATATTCAATTAAACTAATTAATAGAAAGACACGAAATGAATTAAATAAATTAATCTTTTCAAATTAACTATTTAATAGAAGAATAAATATTGAATAAATATTAAATATTTATTTAATTGCTCATAGCCATTTTTATGTGTATACAGTTATCTATTGTTAGATTTCACAACTAATTAAATAAAAATCAATTGGTTAAGATGTTATTTTGAACTAAAATCTCTTCCATTAGGTTGTCATGCAAATTTGAACCTTTTTTTCTTTTCTAATAAATACTTACATATTTGAACTCATTATAGCAGGGTATGTATTTACAATATTTGGCTGCATACTATTCTTTACTTAGAAGAAAGCACAAGCACTTTAACAAAAATCTTCTTGGAAATAGAATAATGTACTTTATTTAGACTAAGAATATGACTAGTTGTTTGACAGAGAAATGGGAGAAGATATGCAATAAGCCTAGTTTTCTTATTTTAGTAGTATCACTGCTCAAGCCCCTAACTATATATTCTTACAATCGTTTAAAAGAGTATGCATATTCGACCAACATCCAAGTTTGATAATTGGATAAAACTTGATTTAGAAGTCCAATTTCTGTGACCTGCAGTTTATAACTAAACAATATAAATATAAAATTCAGAATTACTGAAACTGTTAAGTATTCTAGTTTCTCTTCCATTGTCTTTATCCATATATATTTTTTCAAAATATTTCATTAAGGGTTTGATACATGGAAATATGTGGTGGCAACTAATGTTCCATAGTACTCTTCTAAATGTAAACAATCTTTTTTCTATTCTAACTTTACATCAAATATGCTACTATAATAATTGAGAATTTGTAAAAGAAAGAAAATAACATTTTATGCACAACCATTACAAAATAAGTGATTTTTGAAACATGGAATTCCTCCAAGGATATGCTAAAGAAAATGATTTTCTCTTTCATTATATATTTGACTCTCAACTCAACCTAAAAACCAAAACGTATCTCACAAATTACCATTTTCAAAGCAAACGTATAACCATCATTAGATGCATTCTAATGGAAAAGAACTAACCAAGGCTTTCTCTCCACCCTACTATAATGGCATCATGAAGCCTCGTGGGTTCTAGCCATACATCCAAGCAAGAACACTATTATAGACCATATAAAATTCATAGAGCCTTCACATATGCTACAAAATGACCAAGAGTAACATAATACCCATATTTTTGCATGACCACTACAAGATTTACTTAAATCCAAATATACCAATCAACATCCCATATTAAATTTTGTTCCTATTAGATGATAGATGTTTCTTGCAAACCTATCTTAATTTTACAGCACATACATAAGAAGGGTAAAGGGAGTAGGGAAGACTTATCTCTAAAATTTTATGCATCTTTGACCTCCATCTCTACATCCAAAGGATCCTTCCTTGTCTCAAATCTAACTTCTTTTCTAAAAATCCTGCAAGAGTTCTCCAAAATGGATAAGTGGGTAATACCCAACTCTCTCTTCACAAACCCAATATAAGGGAGATTAACTTGGAAGACTTGGATGGAGAGGTGACACTTGTCACCTTCTGATCCTTTCCTCCATGAGGTATTTTTTTCATTTAAGAGGGGACAAAATTAGGACACCCCATTACCTAAGTCTTTCCCTCATAAATTAGATATGGGAAGTGGAATTGGTACCCTCAACTAATCTATCCCAAAAATTTGTCACTCATCATAATGGGGACTTTTGGAGAGTGAAATCAAGTCCTAGGGCCTTTATTGCATGTCTAATAGGCCCCCACGTCAAGGCTATAGACCTTGGGGGATTATTTTTTGTAATTTAAACATGGTAATTGACTCAAAACACTCATTAAAGACTTACAATAATAAACCTCATAAACACATATATATCAAATAATAAACCCCCATTTCCTTCTAAGTCAACAATAGTTAAACTTGTAACTTGTCATAGAGGAAATTGATTTTAAATGTGTATTTCTCCCTTAGTTCATGTCACTTTCCTATGTTGGAGTAATAAGGTTCTTTACTTAATTAATTAAATCATATTGATTTATTAATTAAGTAGTTAATTAAATCATATTGATTTATTAATTCACCTTTTACTTTATTTCCACTTAAGCTAAATTTAGGAAGCTAAACTTAGGTCCATTAATAATTAAATCATTATTAATTATTAATTTCTTTTAGGGTTTATATTTTTAGGTTTTGATCTCTTTTTATAAGGATTGATCCCTTTTGTAATTCTTTATTTGGTTATTATTATTGCAATTTTTTCTCTAGGGTTTCAAAGAAACTTTTGTGTTTTGTGTGAATCTTCCATTGTTGTGATAGGTTATTTGCATACAGGTTCACTGGGTTCCGTGAGATTGTATTTCACAACTTTAACATCCTACACATAGTAAACAAATTTAAAATCATAGTTAGACCACAATAACAATTCATATTATTTGCTAAAAAATTCCATCTTGTAAACTAGGGAATATCAAGAGTATTAACATAAAATTATATCATTTATAATCTCATGATCTATCCAACCATCTGTTGAAGAAAAACATGTAATAATTGGAGTTGTATTATCTATATGTGAGACGAGGTGTTACATATGCACTACCCTTGATGCTAATGAGACTATTGTTGCACCTGATGGCCTAATATATATCACTGTGAAGATAAAAGACAAACTCTCATGAAGGGTGCTCATTGATCTAGTGTGTATGGTGAATGTGATCACTGAAGAATATATTTATACTTTACAATTGCATTAAGTAATATAAGATAAATTTGATACAGTGGTAAAGGTATATGATGGCTTCACTTTCCCTATTGTTGGTTCTATTACTCTTCCTATTGAGGTTGGTACTAAGAGTTTAGATGTCATCTTTGCTATCATTCCTACATCGGATCATTTTCATGTGAAGTTGGGACATCCTTGCCTCTCTTCCATGAAAGAAATACCTTCTACTATTCATAAATGTCTAAAATTCCCTCATAATGGCACCATAAAAATAATTAATCATAGCATATACCTGTTGTCCCTAATTTTTGCTTGGCAAAAATTGAGGATAACCTTATAATTTTTGACATTTTAAGGCCTCGGTCATGCATTTCGAGTTACTTGCAAGGTTGGGTCTCTGAAACACCATTACAAGTTTTGTTGCATTATAACTTGCAAATCAAGTCCTAAGACTTGAAATGAAAGTTCAAACCTATAACTCTTATAGTTCGGTCTCTAGGACCCGACTGCAACTAAATCCCTTTGGTTATGTGCGTTTTTGTCAAAGTCGAGTTGGCATTTAAGTCTGACATTGCAAGTGTCTTGGCATTTCATATGTAGTTTGGGCCTTAAGACCCAAATTCCATGAGTTTTGTTGTTCTCTATCTGAGATCGAATCTCTAGACCTGCATTACAAGTACCTATAATTGCAACTCCACATGTAGGTCGGGTCCTAAGACCCGACTTGCATACTCTCATTCCCACATCTTTCCTTTACAAGATCAATACTTCCAATCGGGTCTTTAGGACCTGTACTTTGGTTGGTCTCAATGCATGTAAAGACAGTAAGAAAAACCCACTGCTTTCATATGTTAATGACAGTGGTGACGTAAAATGAAAATACACTCTCATATGCACATAGAGGATCAAAATATCACGAACCATGAAGTAGAGAACAATGACCAAGCTACTATAAAGAGATTAGAATTTTATGTAGAGAAGATGTGATACATTGAACGACCATTGTTGTTAAACTGATATAAAGTATTGTTATTTAGTCAAGTCCTATCTAAAAACTCAGGATGACAATACTAGTCTCACTATTGGGAATATTTTATTTCCTTTACTAAATATGGAGATTAATGTCATGATAAGAGAGGACATGACAAGCTAAGGAGTAATGTAGTAGAGGAATGCATTGTTACAATGCATTAATTATGGCAGTGATAAATGTCAAAGTGAAAGACATTGACAAAAAGTAGAATTATGTGGTAAAAAGTAATGACTTTCACTGTTACAGTGGCCAATAAAGAATGTTTATTGTTGTCACAAAAGTTGCACCCTTTGGTGATTAGGGTTGATCGCCAACCTTATGAAACATGGAAACAACCTCCCAAGTGTGGGACTTGCAGAAGTGAGGTTGAGTCTCCGGAGAAGGTTGGCTTCCTTTCCAATCTGATACAGGTGTTGGACCAACCCAACACAAATAATCTAATACTACTATGATCTTTGAGGGAAAGGGGGGAAGAAGGATTACTTGAAAAGGGAAAAGGTTTGCACGTAGACTGAATGTTTGATCTTCCTGCCCATGTCTGCACAGAACATCAACAGAAAAGCTCTGAGTATGCACAATTTCCTATCCTAGTTAGCCACCTATGTGCATGAGGGTTGGAATCCTATGAAATGAAGAAAGGAACTGAGTCTAGTTCACAGTCAACATCCATAGAGTAATCAACATAGACACTTACAGCCTAGGAAAGAAAAACAAAATACATTCATACAAAAAGGTAAATTGTTGCACAGTTTGCAAGAATTTAAAGAGGCAAGAATAAGCATAATTTATTAATGTCAAGGCAAGGCTACTTTTACAAATCATGAAAACAAGTATTCAACTGAAGAGAAAAGAAATAATATCCTAAGAAAATGTTACAAGATTGCCTTTATAATTCAGGCATAAGTCAGATGGATTACAATTGAGAAAACCCTAACACTACTCAGGTTAGGTTACAAAAAATCCGAGAGGGGAGAAGAAGATCAGATCGGAGATTGATCTGATAGTGTGCTGCATCAAGCTCTAGGAGCGTCCTCTACCTCTGGAAAAGTGAAAGTAACCCTCGATGAAGAAATCTCTGTTGACAAGCATGGTCGAGCACACTTGCAGGGACAAAAAGTCTTTGTTCTACATTGAAGAGGGCATGGTGGCATCTGAAATCGGCCCGCAGAAGTCACCTCTAAAGTAATGGCGTCTGAAATCTAGTGGTTGGAAGAAAATCTGACCAAGATCAGGCGTTGACTAAGCAAAAAACGTCCTCGACCAATGGGTTGACAACCACCACGCATAGAGAAATTAAATTCTAATGGCCACTATGTATTTGAACCTCCATCGTTGATCTGAGAGATTCGCACGAAGATGGACGCGTGAGATCTCTCCACCTAGACACTTGGCAAGCCCAAAAGAAGATCAAATCGGGCCTTTATGAAGATCCAATGGCCACAAATGCCCGACTTGGCACCCTAGGTCCATGCCTTATTCATTGTGTTGACCGTTGATCAGTCTTGCATACCACATGAGATAAGCATCTTCATGTTTCTGTTTCACCTCTTATCCTACGAGCCTCATTGAGCCTCTCTTCTACATCATGGGATAAGAGTCCCTCGAGTCTTCCTTTATTTCCTTATCTCGTGGGAACGCATGGGATAAGGAAGTCCTTTGTTGTCTTTTATCTCATGATATTGTTTGTACTCCATGTTTATCTCGTGGGATCAACCTTTGTAACCTCGTTTCTACTTGCTTGCTTATCCCGTGAGCTGCTATCGTTACCTTTGTAACCTTGTGGGATAAGCCAAATGTCCACTCGCCTTTGACTTTTCTTATCTCACGGCCCTTTGCACTTCTTCATTTTACCTCATGGGATAAGGCCTTTTCTTTACCTTGTCTTCTTTGTTTCTTATCTCGCGGCCCTCTTTGAGCCTTCGCTTTACCTCGTGGGATAAGATTTCTTTGTCTATGCTTTGTTTCTTATCCCGCACAGCCTTATCTCGCAAGACCACCTAGAATCCATGTTGTTCTTTGATGCCGACTGGGACACACCTCGATCAATAACATGGCATGCCTCTGTGATCAATAACATGACTCAGTCAATAACACAACCCTATTATTGACATGAACTGTTGATATAGCATATGAGGCACGAGGGTGAATAACAGCCATGTTATTGACACATCATATAACCTTTGTGTTATATGACTGCAACACTATGAAGAAGAAGCTAACTTTCCTAAGACTGATAACACAACATGTTATCGATATTGACTAACACGAAATAATAGTACGTTACACTGAATTCACAGAACTAATCCCTGCAAAGGTTGGCACAAAAATTGCCAACATTTATTATCTTCAAGTTCAATGGTCGATCTTCATAAGGTCACTGGCATTACTATTCATGGTAAAATGATGCAAGTTGAAGTTCCTAGACAAATACCCTCACCAATCTTGAATACTTCAAGTGCCAACATCTTGTAGTAGCATGAAGACCTCTTAGACAAAGGATGATGCAAATAGAGTTAATGTCTCGGACACTTAGATTAGTTTCAATCATGCATTTGTAATTTAGTTTTTACAAATTACATGTAATGTCAAAAATTATAATTGCAAGTAGCCATGTTACTTGTATTCTTGTAACTTGTAATTACATGTAAACAAATTACAAGTCGAAAGATAGTAGGGCTGTAATTTGGAAGAAATCATAGTTAGTTGTGGAATAAGTCTTAGTTGGACTTCTCTCACTTTTTTCTCTTAGCCCCTCTCCAATATATTGGAGGGTACTCTATGTAAGATGGATTTTTTTTGGCATGAAAGGAAAACTCTGCAGAAATTTACAATGATAAAGACTTTATGTTTTATACTTGTAAGTTTGACTCTCAAGCAATATAAGGAGAACACTTGAGTTTTTAGACTTTGTGTTGATACTTTGTTCATATATTCATTGTATTCTTATGTCACAGTGATATATTTTTCTACATATACTTGAGATTCTATTAAGGTTGTTGGAAAGAGCTTTAATATGATTTCTTACAGATTTTGTGCTACAAATATTGAGGGTTAAATTAGCATAGTTAAGTGTTCATGATAGGAAGAAGCTACAAGACTTTGTACTTGTAATTGTTCTTGTTCATAGTATTTTAGAAGTGCGTTATATTGACAAACATTGAGTTGTTGTATGTTGTACGTTGTTACCATAATAATCATTTTAGAAGGTTGATAGGACAATAGAAGAGTTGAAGACTTTGGGCTTCTCTTTCTATTTTCCAGTCTTGGGGAAGCGAAATAAGACTTTGTGCTTTTATGGAAACTTCACTTCCTATTGTATAAGCACTTTTATAATTGTTGAAGTTTCCTTAAAGTTTTTGAATTTGTTACTTTGGTTGAAGTTTCTTTTCTAAAAAAAAATAATATAATAATAATAATAATAATCATCATTTCTAGAAAAGAGAAAATGATGTTGTCCCACCCAAGTTAAATTAGTATTTATAGGTTATAGTCAATTTATAATAGTTAGAAGAAGTAGGAAAGGGGGAGCCTTCCCTTAGAATTGGGAGAGTTTTTTACTCACACTGTGGCTAAAAACCACAATTTTGCATGCCTTCCCAGCTGTTCAAAATTTTCAACCATAATTTTGAAAGGGGAAGCCTTCCCTTAGAATTGGGAGACTTTTTTACTCACACACTGTGGCTAAAAACCATAATTTTGCATGCCTTCCTAGGTGTTCAAAATTTTCAACCAACAGTTTTTGGTGACTCTGTTGGGGATACAATACGCATCCAAAGGCCTCACGCTATTGGTCTGTTGAATCTGACTTCGCCTTTACATGCTCTTGTTGATGGTTCAAGGAAGAACTTTCCCAAGTTCTTTGGACATGGAAGACAACATCTCGATGAGCACATAGTTGCCTTCTATATTGCATGCGGTGTGCTTGGTGTGGAACATGAAAATGTTTCAGTGAGACTTTTCATTGAAACACTACAAGGTGTGGCTACAGATTGGTTCTACCACCTCGTGCCACAAGCTATCACAAACTGGGCTACTCTTAGAACAAAGTTTGAAGAAAGGTTCCAGCCCGCAGAGGATGTCCATGCATTGTTAGCACAACTGACTCAAATGAAAAAGGAGCCACACAAACCCATGTGAGAATTTTTGGCTAAATTCAACAAGGTTTCTAGTAGAATTCCAATTGTTTCTCAACCTACCACTAAATATTTGAAGTGTTTCTTTACCAATGCTCAAGTGCCTGAGGTAAGTTTTCTATTGAGAAGAGCAACTCCAGTTAATCTCTCAGTAGCACAAACTTTGTCAATTGAGATTGAAGACGACCTTATCCTTTCAAGTAAGATAAGGATAGAGCCAAATAGGTCCAAAGAAAAATCTTCTTTGGAATCATCTTCTACTAGCAAGACAAATCCCATGGTGCAGAGGTTGGCTAATGAAATGTTAGCCCTTAAGAAGTAGTTGTCCAAGGTTCTTCTTTTATCTCTTACAGGGATATCTTAAGGACTTATCCAAATAACACTTCCAATTATGCAACTAAGAATCAGAACAAGATTCCTTCACCACCAGAAAGGCTTTCTCTTTAGGCACCACCAACAAATGCAGTAGTGGGGAACTCTGAACTTGAATAAAGTTATCTTGCTAGTCTCTTCCAAGAGGAGGAAGCAAACATAGTTGGAGACTCTCATATCTGGTTTATGCAGTACCAGAAAGTTGTTGAACAAAAAGAAAAGACCATGTCAGATACCATGGGGAATAACAAGTAGAAGGATGAAAGCCACTTTGCCAAGATGTTGGTAAAGGAGGATGATCATGTCTTGAGATGTAAAAAGATGGACATGCATGAAGATAACAAGGAACTTAATGAATACCTTTTCACAAGCATAATAGAGGAATGTTGTTCAATTCTTGATGACAATTCAAATTTTCCCAAAGCTAAAGTCTGTGAACACCATGTTGAGGTAAGCAATGCAACCATGTTTTCAAATAACTCACATGAGGAATCTCATTCTATTCAGCATGAGGTTATGGTTGAGGGAGCAGTTGATAAAGGTGAAATCAATTATCCTTTCAAGAGGATGTCCTATAAGACATCTAGCTTGGTTGGAAGTTGACAATTCCTCAAAGGTTACACTTGCTCCTAAGCATGAAGATAAAGTGGATGAAGGGATAACAGATGCATCTATGGTTGAGAAAGGGCAGTCCAAATTCATTGATCCACTTTAGAGCAGCAGTATGTGTGATTTATGTTGACTTGGTGGTCAGCACCTCCTTTAGGGTTCGCGACATGGCTTAACCGCCTCTCATGGATCTAGATAAGTCTAGTGTTTGTGATGTTCGTTGACAGCTTGATCTTTTGACACAACAACAAACCTACCAACAATTGGTATCAGATTCTTGAGTCACGGGTTCGAATCCTGAGAGATCTCCTTCATTTTGTCAATGTGGAACCCTCAGTTGGTGATGAGGGGGAGATTGTTGACTTGGTGGTCAGCACCTCCTTTAGTGTTCGCGACATGGCTTAACCGCTTCCTGTGGATCTGGGCAAGTCTGGTGTTTGTGATGTTCGTTGATAGCTCGAGCTTTTGGCACAATGACAAACATACCAACAATTTATTTGAGGAGGTAGGTGAATTTGTTCATCTTTTTCAAGGAGTGGTGCATCAAGATATGGTACAATTGTTCGTTCTTCAATAGGTTGTGGTTGCTTATGATCATGCAAGCCATTGCAAGTTGTTGAGGAAAGGAAACTTCTTTGGTGAGCCCGTGAAAGGTTTCATTTAGGAGGGTTTTCATGGTCTATTAGAAAGAGATTTAATCTGATTTTTTGCGGACTTTGTGCTGCAAATATTGAGGGTTAAATTAGCATAGTTAAGTGTTCATGATAGGAAAAAGCTACACGACTTTGTGCTTGTAATTGTTCTTATTCATAGTAGTTTAGAAGTGCATTATATTGACAGACTTTGAGCTATTGTATGTTGTATGTTGTTACCATAATAATCATTTTAGAAGGTTGATAGGACAATAGAAGAGTTGAAGACTTTGAGCTTCTCTTTCTATTTTACAGTCCTAGGGAAGTGATAGAAGACTTTGTGCTTTTATAGAAACTTCACTTCCTATTGTATAAGCACTTTTATAATTGTTGAAATTTCCTTAAAGTTTTTGAATTTGTTACTTTAGTTGTAGTTTCTTTTCTTAAAAAGGAGAAAAGGATGTTGTCCCACCCAAGTTAAATTAGTATTTATAGGTTATAGTCAATTTGTAATAGTTAGAAGAAGTAGGAAAGGGGGAGTCTTCCCTTAGAACTAAGTGATTTTTTAACTTACACACTATGGCTGAAACCATAATTTTGCACACCTTCCTAGGTGTACAAAATTTTCAACCAATTGTACCAACCCACTATGAGGCATGGAGATGTAAACCTTGATTACTTTTGGCCTAAACAATTTGAACTTCGTAAGCCTCGAAGTGATGCTTTTTCTCTATCTTATCAAAAGTGGAAGAATGAGATGATCTTATCCTTGAGTAAGCCTAGAGACTGTTAGGATTCCCAAAGATACTGAGAGGGGGGGGTGAATCAGTATCTAACCAGTATATAAATTTACTTGACTTAGAACATGAAAAACATATTAAAATTGTGTACCGGTAACCTAGAAATAATGCAGTAAACAAGAATAACAGTAACCACATGAGAAGCACACCATAACACAGTATTTTAACGAGGAAACCTGGTGTGGGAAAAACCTCGGTGGGATTTGTGACCCACAATATTCGTTTATTGGCCAATAAGGGAATATTACTCTTACAATAGGGGCCTGCACATGCAGGAAGGCCAATTGCCTAGAGCTCACTGCTCAATTACAAAAGAAGTCACACTGACTTACAAAAATGGATTATACTAATCCAATGTCTTGTACTGCTTCAGATCAACATCTGCTATGCCAGATTCAGTACCGGTTTAAGCTCTGCTACAACATAAATCATTAACCAATATTTTGCATATTAGGTCTGCTTATCTCGCATCCTCTTTCACATATATTTCCTATTACAAAATGATCTCATACATATATGAGTCATAGTACAACTCGTCATGTCGGCTTACAATGATTTTACAATTAATTACAAAATACATTTTAAACAAAATTGAAGTCGGCCAAGGTGTCGGTATCTTTCCTTTCACTCCCGGTGTCCTGTGTGTCGGTGTAGAGTCTGTCGGTGTCGATGCCGGTATCTTTGTCTTGCCAGTGTCCTATGATTGCAAGGTCGCCATCAATGACAAAACCTCCAATCACTTACAATTTCTCATTGGAGTGTGCATTTGCCAACAGAGACCCTAGACCTATTCCTCCTCCTAATGATGGACTTGGGATCCTTCCTACACCTTCTATTCCTCCTATATATGTTGCAGTCCCACCTCCTACATCTTACAAAGGAAAGCACCTGAAATCATCTATTTTTCAACCTAGTAGACCTTCTTCCATTCCTCCTCCTTTAAAGGAAGAAAAGAAGCCTATGTCAATTTATCCCAAACCTTCACAACCCTCGGCTAAAACTAAAAGAAACTTTTGTGCAAGAGAACACCGATGGAGACATGCTAAAGCTCATGAACTTGCTTCTCAACTCATTTCCTCCCTGAAGACACCAAATGTTGACTTGGTCCCATTTGTCCACCCTTCGTGTAACCCTAGGGAGGAAGTTCAACCTTTTCATTTAAGCTAAACTTAGATGTTTTTCTCTTTTATTTATTTAGGCTAATAATAGTTGAATTTGTCTCATTCATTATGATTGTGACACTTGGTACTAACTAAATTCTTGAGGGATCTAACCTTGAGTGATTTTTTTGTGTAGATTGTGCTCAAATTGAGGTTGTCATCACGTTCACAACATCCCAAAATCCCATGATTGTCATTTTGTCAAAATTTGAGTATTTGAAGTTTTGGGTTGATTTGGCCAATGACACAAATATTGAGGCAATATCTTGTGGTCAACAAAAAAATCTAAGCACTTTGGAGCAAAACAAAGGTCATCATCACGCTCAAAAGGCCCAAAATCTCTAAAAACCCTATCAATTTGTCAAATTTGATGAGGGGAAATTTTTTACAAAAAAAATTGGCACATAAATCCATACCATATCGTCCAAACCCATATGAGCATGCGGACTTGTACCAACAAGCGAAGGTCAAAATCATAGGGCCAAAGAAAAAAGTCACCACTGTAATTTTTTGTGAAAAAGTCAAATTTTCTAAAAAAAACATTACCTTTTTGCAAAGTAAAAGGTATAATTTTTTTGAAATAAGGCATTTCTACTATGTACTAGGCTTGTACCTACGTAGGTTAGGCCCGGGTCAACAGTAACATCAGTGACTTTGGTCCCATATTTAGTCACATTCGCTAAATTTGGGGAGTTCCTAAATTTAGCAAAGGTCTTCTAAAATTAGCTTGAGAATATTTTGATGGAAATGCAAGGAGCCTGATTTTTTTAGAGTGAAGGTGAATATTCTTCTAACATTAGTGGTACAATCAACCCTTTGAACCTAATTGACCTAGGTGTGATTTTTTGGTCATAACTTGGTCATACGAACTCAAAATCGTGCAAACAAAATATCATCAGAAAGCTAGTTCCACCTCTGATCTGGTGGTGTAGGTGGTTTTGTCAAATTATACTCCAATTTTTTGCTCCAGGCCTCCAAAGTTAGAAGTTTAGTTTTTTTCTTTCAAAGCCATATCTTGCACATCTAGACTCTTTCTTTTTTCAAAAAGCAGATATCATTGGAAGGTTAATTTTTTCCAGAGTTTGCCCCGAGTACATTTAATTCAAACTTGTGCTTTCACTATCTGGTCAATTACTTGGATGTTTTGGCAGTTGGGTTAGATCTGTTTGTTGGACAAGGTTGTGTTTGATCTGCCCTACATGTGCTAAGGCTTTTTGGGTCTATTAATTTCATTTGAGGTATTATGGGTTTTTTTGTTCATCCTTCTGTTAATAATCTAGCAGAAGGCAATTATAAGTCTTGGTGACATGACATCCTGACAAACATCCTGACAAATATCAAGTGGCTAAATTTTTTGCCTTAATTAGATGGACTCGTACCTGAACCAACCACATCAAGAGGTAGATCAGCTTGGGATATTATCATAGACCATGTTGTAGGAGTAATTTGTTCTAGTGTTGATCATGACATTGTGTGCTATATTGAACCTTGAGTATCCTCACGCACTTTGGGCTAGACTTTGGGAGATGCAAGGAGACCTGCATATTTCTCCATTCCCAAAGGATCTTGCACTAGATTATCTTCTTCCCCTTGCACATGTAGAATTCATACCCTTTGATAATGGTACTTTAGATGTGCTTGAGTATATCATAGGTCTTGCATGTTTCAATGGATCAAAGGTTTGTCTTCATGTTTCATGTTCCTACTCTTCACATTGAGATCTCATCTCAATCATCTTCATCTTCAGTTGTTACTAATGACTTTGGCATTGGCACATGCATGAACCCCATTGATTTAGTGCAACAAGACATTGTTCTTCTAGACACTACTTGGGATTCATATCTTACAAACATATCATCATTGTTTGTGGAATCTCACATTGTAGATTTGGAGGATTATTTTGAGGACATTCATCTCCTTGTTGATAGCCACATCAGTTTTGTTAGCCCATCTTCATTGCCCGTGGAACTTGTTCTTCATCAGTTTTTCAGAGTCATTATTTATCACATCCTACATTGATTGGGCATGTACATGATCGATTTGTGGCATAATCATCTATCATGGACATAGTGGCATATGAGCAATGGCACACATTATTTGGATTTGGATTCCTACGTATTCATGTTAAGGGAGTGGCTTTTCATCTCCCCTATGGATTTGTTGTCTCTTCCTAAGGAGAGAAATGTTGTTTGCAAGCAGTGGATAGTGTTCTCTCTTCAAGTGTTCATCATTGGAACAAGAGCTACTTCTTCATTGGGGGGATTCCTATCTTCATTTTCTTTCTCTTATGGGGGGCATTCATTGTACTATTGTGACAGAAGAAGTCCTTAGGAGGTCACATTGAGTCCTCCTTTCCTTCTTTCACTAATGCATTTATTGTATTTTTCTCTTTTTTGGAGAGGAGTTTTCTTCCATTAGGGTCATTCTCTCTTTATCTTATTGTGAGAGTTGCATTGCTTTGCATTGGTTTGTACAAGTACCTAATCAAGCCTTTGTTGTTGGGACTCATTCATGCATACATTTTGCATTCATATTAGCTCTTTAGCTTATCCATAAGTTAATCTTAAGGGGGTGGAGGGTGGGTGAGGGGGGTGTTAGAGTAATTAGGATAATTTATCTAATTATTTATTAATTAGGTCCTTTAATTACTTTTTCACTTAAGCTAAACTTGGGTGTTTTTTCTTTTTATTTAATTAGGTTAAAAATAGCTTAAGTTGTCTCATTCATCATGATTATGATACTTGGTGCTAGCTAATTTACTCTAGCATTAGGGTTTTGCATCTAGGGTTTTATTCTCCTTTTATAAGGATTCATTCATTCATTGTAATCATATTCTTTTATGCAATCAATACAGAATTATCAGGTTGTGTTGAGCATGTTGTTCTTTCTTGATCTCTCTTGTATGACAAGTGTTTTGATTGCAGATGATTCTTGGCTCCTATGGCTATATCATCAACTTCTACATGGTTCCCCCTCAATATCGCTCCTTCCCACTATTGGTTCAATGTGCCTTGGCATTGTTAGTTGTTAATCTTCAATTAGAAGTTCAACTATCCCCCATATATTTGTTTTATAAGTGGCTTGTTCCTCTTCCATGAAGATTCCAATGTTCAATATTGTTTAAAAGTTGGAGATTTCCTCTAAAGGAAAGGGTTTGTCAATATCTTCTATGGAGTTTGTAGACTCTATCAAACTTGCTAACCTTACTTGACCTATAGACACTTCCTCTGGATAGGACAATTGTCATGCATCTCTACCCATTTAACACTTGTAGGTGGTATATGGTGTTCAAATGCTAGCTAAACCCTTGGTTTCAACTCCAACTCTATCTCCTTATGCCTCAACATCAACTTCCACTAACATCTTGTACTCATGGCCTTGACTTCCCATGGGACACAACCTCTCATTACCCATGTCTTCTTTCTTGTTGTTCCACTAATAAAATAGGCCATTGAATAGGTTGGTCCACCCCTTGATCAATTTGTCTCATTTTGATGCCTTTGTTTGGAACCAATGACATTTAATTCCTTGAGGGTCAATGCCTATCCCCTTAATCTTCCTTCTTCCTCGTAGAAAACCCTTTCTTCATAGCATGGTAGGATTTATTATCATTGAACTTCACAGTCTCATTTGGTCGAAAGATCTTGCAATATGGTATAATCTCAAGCTAGGAGTCAAGGTTGGCAATCGAGCAATGTGTCAATGTCTTCAATTACCACTAAATTTATTCCAAATTGTGTCTTGCAACGCTTCCTTTCAAGCCTCTTTGTGAGCATACTCTTGTATAGAAAGGTCCCATAAATATCTTAAGCGCCTTGTGAGATCATTCTCACATTCCTGCTTTGTACCTACTACTTTGTCAATCAGCATACCTATTTATTTTTGCTATCCTATTAATACCTTCATCAAGAGCTATTGACTAATGTTTCCTTTTACCCACTATTTGATGACCCTAATTTTACTAAGGAAATGACAGTAGAATGTTGTTACTAATTCTACAATACAAGAATGTAGCAATATGATTAGTAACTGTAATAATAATGAACACAGCAAGTACCATTTAATTAAATGTTCTCATATAGGTTGGGTCTTTACAACTGTTTGGTGTAAAGAGGCTCAAAATCAGCATGCATTCCCTAACATAGACTTGCTTTTCAAATGACAATATATACTGTTAACCATCAACAACCAAACACAAAAGTTACATCACTACCTAATGCTGATAGAAAATAACAGCTTGGCTATAACCAAGAAATATCAATTCAACAGCTTATAGTATTGAGCAGTATGTTGGTTACCACATAGGGCACACAAGCGTGAATAAGACTCCTACCTTTGTTGAGACAGCAAATACTCAACGACCCACACAAACCAGAGTATATCAAAAAAATGTTGTGTTGTCTTCCAAGCTTAAGGAAGCCAAGAAGGATCCAACCACACATCAGGGGATTGGGTACATTGAGGATTCATTCTTGGGCTAACAGGTGGAAGTAATACTCTTTTGTCAGTTATGTCAAACTCCCCTGAATGAACATAAATTTATACAAAAGATGAGCTTAAGGACTCTTGGCTTAAGAGCAAGACACAAGCCGAGAATAAAAACCAAGCGTTCTTAGGAATAGCTGAGCTCGTAAAAAGAGTTAGACTGTCTTGAGACTATGAGAGCCTCAACAAGTTGGGTGAAAATTTTATTGCGCTGGGTAGTGTAGGTTATTGGGTTGCCATGTTTATACAACTGCAAATTTGAACTTTTAAATGCACAAAGTTGAACATACCATCCCTTGACCTCTTGGCATGTGCGAAAGTTTAAAAATCTTAACTTTTACACGAAATTTTCTAAAAACCTTAAATTTTGCACATTTGTAATATCAAACCTTAACTTTCGCGTTTTTGGAACTCTAGATGCTAAGTTTCGCGTTGATTGTACCCAAACCCCAAACTTTTGCACGAAATTTTTGAAAACCTTAACTTTCTACATCTTTTTACCCCAAACCTCAACTTCTGCGTGAAATTTTTTGAAACCTTAACTTTATGCGCTTTTTTCCTCCAAACTCTAAATTTCCCGTTTTTGAAAATCAAATCCCAACTTTTTGCGTTGGCTGCTCCAAAACCTTAACTTTTACGCTATCAATTCCATAAGCTTAACCTACAAAATTGTAACTGCTTTTCAAGAATCTTGGAAGGGTTTGAAAGCGAGCAGCAGCGGGAGCTTTGTGACAGTGCTTTGGCATCCATTATAGCATGATGGAAAGCAGGTTTTTGTCTGATATTACAGGTGGAAATGGATGCAGAGCAAGGTGCGTGAGCTTTTAAACAAAAACACTTCATACAAATGTATTCTCATAACACGTTATGGCTGCACAGATTGCACACAGCTAATTTGTTGACGAGGCTTTACAATCTTTAAAGCAAATGCAGATTGGCAAATACGTAAGAGCCAAATCCCACAACATTTGCTAACATCCTCACAACCGTACCAGCATGGAAGCTTATAAATTGGGCAGGAACATTAATCAAAGCATAATGGTAAAGTGATTTTGTCAGATATTTTGAAATGCTTTGATAGATATGCATGCAAAATCAAGAAATAAAAACAATTTTAGTGAGTTGTTTGCCAAAATGATTCAAAAAAGTGTGTTCTCCTGTGTATGTATGCAAAATATGGAGGGCTTTAGAAGTATGCGAACTGTTCGATCAGAAGACTCGGAGAGATGCCATCACATGAAATACAATGAATTCGATTTGTTAAAAAGGTTTTAGAAACTTTCGAGAGAATACAATTAAATCGCTCAAAGAAATGTCAACACAAGATATGAATGGAATGAATTCAAGCGCAAATCAAACTGTGTGTCATGCCCAAACTTTTGGGCACAAACGGAATAAATTTTTTTTTTTAAATACTTAACTTAATAACGACTTACTTAATAATGCGTCTCTAGTTTGGTCTTCACTACATTTTGTGTGAATCAGGTAATTAAATTCAATTTAGTGATAAAGTTAACTAAGTCATCAACGAGCTAATATTTCTCCCAAAAAGGTTATCACTAATCTCCATTAATAAATAATTAAAATCTCAAGCATATCGAATAATCTCAAACTTAGATGATCCAAAATTTATCTTATCGCTCTTAACCACCTAGGTTCTAAATTTAATTGTTCTAGTTATTAAACCACCTTATTAAAATAAAATCCCCATGAATTAAAAATGCATTATAATTTAGGCTTAAATGGCCCTCTTGCCCCTACAAATATCATTGTGTTTATATATTTTTTTTTGAGTCTAATCTACCTAAGTATTTAAAATCCTCTTATAAAAATTCTTCTACATTTGTCAAAAATTTAAAGAAAAATACAAAACTTAGTTTTTACAACTAACAAATTTAATTCCAAATAAATATTAAAATTAATCTACTTATATATATATATATATATATATACTTATAAATTTCATATATAAGTTTATGACTATATTCTAAAAAGGGGGTGGGGCTTTTATTCTATTATATTAAATTACCCCTTTTAAATATTCTTCCCACCACACACATGCTTCTTTTAAATTCTATGTGTGTGTTTGCCCTAACCCGAAACTAGGGTTAGGGCAAATATGTTATCATCTATTTTTTCCCCTTTTTCTTGTGCTATGTGTGTGTGTGAAATCCTTTTTATTTTATGAGTGTGTGTGTGTGTGCAGGTGCGGACGCGGCGGCCCGAGCTCAACCCTTGGCCGAGCCGAAGAGAGGAGGGCAGAGAGAGGGCCGAGTGGCCAAAGGAGGCGGAGGGAACCGGCGGAGGTTTTTTTTTTGTTTATTGCCCGCGGCGTGGGGGGAGGCGGTGCGGGGCACCGCGGACTGCGGACAGCGCCGCCCGCAGGCTGCGGACGTCGCCGCCCACAGTCCGCAGACTGTGGACGGCGCCGCCCACAGCTGCGGGCTCCCGCAGGCTGCGGGCGCCGCCGCCCAAGGCTACGGCCCCCGTGCCACTTCCAGAACATACTTCTTTTTTTAAAACGTTTTTTTTTGTTTAAAAAAAAAATATATCGTGCGAAGGTTTATATATTATGTTTTTTTTTAATGATTTCATATATATATATATATATGTTGGTAAAAAAAAATACATATAGTTTTTACTTTGGGATTGGCAGGTTTTGCACATATACATATTTATATATATATGTGTGTGTGTGTGTGTGTGTGTGTGTGTGTGTGTGTATATTTAGAATGACTTATTTAACAAGATGGTTAGTTTTCTCTCTTTCTTCTCTAGTAGTATCAGATCTGTAAATATATCATTTTTTTTTTAAAGGAGCAGATTTTTTTAAAATAACACTTAAATGCATAAAATGTATATATATATATATATATATATATATATATATACTACTCATCTAGGCAAGTTTATGAGGCCTTTACTTTTGTATTTCTTTGGAATGCATATAAATGGATTTCCTAATATATATTTTCTTTGCTCTTTATAACACAAAATACTAAAACTAAATGCTAAATGTTTTTTTTTTTTGAAAAGAATAAATTACTATAATAGGATTTATTTTCTGCACTACATGACTGATTTATTATTTGCAGCAGCATAATATCATAAAGAACATGTGATAATAAGTTACATCTATTTGCAGAAATCATAAAAAAAATTGCATTTACTTTTTCTTTTGTAAATCATGAAGATTTATATACAATCTAGTACATTCCTTCTTCCCTTTGCAACACTAACTAAAGTGAGAAAAATATACATATTTCTTTAGCAATTTAGATACAAGTAAATATGAATACAAGGGTTTTGAAAATAAAACAACCACATTTTCCTTTCCATGGTAGTAGGAATACATTGCTTTTCTTTTGAAAAATAAATACAACAATGACTCTCTCTTTCTTTTACAAGCTAATATTGAATACATATCCTTCCTTCCTTGTAAATAAACACAACCTAGCTCACATTTTTCTTTACAAACTTCAATAGTGAATACATTTGTCTTTTAAACTTTTTCTGCAACATAAAACAGCAACATAGCTCTTTAGTCTTTCTTTTCCCATCCCATGCAACCTACAATAAAAACACAACTTGACCATGGAGAGCTCACCTCCCAGCCTAGGCTTACTAGAAGCCACCCCCGAGCTTGGAGAACCAAGCACTAGACGGGTTACAAGCAAGCAAACAACACAACATATAGGACATACACTCAACAACATTTTCCCATCCAAGCTACACTTCACCACATTTATGATGTTCATTTCACGGGTGGAAGTGGACCAAGTACCAATGGGGAGATTGCAAGCCAAATACAACTCAAGCCACCTCATGGCAATACAAATGCAACCAAAAATACATCTACATACCTTATGCCCCCCAAAAGGCTCAAGGCCATATTTTCTCCCCTTATGACCCCCAAATGCATACACAAGGCTATGCAACAAGGGTCACAAAGGACACCCTTGAGATCATTCTCCATAAGGAGAGCCTCTCACCCAAGGCTGTCATACTCCTTCCACCCCAAGACCATCCTACTCTCCCAAGAGTAGGAAATCTTGGACACTCCCAAAAACAAGAACACAAACAAAAAAAACATACAAATGAAACTACACATTCTTTTCTCCAACAACAATTTACATAAACACTTTCTTTACAAGCATTTCTTTCCTTCAACAAAACAACATAAACTAACATAAACAACATAAATATGAGGAGATGAAAACCAACCTTATTCTACCAATAGGTATGCTAGATTTAGTTGGGGATGAGCTGCCCAATTCCACACAAACTTTTCTCCAAACTTTTCCCAAAATTTCTATTCTACTACTAATTTTCAAAGCAAAAGCATAATCTCCAAAAATGGAGAGTGGGTGATTACTCACTAAGTCTCCAATTCTTGCCTAAGAAGGCCTCTCTCACACTTCCCAACCCCTTGGGTGAAGTGAGAGTTCCCATTGGTTGCTCTTCCCAAATTCTTACACATTACTAAAACTGGAAAGGGAAAAGGTGAGAGAAGATGGGGAAGAGAGTTTGACATCAAAAGGGAAGGTTGTCTATCCTAGGAGGAACTTTCTAAGTTGAATTTTCGTTCACCTTGGAAACACCACATTTTGAGGTGACTAATCAGTCACATGGGAGAAGTCACATGTTTCAAAATACCCCTAACCCATAGGTATACCCTTGGGACCTTTGGAAAAGCCTTAAAACTGACCCTAGGAGTCCATTTAACCCTTTAGAAACCCAACTGAAGTTTACCTACGGGTCAAACCTGAGTTGACCACTCCCAAGACTCCCTACCCAAGGCAAATTTGGGACCACACTCATGTTTTTGAATGGCTTTGGTAGAAACAAAACTCCCTCCAAGAGACAAGTCAAAATCAATGACACTAATCAGCACGTGTCAAGTGACACAATAAAAATACAATATAAAAATCACACATGGAATTTGTCTCTTGTAGGATTACACATATACATAAAAATTAATTTTAACACTCAAGCATCATACACTTCACAAATAAAATACGTTACAAATGGGGTGTTGTCTCTCCAAATAGACAACTCCCGGCTTAACAAACGTACATTGGTCTAGGTTTGGTTCTCCATATAAATTCCATGGTCACATGGATAATTTTCCTGCGCATCTCAATTAACACATTAGTAATTCCAAATAATCACAATTATACATAATCAAATACATGGATTTCATTGCACATCAAACACTTCATACATTGGCAACAATAATTCAATATCTCTTTCAATTAAATTCGATTTCACATAAGCAATTAACGTAATTCTCAAAATTGAACCATTAATACAATAAGCATCATTTTTCTATCATCAAAATGAAGTCCTGCAAATTCCTATAATGACATTCACCATAACAATGTAATTCTATTCTAGCAACATATCTATAGTTTCATAATCATCATGCATAAAATAAAGCATCAACATATGTCAATGTGATCCAAATCATGGAATCATATAAGTTCTAAGTCCATAAAGCATAAAATAAAGCATCCATAATAGTCTCAATATGCAAATAACTGAAAATGTCAAACTGAGTCGGGGTAGGGCCTCACACTGTGGAAGCCGCAAGTGTAAATCTTAAAGTCCACAATATTTTCAAGAATATGGGAGCTTAGGATCAGTGATAGAAGCTTACACAAGGCAGGTGAACTGTTTGACAAAATGCTTCAAAAGAAAGATATCTCATGGATGCCAATGTTGCAACAGAGGCACAAATCGATTTGTTGAAAAAGCTTTTAAAACTCAAAGGCAAATGCAATTGGCAGCCGTAGCACCAAACTGCACAACCTTTCACCAACATAGAGTATTATTAATGCCACTTTTTGTTGTAAGCCTACTCCATATGTATGCCACAATGGGCAATTTGAAACTAAGGATAGAAATTTCTGTTGAAAGTTGTGGTTGCAATGGCATAGTGTATATATATACAGATGCATGCAAAAATAGAAAAATATTAATGGTGCTGAAATGTTTCAATTGATTGCTTTAAAGAGATGTAACAGTGGGCCTGCAATGATTGCATGTTTCACAGAAAATGGAAATGATGAAATGGCTTTAGAAACCATTAAGAAATACAAATGTAGAATCCCTATCAACAAACTTGAATTGTTTGACAGAATACTGCCACAA